>NC_051158.1:55642756-55690590 GCF_013339745.2 Dermacentor silvarum | reverse complement strand
TCGCGGCTCGGGCCGGGCTCGGGCTTAAGGTAAAGGGGTGGCGGGCCGGGCCGGGCGGGTAACGTAGATTATTTCCGGGCCCGGGCCGGGCCCGGGTCTCACCATAAAAGTTTTCATCGGGCTCGGGCGGGCCGCCCAATGCAAAAACGGGCCCGGGCCGGGCCCGGGCCGCAAAAATCGGCCCGTGCAGTGCTCTAGGCATGAGCACTTTGCGGAGACAGTGACGGAGGTGCGAACTCATTACTGATATATGTGCGCCTGTGTCAATTAGCGCCGACACTTTCACACCGTCTACTTCAACGTCCAAGAGGTTTCCAGTTGTGGGCGCGGTCAAAAGAGGATTTTCAGGTCATGGCAGGCGATACAGCGGCACCTCCGGGCACTGCATCTTAGTTTTGCGAGAAGCGTCCAATCGAATTGGGCGATGGGGACCGACGAAGTAGCGGGGAGCGTGACCGACGATGACGTGGCGACGGGGAACGGCTGGAACTCCGTGCGGGCAAGGTTACGTCATTATGCTGCATTTGAGAGTCCTCCCCAAATGTTGGGTACCTGGAATACTGGTGGCTGTTGGGCAGGAAGGACAGATACGGTGGATACGTACGATTGTGGCTGGTGCGAGCAATGTGGCCAATCCCTCTGCAGTTGAAGCAGATCGGCCTGTCATCATGTGTACGCCACTCTTGTGGGTCATGATAGCGACGGTAAGTGAGCTCCCGGGGTCAAATGGCTGACGGGTCCACGGCCACAGGACTGAATGCACAAACAGGCATAACACCAGCGTGCTCCAACTCCTTGTGCTTAAGTGCTTGAATTAGCGCAATGCTTGGTCCAAGTTCCTGGTTGCGGCTATGAAAAGCAGTAGGTGAAGCGGCCTCTATCTCGCGTCGAAGGATGCGCACCACGTCTTCTGTTGGAGGAACTTGACGAGGCAGTGGGGGGTCCTCGCGAGAATAAGTAGCGGCAGTGTTAGGCAACCCGACGAACCTCGACTGGATGCGGCGACTCTTGACTTGATCAAACCCCCGACACTCTGCAGTAACGTCAGCTACTGTGGTGCAGTTCCTGAAAACGAGTAAATTAAAAGCATCGTCAGCGATTCCTTTCAAAATATGGCCAACCTTGTCTGATTCCGACATTTAGTCATCAACCTTCCGACAAAGGGCCAAAATATCCTGAATGTAGGCGATGTAGGATTCGGTAGTTGTCTGCACTCGAGAAGCGAGTACTTGTTTCGCGGTGCGCTGATGACCATCTGGCTGACCGAACAGATCCCGAAGCTTCTACTTGAAAAGGTTCCAGCTTCTGAGCTCCGTTTTGTGCATGTCGTACCACACACGAGCTGTGCCTTACAGGTAGAATACAAGGTTTGCCAGTATCAACGTCGGCACCCTGCGGTTGGAGCACTGACGCGTTCGTACCAGTTCAACCGGTCGTCTACGTCAACATTGTCAGTTCCGGTAAACGTACCGGGGTCCCGAACTTGCGCTGAGATGACCGATGGCGTTGCAGATGGCGAGGTAACTGCAGATGACTCAGGTTGACTATCCAGTAGTCCAGTCTGGGTCGCCATTGCCTTCTGTCGCACGAGGAATCCATTGTGGAGTTCCGTGATGTTGTGGCGTTACCCCGCTCGTCCACAAAAATGTAACAAGGAAAGCGAGAGGTAAAATATGTATTAACAGGAGCCTCTAAATTAAGCGTACAACAGGCAATATGGCGAAATCCACACATGAACCGAGGCGCGCCTCCATCATTTTCATTTCGCTGAATCCTCCTGCGTGCGCTTGGGTAACGGTCCCGTGACAATATCATGCTTGAAAAGCTTGCGGCCCTTTATAAGCAATGCCTCACGACTTCAAGTTTACCAGAGACCTGGAAAAACGCCAGCATTATACTCATCCATAGGAAGGGAAACGCTAGAGAATTGAATTATAGACCCATCATCTTGCTTTCAGTATTATTTAAAATATTCACCAAGATTATTTCCAATAGAATCATGGCAACACTTGACTTCAGCGAACCAAGAGAACAGGCTGGCTTCAGGAAGGGATATTCTGGAATTGATCACATCTATGTCATCAATCAGGAAATAAACAAATCTGCGGAGTACAATCAACCTCTCTATATGGCTTTCTAGATTATGAAAAAGCATTTGATTCAGTCGAAATACCAGTGATAGAGGCATTGCGTAATCAAGGAGTAGAGGAGGCATACGTGAATATCTTGGGAAATATCTACAAGGATTGCACAGCAACCTGGATTCTCCACAGGTAAAGTAGGAAGTTACCTATCAAGAAAGGGGTCAGGCAAGGAGACACAATCTCTCCAATGCTATTCACTGCATGCTTAGAAGTATTCAAGCTCTTAGACTGGGAAGGCATAGGATTGAGGATCAACGGCGAATATCTCAGGAACCTTCGGTTTGCAGATGACATTGTCCTATTCAGCAACAATGGGGGGCGAATTACAGCAAATGATTGAGGACGTTCACCGAGAAATTGTAAGAGTGGGGTTAAAGATTAATATGCAGAAGACAAACATAATGTTCAATAGCCTGGCAAGGGAACAAGAATTCATGATCGCCGGTGACACAAATACAGGAACGCCAGTGGACATAAATATAGGCTGATGATGATGATGACGTCGGCGTTGAGCATCTTCAAAGCGTCGGCATTCAGTAAAAATCTCGTTGACTGTCGAAGAGTTTTTAAACACGATCAGGTTAAACGTATCGTCAGCGATCCCTTTCAGTACGTTCGCGTCCTTATCGGCTTGTGTCCTCATGGCGTCAACCTCTCGGCAAAGGGCCAGTGCATTGTGAATGCACGTGAGGTACGACTCGGTGACGTCTGCGCACATGAGGCAAGTTCGTTCTTGGCCGCAGGCTGGAAACCTGCAAGTTGGCGAAGCAACTCGCGAAGTTTTGTCTTATTTAGGCTGCAGCTTATGAGCTCATGGCCACCACCGCTGACACCGTTTCACCGCCGGTAGGCATGCCTAGAGCAGTGACTTGGGGGCCGCTGCGGAGCTCGGTCTTACGTTAGACCCCCAGCATTTCCGCCAAGATGTGACGTGGAGCCAAACACACCAGGAAAAATTATTTACAATATATTTGCCAGGCAATCAAGCGGTGAACCATATGGTCGAGAGCGCGCACCAGATCGACAGCGTCTTCTTCATCAACGCTCCTCTTGAAGAATAGTACCGTCAGAATATGGGGACACTGATGGGTAATATGCAAGCAATGATTCAAGAACATCTGGCAATTGCGGCTTTTCAAAAAAATTACATGTTCAAGTACTCGAAAATGCGATATAGCCGCTGAACGGAATGGTTCCGGTTGCTCTGACAGAATAGCATGCAAAACCAAAACAAGATTTTGTGGAAACCGGGCAGGGGAGGGGGGGAGCGCTATAGGGTAAATTTATACTATCAGCTATAGACCATTTTGACGGTGATCCCATGGGCGCCGCCATGTTTGATCACGCGGTGGCGCGTCTATTGCTTGCCTGACCGGCTTGCGTTGCCTCCGTGTTTACAATGGATGTGCATGGCGCGGGGGCGGTTAACCAAACCCTTGTTTTGGCGGATATCGTAAACGGTGACTAGGTGGATGACAGAAAGCCTTGGCCACAGCTTCAGAAGCTATGTAAGCACTTACGGTGCTGCTTCCGTCTAGTCCAAAAAGCGGGCAAGCAGTATATACGGTGTTTTTTATATAAAGGTGGGGCTAGAAACGTATTCCAAGCTGTCCAATTTTTCCGCTTAATAATTAAATCAGTATCGCTGTGTTTTGCTCTACGTTGTTTATTTCTCTAACACTTTGAAGCAGCGGCTTGCCATGTTTCTCACTCTGTATAGTTCCTTGGTGTGGGGAATATCTCAAAGTTTATTTTCTCACTAATCGCTCGCGGGTATTCGGAGTTACGATATATTTTTTCTTGCAGTGCACAAAGCTTGGAAAGCTAGATGTTCTGCACTTTGTAATAACGTGCACAAAATACATATTATGGCTAATCACTCGCTTTTTTGTATTAAATGTATTTAGGGAGAGGTTGGTGCCTATATGTGGCGTCGGCTACTCCACTTCTCTTACATGATAGTTGTCCCCAGAAAGTTGTCAAAAATCACAAAACTGGACTAATAACCACATGTACGAACATTCACGTACTGAGTCTTAACTGCAATATAAATAAATGTTGGCGCAACAGAAGAGTTCAAATAACATAAATACTCACAAAACCGAAGTGTTCACAAGCAACACATGAGTTCACAAAGCATAAATGTTCACAAAACCAAGATGTTCACACAGAAGATGTTGGACACTTGCAAATTCGGTCCCTCTTGAATGCCGCGCTCTAAATAGAAGTCTTTTACGCAGACACAAACGCTACATGAACACGAACACACAATAAACATGTAATCAAGAGTACCTGTTAATAATAACAATGCCAGGAATAACTGATATCTGACTTAGTAATGTTGTGATATTTTTGAGTCCTCCAAAAATTGTACTAAGCACAGCGATGTTTTGTAGTTTTTCTGTCGGCCATGGACCCAAAATTTTTCTTATGGATAGTGGTCGTCTATCCAAGCCATGTAATTTTTCCGAAAGCTTCTTACGGTGAGCATCATGTTTTTTTTACAGTGTAGAAGACGGTGTTCTATGTCTTCTTTAGCCTCTCCACATGGGAATGTAGCACTATTAGTTTTTCTTATCCTATACTGGAAGCTTTTATTATAGGCAGTGCCTAGCCGAAGCTTATGTACTGTTGTTTCAACCGATCGGTTAATTTTAAACAGAATATTGAATTCTATTCCAGGATCAATATTATATAATTGAGAGTTCTGCGCATCATTTACGAACCAAGTTTCCTTGGACAATTTACCGCATAGTTTGTTCAATAAACAATGCGCATCACTCGTTGCTAGAAGAACTAGTGATAATTCATTCTTTTGATGAGCTGCACGTGCCATGTGATCACCCGTTACATTTCCTATGATTTCACAGTGACTTGGAATCCACTGTAAAGTAATGTCGTGTTGTAGATCTTTTGCTATGACGTATGCCTTCTGTATTTCGTATGCCAATGTGTTGTTTGTTTTTCTTAAGCTGATTTCATTTAAGCTCAGCAATGAGGCTTGCGAATCATACAGAACTACCCAGCGAAGAGGTCCTGAATGCTGACTTATGTAACGTAAATCAGAAAGTATTGCGTAAAGTTCTGCCGTTGTGGGCGTTGTAAATTGGAAAAGCTTATAAGCTCTTTTCTCTTGTAAGCAGGTATATAAAACGCTGATGTAGAGCTTTGTTTCCAGCATGATCCCTCGGTATATCCGTGAATGCGATCTACGTAGTTAGTGTAAAGATGTGATAAAGTTATTGCTTTATCGCAACTACGGGCATATCACATTTACGACCTACTCCAGGAATTGAAATGACTATATCTGGAATCGCAAGTCACCATGGGGAATGAGTTGTGCATGCAGGACAGTATTTGTAAGCAGGTAGTAAGTTTCTGCACCGCCGTATTTCACCATGTATGCGTGCAGCGGTTCTACCTTGAAGGACTTGGCATAATGGATGATTAGCGTGTTGTGTTGCCAAACGAAAAATGTGACGACAAGTTTCCGTAAATCTTAGTTCATGAAAAGTTGGTTGGTGGAACTCAGCAATTACCAACGCACTGGCAGATGCACGGGGAACGACAAGACATATGCGAAGGCTTCTGGCCATTAATCTTTGAATTGTTTCCTCTAGATTACGAGATATTTCATGTAGTACAGGGACAGAGTATGCTATTCTTTGTCTAATGATCGCCGAGTAAATGCGTAATAAAGAACAGGTTTAACTACCCCATCTCACTCCAACAAATCGACGAAGAATGTTGATTAGGGAGTTGACTTTCTCCTCTAGTGCTTCTAATTGGGTAGTCCATGATAGCCACCTGTCTATAATAATACCCAAGAACTTGTGTTGTCACACAAGTTGCAAACGCTGAGAGTCTAGCATGAGCTGGAATCTCGTGAGGCATTTCCTTGTAAAAGGAAGTACAGCAGTTTTCTCAAGTGAAATAATCATACCTCTACTTTTCAAAAAATCATTAATCACTGTTAGACCAGCTTGCAACTTTTGCTGAACGGCTTGAGTACTCGTGTCAGATGCCCATATGCACAAGTCATCTGCATAAGTGAATCATTCAAGGTAGCAGGCAAGATATGGGGTAATTCAACCATAACACAGTTAAATAAAAATGGACTGAGTACACTACCTTGTGGAACGCCTTGATTCACTATATGCTCTGTGCTTTTGCCATCAGCAGTTTCAATAAAGATTTTCCTGTCTCTTAAGAATTCCGCAATCCATCTCAGTGTTCGGCCAACTACGCCCAACTGAATTAACCCGTGCAGTACGTGAGTGTAGCTGGCTGTGTCAAATGCACGCTTTATGTCTATAAACACTATAATGGTGATTCTTCCACGGTTCCCCTCATGATCTACGTATGTAACAAGATCTAAAATAGCATCCATCGTACACCGGCGCCTGCGGAAGCCCGCCATATTTTCGGGCAGTGCGTTAGTGCATTCTGTCCACCATTGAAGCTTAGCATCAATCATATTTTCCATAAGTTTACAAACGCAACTTGTCAGGCTTACAGGGCGGAAAGAATCTAACGATAAAGGAGTTTTGTCCGGTTTTAGTATCGGAACCACTCGCGCAATTTTCCAAAGAGCAGGAAGACATTCCGATATCCACGCATCATTCAGTAATTTTAATAAAGTATTTGTGGCTACAGGACCCAGGTTTTTAAGGGCAGCATATGTGACCCCGTCAGGTCCAGCTACTGTCCTCTGGCGGCACGATAAAAGTGCGTTCTTTAATTCTTCTAGTGAAAACGGTTGATCTAGGTCATGATAATCGCTTCTAATAGAAAAATTGATCGATGTTTTGACTTCTTCGACAGAATTATTGTATTCAGATGTGTTTACTGCTGCACTTGGGCGTGTAATAACCTGACAAAACTTGTTTGCAACAGTTGTTTCCGGTACTTTCTGGACTAAAGCTAGAGCTCTGAATGGCTGTTGGTGCGTTACTGGTCCACTTAAAGAGCACAGAACATTCCATATTTTTGATTCAGGTGTAAAGGGAGTGAGTGAAGTGCAGACTTCCTGCCAGCGCTTTGTACCTAGTCGCTCCAGCTGCCTTTTATCATACACCTTTTGGCATTCTCGGTAATCTTCAAGAAGGCCTGTGCGTCAATATTTTCTCTCAGCTCTGCGGCGTATAGCTCTGAGCCTCTCCTATTCAGAGTCTACACCAGCGTAACCATCAGGAATCTTGACAAATTTTGAACACAGGTTTAATTTGTCTTCTATAAGTGATAATAGACTGTCTGTATCACTGACAGTATCAGCTTGACTTGTAATGTGATATCGAAATGCCTGCCAATTTGTTATTTTTGCAGATCGCCGATAAGTCAAAAATCGTAGTCTAGGATGCCGTATTAGGATAGGAAAGTGATGACTACCCCTTGTTTCAATGTCTGTTCTCCATGTTGCTCCACATGCAATATCGCTTGAGCAGAGCGTGAGGTCGAGGCAGCTGGAGTAATTAAAACCCCGTAGGAAGGTGACTGAGCCTTCATTCAACAAACACAGAATACTCTTCTGAATTGCCTTTTCTAGCTCATTTCCACGACGGCCGCAGTAGGTGCTTCCCCACATGACATGGTGTGCATTGAAATCTCCGCAAAATATTACATCTTTTGTGTATTTCTGAAAGAGGCCCGTCAATGTGGAAAATAAAATATTTGTAGAAGGCTGTAGATAAACGCTGACAATAGTGATATTTACTCGGCCAAACCGAACTTCGCATGCTACGTATTCTGGTCTGTCTGACGCTGTAGCACTTATTAGCGCTGACGGCAGGTCTCTTCGAACACAGATCATCGCTCTGCTCAATCCTGAAGATCGAGAAGATGTATAAACAACGTAGTTAGCTAGCCGAAAAGCGTTGTGTACACAAGCCTCTGTAATACATAACACTGGAAAGGAGAACTGAGCCTCCAGTTTTCTAAAATCCGCACACTTAGAGCGAAGACTATTCGTATTCCACTGGAATATGGTGACATTTTGATAACAATTATTCATGCCCCGTCTGCGCAGTGGCTGACGTAGCCTTTTGTAATATCACTTGTTTCATCGACAATACGGGCTTGACCTCCGGTAGGTTATTAGCCTGTGGAAGCGCGAAAAGTATGGCTTTTAAAGCAGAAAAGAACATTGGAATGACAAGTTCAGCAATAGACGCTGAGGGGGTCCCCTGTTTCGTTACACTAACTGGTTGCAGTGTGCTTGTATTCTGTCGTATGTTAGTCACGTGGTTGCTCTTCTGACGAGATCCTTCCTGAGGTTTTTGTCGAGCTTGATGTTCGCTTGGTGGTGTCCCTAAACTTTGTCCGCGGTTTTGACATCCCCTTGCGACTTTCGCGTATGTCATAGAAGTGTCCTGATGTTTAGGCACTGTGGCCGCGGTGGGTGCGCTGGCTTCATCGTATTCTTGTTTGGTTCCGGTGGACCACGCTGTTGGGTGCGACCATAGATAATGTCTTGTTGATGTTGAAGAGCTGCTGCTTTATTCTGCGGGCATCCAGGAAATTATGCAGTGTGGGGTCCGCTGCGATTCGCACACTTAGGCTGTCTTATATGCTTGCAGTCTTTGTGATCGTGGTCTTCTGCACATATTTTGCAGCGCCATGTTCCTCGGCAGTTTTTCGCTAAGTGACCAAATCTCTGGCAGGTATAGCAGCGCCTGGCTGGCCCCAGATATTCCTCGACTGGATGACTAGTGAAGCCAAGATACACTCGATCTGGAATTGGTTGGTTATAGCGGAATTGCAAAATCACACTTCTCACTGGGCGCGATTCCACAGTGCAATCTTCTTGGCGTATATAACGGGTCTGGCGTCTAGCTGATGTTACTCCTGCCTCTCTTAAATATTCTGTTAATTGTTCTTCTGTGTATTGTAGCGCGACATGTCTGATTTTGCCAACATTTCGTATGTATGACTCCGGAATAAATGGCTTCACTAGTAAGCCAGCTACTTGCACACATGACAACAAACTCTTGGCTGAGGCGAGAGAACTCACAGTCGCTGAGCAACTTCCGTCTTGGTTCATTCGGAAAAAACTTACTTTCTCCTTTGCTAGCGTAACCATTTCTCAGGCGACAACATTTCGGTTTCCTTTCCAGAACGTTTTCGTTTCTTCAATTTTTGAAATACAACAGAAATACCCTCGAACCTTCTCTTCTTATATGTCACAAGTGTGAACAGATCTGCCTCCTCATCACTTTCAATCTCAATATCTTCTTCGTCGCGAAGGGAGTACGTCTATGTTTTCTCATTCATGTACTCGTTCTGATCTTCGACTCTCACCTTTTTCGCACTGCTTGCTTCTTCCGACATGCTCTCAGCTTTCCTCGTCGCATCCAAGACGAGTGTCGGTGGTCGAATGTAGGAGACCCTGGCGACTCCAGGCTGGCTCACAGGCTCGTCGGTTCTGAAGCCATGCTGCGGTAATGGCGGCCCTTGCCACGCTTGCACATCTCCGTTGCTGCCTTGCCCCTCCACCACGGTGGCAGTCGAACGTCAGCGCTAGGTGTCGTCGTGCCGCTCACCGGTATGATTGATCGCAGTTGATGTTGTCCTTGAAGGCGTAAGAAGTTTACACGGCCGGCTAATACTGATTTGCAGGAGCACAGAAGGCAAAACGGCGTTCTCCTATCACTTCGTCTTCTTCCTAAAAAAATCACTCGCTTACTCTGTGCACCGTCATGAAACGTTCAGCTTCGAAAAATTGTGTGTTGTTGGTGTAGTCGCCGTTACTTATGCTTTGGCGCATTGACTCAACTGTGCGCCAATTCACCTTTTTTTTTGATAAGTTGGCGAAAGAGTAGGCGCAAGTTTGAGCATGAGTTTGGGTTAATGTGTGTAGGTAACGTGTGAGAAACTTACTATGCAAGGAAGTGGTGCTACTCTCTAGGTAAGTGGTACTCCCCGTTGCCGTCTTTCCGTCGTTGAAGTTTTTTCTTTGGAGGTAAGCACTGCAACGCTAGCAGATGAGTTATTATATTATCCCTGATCAAACGTCATGCATTGCCAAGGGCTGGCAACAGAGGCAGTCCTTATGTAGGGGCGGTCTATGAACTTAAGCCCGACCCACATGGAGCGATTTTCTTGCTAAAAACTGGCGAACGGCCGCGCGCGCCAGCCGCGCGGCGGCCAGCGGCTCTTTGCCGACGGTCAAGGCGGGCTAGATATGTTCGCATGCGGTCAACTGCCAGCCAGAAGCAGCGAATGAAGCCTGTCAGCACGGACCAATCAGGGCGCGGTCGCGTCCGACTTCCTGCCGCCGCATTTGACTCGGCTAGCCAGCCAAATAGCCTAGAGCGAACATGGCTGACAAAAGCTGCGCGCATCACGTACAATGATCGACAGATCACAGCCGTCCAGGCGCGACCATTATGGTTCAGTTGCAGATACAAAACTATTTTTTCGGTGCATTTTACACGGGAATGGAATGACGCTGCATCTAGTAACAATGAAATTGTGGTGGCGGCGGCCACCTGTTTTTCGCCGCATGTGGGTGCAGCATGGTGGCGGCACGCTAGCGTTCCGCCGCGCTGGGGCGGTCCGGACGAAGTTTGCCATGAAAGTTTGCTCCAAGTGGGCCGGGGTTCAGTCGCACAGATTGGTTTCATTGCTTAATGCCAGTCACTGCATTTTAAGGAGATATCGTTAAGAGTACCGTGCAGTAAAAAATCCGGCGTCGGTGTCAGTGTGCGGCGTCGGCGTCCGCTGCTGAGAAAGTCAACCCGAACCACCCCAACGACGCAGGCCCTCCGCATAGGGCAGAGGCGTTAGTGAACTAATTGAATTTGTCAAAGTAAAATCTATCTTAAAATCTAGCTTAAGCGTCCTCCAACTTTTTCTCGCCAACTACTGTACTCGTCTTTCTCCACCGTTCCGCATTCTGTAGCGTGATTGAAGCATAGTGCGCTAGCGGACACCAAGTTGCGTTTTCAACAGCTGATCGCACAGTAGAAGGGCCGAAGCGATAATAGTTTCATATTCGTGTGCTTTCACTGAGCAACGTGTGGTGCGCCGTCAAAAGCGCCATCTCGATCCTCTAGCGCAAACTTCTTCGCTAAAAAGGGACTGTACACAAAGAATGACTATTTCGATTACACAGAAGAACATCGTCAGGTCAACGCTCAATCTTTTATCGCTCTAAACGACATAGTATCGCCTTTGTACGATATGGCAGAAAAACAAGGACACCTCGATATATCGCAGGATATATGAAATCACTCAAGAAAGTTTTCCCAATACGCCATAGAGTTTATATAATCAACTCTTGAGAAAAAGCTTCTAATAGCACCGATACAGTGAAATCGGTAACCACAAAGGCGCCTCCGTGTTACTATGCGGTACAGGCCCAGATTACGAGATGACAAGATGCAATTCAGACCCGACGCACCATCCACCACAATCCCGAGCCTTCCTTAGTATGGTGGCGTCATCTAGTTCAGACAACTGGGAAAGGTTTCATTCACTCACCGTAAATTTTACAGAGATTTTATTAATAAACATAAGATATTTCTTTAAAGTATTCGGAATGAAACTTACACATTGTCCATACGTACGTGATACATGTAAATGCTTTTTAACAGCGAAGCTGTTTAAACTGGCAGTAATCCGGTGGTGTGCACAGAGAAACTCCCCCGCCTGGCGATGACATCTCAGGCGTCGCCTAGCAACGGAGCACCACCTCCTCGCCCCAGCTGCGCCGCTGCCGCCACCGCCGCTTAGGGTTCCTCGATGCGCGCGCCCCCCCTCCGCCGCCGTGGAGGGTGGAGCCATTCTGTGAAGGGGTGAATGCCGCCTTTCGACCGGCGGCCGCCATTGCGCTCCCCACGCATCGTCGCGGTTGGTTCAGTGAGACACGTGTGCGGCGTCTTCTAGGGCAAAATGCCCGGGTGTTGCGTGCCACAGTGCACAAACCACTCGCGAAACGTTGCGCTTGGCATTGGAAACAATACAAGGCATGCAGATGGGCAGCACATCACAGTGGAAGCCCTCACAAGCAGGCCTCATGATTGCAACGACAGTGGTCCTTCGTTTGCAAGATGTTTTGCTTAAAACGGATGATTGATTACAAGTTCTTCCTAACTGGGAGACTTCCGCAGGACTGCCTGGAGAATCTTTTTTCTGTTGTGCGCCAAAGGAAACCCGTTCCAAACGCGTACGACAAGAAATGCGCTTTAAAGCTCGTGTGTGTCAGTAAATTTTTGCACACGCCAGCGACCTCGAGTTATGGGACAGATGATTCTGAGTATCTGGCTGACATGATTTCACAAAGACAACGAGAGTGTGGCGGGAATGTTGAAGAGGAAATCGATGATGCAGAAATTCTTTTCATTGAAGCACTGACCTCAATTGAGTGCAGCGTTCTGCACCATATTGGTGGATTTATTTGAAAGGAATTTTGAAAATAACGGACTGCGAGCAGTGCAGGGCTGCAATGCAGGGCTCGGCGAGCCATGAGCATGCATATTTAACTGCATTGAAAGAGTATGTTCAAGATGGTAGTAACTTGTGTTATCCGAGCGGTGAGGTTATGAGCTCGCTCATATCCTGTGAAGAACACTTCAAGGGGATCACGTGATATCCTGGACTGAAAACGAGTTCACCCTGAAGTCCCCCCTAAAAGCTGTCACAGAATATTTAATCAAGAGGGCCAAGTGCAGTCTACAGACGTGCCAGCTACATAAGGGTTCCCTGGAAAACATGTTGATATCAAGTTATGCACGAGTAAGGCTACGCATTCACCTGCGCCAGCTCGAAGCCGCGAGAATCAGTGGGAGTGGAAGCAAGACATGCGCTGCAGTTAATTTGCAGTGAGTTGTACCGCTTGTTCTTGAAAAAATTCTCAACCAAATAAACAATCCACGATATGAGAAATTGCTATGTATTGAATGCATTTTGTTTCCTCTACGTTGAGAATCCATGCGGCCGCTTTATTTTAAAGATATCGATGACTGGCCGCTTTATAACAATTACCGGTTTACGCTATATTGCTGCAGAAAACATGCTCAACAAGGTTTTATAGTCAATGTCTGCATGAGAGCCATCATTTAATGCCACAAAAGCCATATGTAGAGCACCAAATCATCTGACATGTATTCCAACAAGTTTTACCCATCTGCACATTTACAGGACGGTAAACGAAATAAAAAAATTCAGAATACCCTGCGTTGCAGCATGCAGTCCGTAAATCAACTGATGACTGATTCGAAAACACGAATGTTTTTTTTTTTTTTACAATTTTCTTGAAGGCACAAAACACAGACTCAACGAAATGCGATGGGACTTGTGTGTGTGTGTGTTTCGCACGTTTAACCAATATATAGCCCAACAAGACGCTATCTTAAGGTGTTTACGCAGCTGGCTTGGATGCTAGCCTTCCGCTGCCAGCGAGACCGGCTGCAAATTCCGCTCTAAAAATAAAGATTACAAAACGTAAATCGGAGACCTTCACGCTGCCGATGCGAAAACTTTGTGTTCTCGTCATATCGTTAAAGTACCACACGTTTTACATAACGAATTCTACGTGCAGTGGCGCAAAGTACCGCTTGCTGCATATCCTGGCTATAGGCTGCCTGCGGAGAGGGCATCGCAATGGCGGACGCCGTAGCAGACGACGCGGTTGTCTCCACCCTCCACGGCGGCGGAGGGGGGGCGCGCGCATCGAGGAACCCTACCGCCGCTTAGAGTCACTGGAAAAACAGAGTACCGCAAAGGTACGCGGCATGCCGGCAACATTGGGTGGCGGCGGCCATATTCCTTCCAGACCGCCGACGCGCTGTAGCGGTGCCAGCGTGCATTGAGTAGCGTTGACTTAACTGACGGATTTCCCCCCTAGATTTCGAGTCCCGTTTCGCGAAACTGGATTATTTTTGTGTTTTTCTTCAAGTGGATGCCACAAGTGACATCAAGATATCGACGGAAATGAACGTACTGCGCGGTAAGCGACGGAACGTATAAAATGTGCGGTGATGGTTCCGATGCTCTACGTGTCGCTTTTGGATTTCGTCTTGCGTCAAGTGCTATGTGCAGAGCTGCTGCAAACATACTTGTATGCGCCCAGTGAATTCGCTTGAAACGTCTTTTACATGAAAACTGGGCCTTGAGGTTGTGTTTGCGCTAAAAACGCAGCTTGACAGCCGATGGAATGTGCAGCGGGTGTTCAGGTTGCCTTCATAGTGCTCGTTCGCGTCCTTTCGAAGTACAAAAGCAAGCAAATGTAAACAGTATACTGCTGCGCTTGTTTATCTGTAAAGCAAGTTTATCTGGAGCGAAGTGTAAGCAGTAATTTTTATGTAGATTTATAAAGTTGCCTGTCAGTGTATCAGTGATAAAACGCCAGCAGCCTCTGCAAGAAAACTTCGGGTCTTGCGGCTACTGACGTGTTTGTATAATGTTCTCGTCGATTTGTCAAATAAGCTCTCTGAAGGTAACGTTGTAAACGACTGGTTAACAGCTTTTATTTCACGCGAAACTCAAGCAGGTATCCGCATACGGCTATAAAGAATGTGTACGAACGTTTCTTTTTTTTTTTTGTACCTTTGATAATGTCAACCTTTGAGTGCACTTATTTCCAATCTGTTACTGTGTTCTGGAGTATTGTGTTGACATTGCCAGTACTAAACAGTGGTGCGGTTTTCCTATATTCATTTTCGATCATGCTCCTTTTATTGTATACCCTCTATGTGAATCGGATCATTAACGCAAAAAGACGTTTTCGAAAAAAAAGTTGCGAAGACACGGTAAAAACTAGGTTTCTGAAACGGAATTGTAACATTGAGCACTTCTATTTTTTAAATGATGTTCTTGTCACTGCACTCACGGCATAAAAAAATGTATGAGGCTGTTTATAGAGGTGCTGTGCCAGTTGACAAGCATTCGTTATCATGCTGTAGCAGGTTTGCAATAAAAATTACTATTTAACAGCCTCCCTACACCTTACAATTTGTCCCCGAATTGCTTCATGCTGTCAGCAAAATTCGCATTTTCAGAAAAGCATGCAGTCACAAAGTAAGATGTGGAGGCAAGCAACATATTCACAACAGTCATAACAACAATTTATTTCGTCAAGCATGACAACAGCATACCGGTCTTCCGATTCGACTCTTGGTTTCTCAAAATCATCAGGAATGAAATGGTCCTATAGTTTGTCCATGGAGAAAACAAAGAAAAATAGGAATGTTAATAAACCTACCCTGCGACAGTGCTTAAAATATCTAAAGTGTAAGTAGTCGCAAAAAACAGAGTCAGGAAATCTATAGAAGACATTTTGAAGCAACATTTTCTGTATAGACCTGGTGCTTGTTTAAAACACGTTATTCATGGGAACCGCCTCCTTTTACTCTGTAGCACAACACGCTCACTTGAAATGCATGTTTGTTGTTTCCAACGAGCCGCGCGAATCAAGCACTGCAGCTTACTTGACATGTGTGTACGTTTTCTTCAAACGCGGCGCGCAAACCGAATGAAACAGTGGAGAGCTTGCTAGAAAGTTTGTACTGCGATGTTTTCAACAGCACTAAGTAGAGGAGCTTACTTGAAACATAGGTACTGGGCGATATTCAATAGCGCAAAACAAAGCGAGCCGCGCGAACCGAACAGTTTACTGGAAACAATAGCGCAAAGCAGAGCGGGCCGCGCGAACCGGAGACCTTACTTGAAAGATAGGTACTGGGCGATTTTCAATAGCGTGAAACAAAGCGAGCCACGCGAACAGAACAGCTCACTCAAAACCACGTGTACTAGCTACATAGTGTTCAATAGCCGCACCCAGAGCGATGAGCGTGAACTGGACAGGTAAAGTTAAGCGGTCACACGCAAGTACAGTCACTTGAAAGCAATAACTGCCCAACAAACTAGTTATTCAAGAAACTTACCTCGCACAAGCGGGTGTTCTTCGAGGGCGCGAAGTTTTTGCGGCCAATTCTGTGGAGCCACGCAGAACATCGTTCACCGTCGTCCTTCCCGCACGGAATAGAGAAAAATGCCTTCCCGGACTCCGTTCGGTTGCCATACCCGAAGGCGCAGCAACCAGGCGTGATGATGGGTTACTTCTGACGCCTGTGTTCGCAAGCGCAACGCAAGCGTTGAACGAAACGGCGAAGTGCTCTCCGTGCGCGGTGCGTACGCTACGGGTTCGACGTGCCAACTGAAAGGGCTTGGAAGAAATATGGCGGCCAAAGGTCACGTGACACGAGCGCCCCAATCACCGGTGGCCGCGGCAGGCGGCGGCGCGCGGAAAACAAATGCGATACTCTAAAATTTTTCCAGTGACTCTACCGCCGCTCTCACCACAGAGCCACCTATTGACGCCTTACCTAACCTCCACAACAGCGCCGCTCGCTCCTCCGTCGTAGCTCTGCCTAGCCTCTCCTCACAGCCACGCGGGGGCGAAGCTAGGCAATGACGTCACTCCAGAGTATATAGCTCCGCGTCGCCGAGGCACAAAGTCATACCTTGCCTCGTGAGTTTAACGTCATCCTAAACATTCTGAAGGACGGCCATTGCTCCCCATTCAAGCCGTATACTGCGTTGTCGACTACCTTAAATGCCTTGAATTCAAACAGTGCGGAAGACCACCCGCGCACATTCTCCTTTCGCTTAACGACGCTCCGAGCGAAGAGCTTTAATGCTCTTGTCGTTTATGTGGTCTACTCTCTTCAAAAAAGAAAAAAAAATGGAAGCAGCTCCACACTAGTGGCGCGAAGTCTGAGCAAACAGCTAAGCTTGTTGCCCTTCCCCCGCACCGGAAGCTAAAGCCTATAAACTGCAATGCTAATAGAAAGGCAAATTTAAAGCTAACAGAGAACCAAGTGAAAGCTAAGAAAGAACCAAGTTAAAGCTAATGAAAAGCCGAGTTAAAGCTAGGGAAGGGCCCCCAGTTTCACTGTTTGCTCAGACCGCAAAACTAGTGTGAAGCTGACACCATTTTTATTTTACATCATATATTGAATGGTTGTAGCGCTACAACAATGCGAGGTGCGCACACTGCGGCGGCTATGTGGTTGTCTCTTTTTCGCGCAGCTTTTGCTTTGTCGAAAATGTTTACGAACTCTGTGCAATACGCTGCCGATCTCGCGAACCAGCGAAAGGATCATCTCTGCGGCAATTTCAAGAGACTTATCACGTTACAGAAAAAAAGTTGCTGATTACGAATGCAATTACTTCATTCAAAAATGTATTTCATTACAGTTACAAGTTACTACCGTTTAAATATAATTGAGGAATTACTCAATTGTAATGAATTACTTCCACGTTACGTTCCTCCCAATTTTTATTAGCATTGCACGAATACAGTAAACAGGAGGAGCTCGCCTGCCTCTTTTATTGCGTCCTCTGCGGCCTTTTATGCATTGTGTATCTGCACTAACAATTGCATTAAAAAGTTTCTACAGTTTCCCTGCACCGTGGGGACCAATGTTGTGCGAAGCATTATAAGGTACCTGGCTATCCAGCTTTGTTTGTGCATCCGCAAAACAATACCAGGTAGACCAACGTGTTCCTGTAAGTTAAGTAGTTGTGTTTCTGGGTCGCAAGCGTACGTGTATGCGACGACAACAACGTTGTAGACTATCGTATGACGCCAAGTGCATGATTTCTACGTCGGCTGTTCGATGGAAGCCTACTACATGGCGATTGTTGGTTTCTGTATAGGTAGTGGACGAGCATAAACGAGAAAAACTCGGGATTGTGACATCATCAGCGACTACGTGTCATACAGTCGTAAGTAAATATGGTTAGTTCATGTGTTGTGCGTTAAAACGACGATGTAATTTGTGCTTCGGCGAAGAAATGTTAAAACTTGATTAACTTGTGCGATCACGAAATCTATACAAAGTCGCACAGTTTCTACGTAGCGTAAGCTACTACGGGGAAAGTACTCGGTAAAGCGGGCCGACACTGGAGATACTGCAGCACGGCGCCTCGAAGCGCGAACTGTCGCAAGGAATGAAGACAACAAAGTTGCACCACGAGGTGCACGCGCCGAGTGTTTCAAAGAGTCGGCAGGCATTAGAACGAGAGAACCGTGCGTGCCATGGGGTCCTAATGGTTAGTGCACCTGGCTGCTGTGCTCGGCAACAGAAGTTCCCTTCCCAAATCGGTCACAAATTATCTTTGGTAAAGCGAGGCGAGACATCAATCTACCTAAATACCGCAAAGTGAGAGGAATGAGGCAAAGAATGCTGAAAATTAAAAAATACGGCGGAAACAATCCTCGACCATTAGCAAAGGCAATCCGAAATACTCCCATGCACGGGTGGCGCAAAGCAAGAACGAACTCACGTCTACCAGCGGAAAGGCTCAGTCGAGGATCGCCACATGTGCGGGCCGCTACAGCCTGACGACGTACGATTGGAATCAGAATTGGCACCCAATTTGTCTTTGACAAAGTGCTTTTGAAAGCATGCATCTGCGTCCTGCAAGTGGTGGTGCTCAAATCAGCGCCACTTTGTCTTGGCCTCCTCTTTTGTGGCCGTTCGCTTGCCGCGCCGCTGTTCTCAGGTGGCGCGTCGTTTCTCTGCTTGCTAACGCTTCACTGCTTCCCGTTTCTTATCAGCTGGTCGCGTCACCTCTTGCCTCGCTGCTTCCGAACCCATTGCATACCTCTGTAGCGTCTTGTTGTTACAGCGAAGCTGCTATATGCTAGGTTCTAGAAGATCGCGTTTGACAACGAAAGTAGATAGATCAACAATTTGGGACACGTCGCGCCACCTTGTGGCGTCGCATGAATACGCCAGGATGGCGGCGTGTTGAAACTTCGGGATCGTAATACAATTTCAGTAGCATTGCGTCACAATGTGGCACTGTATGAAAACGTCGGGATCGCTGTATTTTTTACCTTCGGGATCGTAAAAAACTTGTGCACCACACCAAGCTTTTCGCAGCAATTAAAATTATTACGTGACGTAGCTCACCCTGGCGGCCACGTGAGCGCGTCAGCACTAATACGCACGCTGGGATTGTCGTCTCCGTCTTTTAAAAAATAAACCGGCGCGCCACCTTGTGACGCCCACTGATATCTTCGGGGTTTCGCGGAGAAAAGGGAATGGGCGCGGCGGCGGCGAAAGCAGACCACGCACGATGAGCGGCCCGTGGACGCCAAGCGTAAGCGTGCTGCCCGCCAGGACCGCGAGGCGGAAAGAAATGCAAACCGTCCATGTGGCCCCGATCTCACAAACTTGGAACGTCTCACCGGAGCAGCGGTCAATCACCACATACACAGCTTCGCTGGCCATCCACCTTTACAGAGTAGAATGGGACTGAATTTTTGTTGTTGTCACCTTCATTATGGCACGTACCCACGAGGGAGACTGGAGTATTCATACAATTATGGTATGAAGACTAGTCTTCATACAATAAAATTTTCTTCTTCTTCGCAGTGTCCTGCAACAACTGCACGGGAAACCGTCTCCATATTTAATGAAAATTCGAAATTGTTTAGGGGTAATATCTGAAAACATTTCTCAGTATGCCAAATATTCATTGGTTTTGCAGACAGTGAATTCTCATTTACTTCTAAATTTCTGGAGTTAGATGAAGCGTAGAACGTTTACCAACTACCCTCTGATAACTGAGAGTGGCCCTAACTTCATGTTTATTTGAAATGGTGGGCACGTTGTCTTTTATATGACTGCAAAATTTATTGTGTGTGTATGTGTGTGTGTGTGAGTTTGTGTGTGTCAATTTACGCATTACATAAGGGTTATAAGCATGTTTTTCTGGTTACAACACAAACTGAAATGTGATGCCGAGAGTTTGCGCCAAATGGGTGCATGTCATGGGTTTTTATCGTCTTCGACAAGGCCATCTCTGCGAAGTTCGCCGTCGACGCTGGAGGCCAGGTTACCATCCTGCTAGCGACACGCCCGGATCGTACCTTGCAACCGATGCATTAGCTGGGAGCCGTCATTGGTTCCCGGATACCTGCCTACAGGCAGCGATACTGACGTTGAATCTTGGCCTGTTCTTCCCATCTGGTGTACTCTTTTGCTCCACAAGTCATACGCTGGCAACGCTTTAATGTTTGTGGTTGACTTACACGCAACTAAATTATTTATTGCAACACCCGTGTAGATAGAACTGCATTGGAAATTGCCCTTTGGTTGTGCAAGATCGCCCCAATCTGCTGTACGTTTGCACTTACCTTCTAAGTTACTCACGAGACGAACTTTAAAAATGCCGCACGTCCACTCGGGATTTACATACTCTAGTGTCTTAAGAACCGTTATACCTGAAAAACAAAGGCAAAGAAAACAGTGGATGCATTCGGAAAAGCACGTGCCAGGGTTAGCGAAAATGACCCCATCCACTCATTGCCATTTGTAACGAATCTCACTTCTTTGAGAATCATTTTCCGTCGCGGTGGATCAGCGGTTATGATGTTGCACTGCTAAGCACGAGGTCACGGAATCAAATCCCGGCCTCGGCGACCGCGTTCCGATAGGAGCGCAATTCAAGGACGCCCGTGTACCATGCATTATGTGCAACGTTATCAGGTGGTCAAAGTTATTCTGGAGACCCCCATTACAGTGCGCCTCACAATAAAAACATGGTTTTGGTACGTAAAACTCCAGCATTCGTTTTACAGTTATGTCGTATGAACTCTCTGGCTAACCTTAATAAATCTCTCTCCTTGTGTAAAGGAGAGAGATTTACATTCGTCGACTTCTTTGAAAATAGCTGTCACTCGAGGACACGTGAGTGCCACAAAAAAAAATATCGGCAATCGGTGATGATAGCGCCCCCAGCCGTCAGCTTTAGCAGATGATAAACGTGGCACAGCGCCACCACCGACCACATTTAAACCTTTAGTTAGATGTGGCAAACGGACATTCTTCTCGAAAACTGTTACGCTGAAAAGTGGGCCGATCCTGGCGATAGAGAAAGGGCACATACCAGGGGCAAAAAAGAAAGAGCGAAAGAGAGACAGACAGCCAGACAAAGAACTTTATTGATGGTCCTCAGTAACCACGTTAGGGTACCTCCCTTTTCAGGGAGTCCCCGTAGCCGTCGCGGGCCGCACCCACGTCGGGGCCGGAAGATCGTGGTCCTTCGCCCTGTCGCAGGTCCTCTGGACAGCCCGTAGTTACTCTGAGAGGTCGTCGATCTTAAGGGCTGCCTCCCAGTCCGTTAGAGTGGTAAGCGATGAACTGCTTAACGCAGGGCATTGCCAGAGCATATGAGATAAGGAGCAGTACGCCTCTCCACAGTCTGGACAGTGGGGTTCTAGATTAGGCGTGAAGTGACTGAATCGGCCCCTGGGGGGGCATGACCCCGTTTGGAGCATGCGAAAGGCCGACGATTGTGGTCTAATGAGTTTAGGATGTCGTAGCGGAAAGGCCCACCGAGCAAGTTGATAATGTGCCAAGATTTCATGGAAGGTGAGGAGCGAATCCCTGTACAGTCCTAAGTCGCCTCCGGCGAGTTCACCGCAGTGTGTAAGACATCGCGCACAGTCATGGGCTAACTCATTGGCGTTAACAACAACCTCAAAGTGCACATTGATTGCCATATGGGCCGGGAACCATTTGATGATATGAAAATCAGCAGTCCCATTGGTGCCGAAGATGGCCGCCGCCTCCTTTGCGATCAAGCCGGAGGCGAACGCTCGCGCTGCAGACCTGGAGTCCGTAAAGATATGGGGACGTAGAAGGTCCTTCAGTGCTATAGCTATAGCAACCTGCTCGGCTACTGTTGCAGAAACCTTCCGCACGGATGCTGAGTAAATGAGCGTGCCATTGGAGTCAACCGAAACTATGGCATAGTGATCAGAGCGCCCGTACCGTGCAGCGTCAACGCAACATGCAAGATTTGGAGTAGCCGCAGCCACTTTTAATGGGGAGCGATCCCAGGCTATCCAGCGCCCTACACTGTATGGAGAGTGGACAGTACGTGGCAGGCGATCTACCTTGAACGTATTTCGGACCATGGATCAAAGGGTGGCGTTGCGCTCCGTGATTTCCCTTGTGACCCCATCCAACGGAATCGAGGATGCGTCTCCCCGCTCGCGATGATGAGTCGTATTATTTGGGCCACTCGTTGGGCCTCGATCACCTCTGACAGGGTGTTGTGCATGCCTAGTTGCACGAGACGCTCGGTGCTGATAGCGAGTGGTAAACGCAGCACGCGCTTGGTGCATTTGCGCATGAGGGCGTCGATTTTGGCGTCTTCAGTTTCAGGCCAGCGCAACTCGGAGGCTACATAGTTCACGTGGCTTATAAGAAACGCGTGGTAGAGTCTGAGAAGATTGCTCTCACTTAACCCCCCCCTGTGGTTCGAGACCCTGAGGGTAAGAATAAGCATGTTCTCTGTCGCATGTTCTCTGTCTTGGAGGTGATGCGGGCCATATTCTGTGAGTTGCCCCCGAGCGATTCCAGCAAGAGTCCGAAGACCCTGATGGTATCCACTCTGGGGATTTGTTGTCCGGCCCTCGTATAGAGGGCTATGGGAACTTGATGTAAGGCTGTGGGGAACCTAACCTCCCGTTGGGTGGGCCTGTACAATAGAAGTTCGGACTTGGTTGGTGACAGACACAGGCCCGTGTCTAGTAGGAAGTGTTCTGCGATGTCGAGCGCCTCCTAGAGCGCACCCTCAACTGCAGCGTCAGACCCTCCCATGCACTACACGGTAATATCATCCGCGTAGAGGGCGTGAGTCGTTCCTCTTACTGTGGCCAGCCTTTCCAAGAGGCCCTTCATGGCGATGTTAAACAGTAGGGGAGAGCTGACCGCCCCTTGCGGGGTGCCTCTCGCTCCCAATGTAAATTGCTTGGACTTGATCTGCCCTATTTTGACAGCGGCCTTGCGATCCCTGAGGAAGGAGCGAACGTACGCATGGAATCGTGGCCCCAGGGCCAGGTCCGAGATGGCGTCTAGCACGCACCGATGCGAGATGTTATCAAAAGCGTCGGACAAGTCTAGAGCCCGGATGCCCCGAATGTATCCAGTGTTATCATCAATTATTTGCCTCCTTATAAGTAGGATGACGTCCTGCGTGGAGAGTGCCGGCCGAAAGCCGTCCATGTTGTGCGGGAATAACTCATTAGTTTCTATGTGCATAGATATACGGTTGTGAATGGCATGTTCGACCACCTTGCCCACGCAGGACGTGAGCGAGATAGGCCGCATGTTCTCCAGTGCAAGAGGTTTGCCTGGTTTCGGGATGAGCGCCACTGAGGCTGTCTTCCAGGAGTCGGGGACGAGGCCCTTTTCCCAGATTTTGACTTCCTCAGGGAGCAGCGCAACTGAGTGTCCATTCAAGTTCCGAAGGAGCTTATTGGAGATTCCACCAGGGCCCGGTGCAGAGCGACCGTTGAGCGTTAGCAGCACCTCCCTGATTTCGGATTCCGTGAAGGGGGTGTCGAGTTCTCCCCCCCCCCCCCCCCGCGCCCCCTCCCCCGGTAACGATTTTAATCCTGGTCATCGGAGGGGCCCAGTGGGAGATACTTTTCCGCCAACTCTTGCAGGAGGACGTGTTCAAATGCGCCTGCCGCCTTTTGATTGTGCACTATGCGATCAATGGCTAGTCTCTGATTGCTTTTCTTTTGCGAATCGTCGAGTAAGTGCTTGACGAGGAGAGAGAAAAAAATTAGAGAACGAGAGACAGACCGAGAGAAATGAAGAGCGCAGGGATGTGAGAAAGAGAGAAATAAAGAGAGAGAAAGATAGAAAGCGAGAGATAAAGAGAGAGAACGAAAGAAAATCACCAGCCCTTCCCCTGACGAGAAAATGGGGGTAAGCAAAGGTTGTCGCGCGTGTACTTGAGCTATTGCTTTCCCTTCCCTTTTCTACAACTTTTTGTTCCCTTTCGTGGTACTTTTCGTTCCCTTTCCTTCTACTTTTGCACCCTTTCGTGCAACGTTTCCTTCCATGGGAAGGGCTGGTGAATTTTGGAAGGGTGAACACTGCAGGATTTTCTAATAAAGGTAACCGCGCTCCTGAAGGCGTTGAAGTTCTATGTACCTAACGGTGCGCGCAAATTTCCAGTTAGATGTAAGAAGCAATTTTTGGTTTTTAGAAATAATGTCATGGTGAATGGCATGAGGGCGGCCGCTGCGAATGTATGACAGTTTTTCTGTGATGATAAGGGAATTTTGTAAGAAAAAGTATTAAAGGTATCGATGTGAGTAAATAGGGGCATTTTGCTTGCATTCTGGGAAAATGGGGGCCGCTCTCGCGTACCAGGCTCTGAAACACTAAAATATTGGTTGTCGTTTTCTGTACTGCCTTTCTTCAGCATGCCGAGTTATAGTACGCCTTCTGTCTGTCCCTACTCCGCTATCGTACGAAACTGCGATGCTTTACCACTCATGTGCTTCATTTACTTGAATAGTTTTTCCTGACCGCTCCAAATTTATGGTTTTCTCCAGCTCTCGTTTTCTAGTCTATAGTTCCTGCCAACCATTACAGGGCTGATAAATGATGCGCATACCCTCAAACGCAATACTGCAAAGACACGACATAAATCCATAAGTTATGCGCTACATCTGAACAGGTAATTTGATGCAATCAAACGTACAACTAATATAAAATAAATGAAGTATTTCGGCATTGCGTCAACAGCCTACAAATGCCACAATGTGTACACGTTTTCTAAAAAATGAGCCATGGAGATTCAGATACTACCTGTGACTAGTTCAGTTTCTACTTCCTTTCTAGCCGATACCGCAGGTTCGGTCTCTCCTGAAATGAGAAGCAAAATGAATGCGTCAAGTGCGATTCATAATCTGTACTGAGAAAAAAAAAGATGAGTATTCTTCTTAGGGTTAGATAAGCACTTTGAAGCGTCGAGCTGCTACTCTAACAAAAGTATAATCGACCAATCAACCGGTTTAGGCATACCAAACAGACAACAGCAGATACTTTATCACACGTTGACGATAGTGTCAGCAAAGTATGACATCAGCGGTTACTATAAATGACTAAAGATTTGAACAAGAGCCGACGTGGTCTTCTGAAAGGAGCGCCTTATAACACGAACGATATTACGGCGGTCTCAACCGTGATATTCCGGCCACCTTTGGAAGCAGGGAAAACTATGATACACGATAATTACAGTGCACTATTTAAATGCCTCTCAGAACTTTTCACTGAGGCGTACTTGGCTTTACAAGAATTTTACGCAAATGTGGAAACTGGTAGAAAACAAAATAATTTGCGAGAACACTCTAGGGGGGGCAGTTCGTTCTTTAAACGGCCGCATCAGCCGAGAAAGCGACGTCCTTTGGAAGACAATGGCGCGCGATTTTAATATCTCGGAATATTTCGCTCAGGAGAACTTGGACATAAAAAAGTGCCCAAAAATGTTGATATTGGTAGTGAACAAGACACCTCAGTTAAATGTGTAGCGCTTAGTGTTTGTCCCTTCTTCGTACTAGTTTGCCGCTTCGTCACGATGCTTCCATCATGGGTAATATTTATATCTCTACTAAAGATAATCACTCATGTGGGACAGCACAGCCTTTCCAACGCTCTGCAGGCTTTGGGAGCATTAGAGGTAGAGCAACTGTATTTTTCTAATTGTGTTTAGAGGCTTCAGTTTTATAATTTGCACTAGACTAAAAACGCAAGGAATACTAATATTTGTAGAGAATCACCACGCAAAAGCCACAGTGCGCGAATGATCCGTTGTAAGGAGCGCTTAGTGAAAAGAATATAAGCTTGTCAAATTATGGTGAGCATAGTTGCCGTAGTTTAAAGTAAAGCTCAGCAACGGAAGGAAGCACTCCTAGAGATTGGTATATTGTGAAGAGTTGTTTTGACCTTAATGAGTGCTTCAATGGTAAGAATTTGCTAAGGACCACCAAAGTCACCCATGGAGCCTTCGACTCTCAAGTTTGCTAAATCTGGCGCTTCCCTCATTTCAGCAAGCTCAGAGGGGCGCACAAAAAATGCTGAAGCCGGTTAGAATAAAAGCCGATATTGACACAGCGAAAAGTTGCCTCATACTTCAGCGGGCGCTTAATGTGAAAGCTTCCTGTTACAATACAGATGTCGCGAAAGAAGCTAGAAAAAGATAGATGAGGTCTTTAGCAGGCAAATTTAGACAAAAAAGCATGAGGTGGTGACGAGCAACGAATCTGTCAAATTTTATATCCCCTATTGTTTCCGTAAGCACTGCAGGTATGAATTTTCTTTTTCGATTTTTTGGGGGCGCACTCATTTTTACTCTAATGCATGCACAGCACATTTTATAACAATAGCAATTATATGGACCCTCCAGGCGCATTTTCACCGTCGCCGTCACCGTGATGTTTAGTGTGAAGTCCCAGGGCGTTAACATCGTCGAAGCGCGCCGTATGCTGTATGTGCGAGTGAAAGCGTGGGCAGGGAGCCCGACGATCACTGCTGAATCTTGCTCGCGCAAGGGAGGAAAACGGGAAGGAAGCGCGCCGTCTTCCATCGCGCACTAGGATCCGGGGCGAGGGGAGGATGGGGACTGCGTTGTACGTATGCAATAACTACGGTTTCCGCGGCCGTGCGCGCCATATCCTGAAAGCGATCTGCGTTGAGGGCAGTCTAGGCACGTCGATGGCTCCAACCTGTGTTCATGTTGCGTTCTCGCCGCTCAGTTTGCGCTGAAGTGATAGACAGCACGAAGGTCACTTCGCTCGCTGCTGCTGCCAGCGTTTTGACAGCGAGTGTCCGCGCTCATCGATTGTGATGCGGTCATGCTTGCCTGAGTGGTAATTCCTGTATTTCTAGGTAATTCTAGGTAATTACCTAGAAAGCAAATGTTTGCAAGTTTGTATGGTCGATAAAACAACTATCCTCACATTGTATACCTGTCTATTATTTGCTATCGCAATCAGTGCTTCGCCTTTCGGGCGAAACTATGACTGTTTATAATTAAGATGTTCGAATAAAGTTTTGCACACTTATTTCTTACGTAGTTGGCAGTAGACTAAACCACCTAAAATAATATCGTACGATGATTCCAGACATGGGTTAATATAAATAAGCGCATTGTTATAAAAAAAGCTTGTTTCCTGATACAATTAGCATTTTTTTAAAAACTTTACCCAATATGCGATTTTTCCCTTTGTATTAAATCACCTTCAACCAGTGACCCAAGTTTGTCTGCTAGCTTGAACTACAAAGTATGCGCTGCCTGCTGTCTTGCCTAGCAGACAACACGGCCCACTGACTATGTGGCCGAAAGCAAAATTATCAGCTGGCTGCTGTTAAGCGTAGTGGACAACTTGGGTAGCCGTATATGTCTTGGGGTATGTGCCCGAAGATGCAGCTTGATCACTGCATATGCCATATTGTTACGTGCCTATTAATGACAAATACCCCTAAGATGGTCTCGTCAAGTGGGCACGAGGGGTATGAAGGCTTAATTATAAAAAAAGTGATAGCGCCATATGCACAGCAGATAGCGCTGCCTCTAACGCAGCTGCTTCATGGAGATTCATTGCTGCAAAATTCTAGTCAAGATATTAGGGATAATAAGGTGTTTTGACTGAGATGCAGTTATTACAAGATATACTGTGTTGTAGTATCACTTGACATTGTACTTGGCAGTGAGAATTCCATTTCATGAATCTGCGGTGGCAGTACTGCGTGTCACTACATTGCTTTATTGCTAATCACAGTCATGTGGAATCTCATCGTGAGATGGATTCTAAGGTAATTCTATGGTATTTCATCATTACAATCCAATGGTTTCTCAGGCCTCGTTAGTTTTGACTGTTGCACAGATATATGTCTCTCCGCTATAGCTGCGCCAAATTTTTCGTCATCGTGAGCTCCATCTAAATTGTAAGTTCTGAGGTGAAACTCCAATTTAAAAGATAACTGGTATTATGCAAGCAGCGAGATGGGGGGGGGGGGGGGGGCGGAAAGGCAGGTAGGGTAGCCAGACGCACGTCCGATTTGCTACCGCGCAATAAAAGAAAGGTGAACGAGCTGAAAGAAAGAAGGGAACTTGGAGAGAGAGCACCAGCCGCGCGTGTACTTGAAGGAGGAGACGAAGTCTACAAACGGTCAAAGAGACCTCTTCGCCTTCATATACTGTAAAAGCGCCTTTCTGCTCAGCGACCCCCAGGGCCATGGTACAAGACTCTTGGCTTCTGTAAATGGCCTTTTGTCTATTCGGCCTAATGCTGTTTGGCGAGGACGGTGCTGCATGTCATAACGGGGACAAAACACAAAAGATGTTCTATGCTCTGTTTGATGCCGCAGAAGTCACACGTAGGCGCGTCTGACATCTGTGTGGGGAACGAGTATGCGCGAACACAACTTCGATCCAGACGTAGCCTAACAACTTTGCATTGAAGTAGGAAATTCTTGATGGCAGGTTCAGCTTGAACGAAGAATCAATATAATGTAGACGACATGTCGGGGAACTAAGAGACGACCAAAAAGCATACTTGATAGTCGAGCTAGGAAATAAGGTCTCCTGGTAGTGTCCGTTCTTGTTAGTTGGATCGGAACCGCACGGTTCCCTTTATGAGCGCATCAGGATGCCTCATCGATGAACTCAATACCAGCAATACAGGTACGGCCTGGCAGTCACTAAAATATTATGCCGCGTGTTTTCTCACGAGCGTGAGTGTTCAGTTCATATCTTCTGTATCAATTACTCGTGAGTGCTGCTGACGGAGGGCAAACTACAAACTCTGAAGGGTGGCCTTTGAGTCACAAAATATTACCCATTTGCGTGGTCGCTCTTGTAGAAGATGCTTTATAGCAGCTCGCAGGACAGCAAGCGCAGCTGTTGTTGTATGCGACAATTTAAGAATTAAATGCCAAGAATTTCTTGGCGAACATTTGATACTTCGACAGTATCTATCTATCTATCTATCTATCTATCTATCTATCTATCTATCTATCTATCTATCTATCTAGCCACCTACGTCTTCGTGCTCTCAAGGGCCGGTATTTTGTAGCGATGCCTTTAAAGTAATAATGCCTTTTCGCGCTTATCGCGCTTTGTCATTGGTCAGAGCGACGGTCCGCTCACGATATCAACGTTGATAACGCGAGCGGACCATCGCTCTGACCACTGACAAAGCGCGATAAGCGCGAAAAGGCATTATTACTTTAAAGGCATCGCTACAAAATACCGGCCAAGGTCGTTTCGTTAACTTCATAGGTACCAAAATTGGCATAGTATGACAGGAGTGTATGACAAACATAAGTGATAGATCATGACATGCGTGTCCTGTAAGTCATGACAATGACCCAGCGAAAAATATTGACACGTATACATGTTTATCTTTCACCGGTGGCCACTTTCCAGCGGCTAACAAATGTTAAACGTTATCCCTCGGCGCAGGACGCGCCTGTATTGGAAGTTTCAAGAACGATATCGATGCTTCTTTCCGTTGCCTGTTTTCACCGACGCTTATGTTATCTGATTGTATGACTGACGCGAATTGTCTAGAACTTTCTGCAAGACACTGCGGGTACCAGGGATTAATCTGGAACATTCAATGACTCATGTATAAAAGCCGGCGCGTTTCACCGCAGATCAGATTTCGACGATCGCCGACTGCGTTCGCCGATATCGTTGTGCTTTGAGTGTAGCTTGCTTTTGTGGGCACAGGTTCACCCAATAAAGAATCAGTTTCGTCATACACAGTTTTACGACTGTTCTCTTCAGCGTCACTACTACGTGACGTCTAGTGGAGGTGCTTTTGTGTCCATGCAGCGGACACCCCCGAAAAGCCGTGATCCAAGCCCGAACCCCGAAGAGAGTACCAACGTTGTCCGGGAGCATCGAGCTAGCCTCGGCCTACAAAACCAACCCCCGGAGTACGGACTTCTTCCCGAGAAGACCAGGAAGTGCACGGCCACGACGACCACATCAACCATGACAGCCTCAGTGCCGCCTACACCGATCGTGTTACAGCACCACCGGGAGCCACCGACGTTCCGCGGATCAACATTTGAGGACCCGGAAAGCTGGCTGGAGACGTATGAAAGGGTCGCTGTATTTAACAACTGGAACAGCGACGACAAGCTGCGCCACGTCTTCTTCTCATTGGAAGATGCTGCCAGGACGTGGTTCGAGAATCGGGAGTCGACCTTGACCACATGGAACCTGTTCCGCCACGGCTTCCTGCAGATCTTTACAAGCTTTGTGCGCAAGGAAAGGGCTGAAGTTCTCCTAGAAGCCCGGGTACAACTGCCCGATGAGAACATCACAATTTTCATGGAGGAGATGACTCGCCTGTTCAAGCACGCCGACCCCGACATGCCAGAAGAGAAAAAAGTTCGCTTCTTGATAAGGGGTGTCAAGCAAGAGCTCTTCGCGTGATTGATACGCAACCCGCCTAAGACTGTTGCTGAATTTATTTCCGAGGCCACAACCATTGAGAAGACGCTTAACATGCGGACCAGGCAATACAACTACCGAACGCTGGCCGCCAACAACATCGACGTTCAAGCACTTGGCAGCGACGACCTGCGCGAGACCATCAGAGCGGTCGTTCGCGAGGAACTGTAGAAGTTCTTCCCCAAGTCGCAGCCTCAAGTGGCATCTATCGCCGACATCGTCAAAGACGAAGTTCAGTGCTCATTTGGAGTTCCCCATGTGCAGCCGCAATCGCTGCAACCCCAGCCGGAAGCGCTGACCTACGCCGCCGTCGCCCGTCGCAAGGCCCCCCTCCGCGCTCGCGCCAGGGCACCGTGACGCCGCAGTTCCGACGTCCACCACCGCCGCCGCCAGCACGCCCGTCCGTCGTCCAGCGCAGCTACCCGAAAAAGACGGATATATGGCGCGCCGCCGACCACCGCCCGCTCTGCTATCACTGCGGGGAAGCTGGTCATGTCTACCGCCGATGCCAATACCGCGAGATGGGCCTACGAGGGTTCGCCGTCAACGCGCCACGTCCACAGCTTGGCGAGCGGCCACGTGACATCGCCGACTACCTCGCCGGAGCCCAGTGGCAACCACGACTACCCTCACGCTTGCCCTCACCAGGACGCTACTTGTCACCGCAGCGCCGACCATACACTGGCCCAGCCAGGGGCCGGTGCGTGAGCCCCTATCCGGGTAACTAAAAGCAGCAACCGACGGAGGTGCGGTTGCTGTACGACGCAATGCCGAAGATCCTCCGCCGCCATCGAAGAATATTCGCGAATCATCACGACAAGATATCAGCACGCCGCCTGGAAAGAGCCTTCCCGACACTTCGCCGCCGAGAGAAGATCTGCCGACGCGACGTAGCAGCAGCGGAGCAAGCCGACGCAGCCGTGATACGACGCCACGACTTAACCGCAACGCCAGACGACGGTCTACCGAACTAGACGTGCAAATCGATGGTCAAAACGTCACCGCTCTCGTCGACACTGGAGCCGACTATTCCTTCTTCAGTGGCCCGTTCGCCGCCAAGTTGAAGAAGGTGAAAACGGCCTGGCAAGGACACGATATCCGGACAGCGGGAGGTCACCTAACAACGCCGGCTGGAATCTGCACAGCACGAGTCATGGTTAACAACCGCACTTACCCAGCGAGCTTCGTAATCCTGCAGCAATGCTCCAGGGATGTCATACTAGGCATGGACTTTCTAAACCAACACGGTGAAGTCATCGACTTAAGGTCCAAGTCGATAACGCTTTCAACGCACAAAGCGATACCACCGGATACAAACATCAGTTACCATGCCTTAAATGTGCTTGAAGAACAAGTCACTTTTCCGCCTCGCTCCAACGTAATGATTTTCATCGATACCGAAGTGCCTGCAGACATGGAGGGCAACGTCGAGGGCGATCATCACTTACGGCTCCACCGTGAAATTTGCGTCGCTAGAGGCATAGCTCAGCTACGTGAAGGGAACGCAAGAGTGATGCTCACGACCTTCAGCCACGAATACAAGCACATTAACAAAGGCACCACGGTCGCCTACATCGACGAAATAGTACAAGCCAGCAGTGCTTTTGCCTTCACGGATTCCAGCGCAGCTGCAGCGACGGCTGTAGTACCTGAACCAGCTTTTGACGTCAATCAGAACCTTCCCATGCATAAGAAAGAACTGCTCAAAGCCCTGCTCCTGCGATACAAGGACTGATTCTCGTCGTCATCAAAAATTCGACAAACCCCTGTCGCCAAGCACCGCATCATAACCGACAAATATGCCCGCCCACCACTCCGTCAGAGCCCGTACCGAGTCTCGGCGCGTGAAGGCGAGGCCATAACGCAACAAGTCGACGAAATGCTACGCGACGACATCATCCAGCCGTCCAAGAGTCCGTGGGCGTCCCCCGTGGTGTTAGTGAAGAAGAAGGATGGTACCCTACGTTTCTGCGTTGATTACCGTCGCCACAACAAAATCACGAAGAAGGACGTATACCCTCTCCCACGGATTGACGACGCCTTGGATCGACTCTACAACACAAAGTATTTTTCGTCGGTGGACCTCAAAACCGGCTACTGGCAAATCGAAGTCGACGAGAGGGACCGGCAGAAGACTGCCTTTATAATACCAGACGGACTGTTCGAGTTCAAGTTCATGCCGTTTGGTCTTTGCTCGGCGCCTGCCACTTTCCAACGCGTCATGAATACAGTACTGGCAGGCTTGAAGTGGCAGACTTGCCTCGTCTATTTGGACGACATCGTTGTGTTTGCCTCAAGCTTCGAGGAACACCTCCGGCGCCTTGAAACAGTTCTTCAAGCAATCAAGACCTCCGAACTCACGTTGAAGCCAGAAAAGTGCCGCTTCACATGCGAGGAGCTCTTGTTCTTGGGCCACGTCATAAACAAGTCTGGAGTGTGCCCTGACCCGCAGAAAACGGCGGCCATCACTGACTTTCCTCCGCCCGCCGACAAGAAAGCAGTGCGTAGATTTCTTGGACTGTGCGCCTATTGCAGGCGCTTCGTCAAAGACTTTATACGGATCGCCGAGCCGCTGACGTACCTCACGAAGGCCCACGTAGAGTTCAAGTGGGAGACGCCGCAAGTCGAAGCATTTGAAGAACTGAAGCGACGCCTGCAATCACCGCCAAAACTTGCGCATTTCGATGAAACGCCGATACCGAAGTCCACACCGACGCAAGCAGCGTAGGACTCGGCGCCGTGCTTGTGCAGAGGACTGACGGACTAGAAAGAGTTGTAAGTTACGCTAGCCGGTCGCTATCGAAAGCGGAAGCAAATTATTCCACAACAGAAAAGGAGTGCCTCGCCATGATCTGGGCTACATCAAAGTTTCGCCCCTACCTCAATGGCAGACCCTTCAAGTTGTGAGCGACCACCACGCCTTGTGTTGGCTAGCTAACTTGAAGGATCCTTCAGGTCGCCTCGCACGATGGAGTCTGAGACTTCAAGCATTCGACATCACCGTCGTTTACAAGTCCGGGCGAAAGCACTCTGACGCCGACTGCTTGTCTCGCGCCCCCGTCGAACCGCCGCCACAGGATGACCAGGATGACGAAACTTTCTTGGGACCCATCAGTGCCGACGAATTCGCCGAACAACAGCGAGCCGACCCGGAACTAAGGAACCTTGTAGATTACCTGGAAGGCAAGACCGTCACTGTGCCGAAGGTGTTCAGGCGAGGATTGGCGTCGTTTTTCTTGCAAAACGACATTCTCCTAAAGAAGAACTTCTCGCCTCTCCGAGCCAACTACCTCCTCGTGGTACCCTCAGCATTGCGTCCAGAGGTTCTGCAAGCTCTCCATGACGACCCAACGGCTGGACACCTCGGTTTTTCCCGCACGCTCGCGAGGATACAAGAAAAATACTACTGGCCTCGCCTCTCTGCCGACGTCGCTCATTACGTAAGGACATGCCGAGACTGTCAGCGACGGAAAACACCGCCGACAAGGCAAGCCGGACTTCTACAGCCGATCGAACCACCTCGCCGACCGTTCCATCAGATCGGCATGGACTTATTGGGGCCTTTTCTGACGTCGACGTCCGGGAATAAATGGATCGTCGTAGCTACAGACTACCTCACCCGCTACGCCGAAACAAAAGCCTTGCCTAAAGGCAGTGCCACCGAAGTAGCCCGTTTCTTCGTTGAGAACATCCTCCTGCGTCACGCTGCCCCAGAAGTCCTCATCACCGACAGAGGTACAGCCTTTACGGCAGACCTAACTCAAGCCATTCTGCGATACAGCCAGACAAGCCATCGTCGGACCATCGCCTACCACCCGCAGACGAATGGCCTCACTGAGCGCCTAAATAAGACCATCGCTGACATGCTGGCAATGTACGTCGACTTCGAACACAAGACGTGGGATGCCATCCTTCCGTACGTGACTTTCGCATACAACACGGCCGTGCAAGAAGCTACGCACATGGCGCCGTTCCACCTGGTCTACGGTAGGAACCCGGCAACGACGCTTGACGCCATGCTACCGGACGTCACCGACGAAGAAAATCTCGACGTTGCCACCTATTTGCACCGTGCCGAAGAAAGTCGACAGCTCGCCCACCTACGCATTAAGAACCAGCACATGACCGACAGCCGACACGACAATCTTCGACGCCGCTACGTCGAGTACCAGCCCGGCGACCATGTTTGGGTCTGGACTCCGATACGCCGACGAGGACTTAGCGAGAAACTGTTACGTCGCTATTTCGGACCATATAAGATCATCCGACGTATTGGCGCACTGGACTATGAGGTCGTGCCAGACGGCATTTCGCAATCACAGCGGCGCCGCGCACGACCTGAAGTCATCCACGTGGTGCGTCCTAAGCCTTTCTACGCCCGCTGACGAACTTAGGTACTTTGTTACTTTGTAATTTTTTTTTCTTTATTACGCGTGGTTTTGTTTTCGCTTTCACATTTGTTTGTAGCATCGGGACGGTGCTTTTTAAGGGAAGGGTATTGACACGTATACATGTTTATCTTTCACCGGTGGCCGCTTTCCACCGGCTAACAAATGTTAAACGTTATCGCTCGGCGCAGGACGCGCCTGTATCGGAAGTTTCTAGAACGTTATGGATGCTTCTTTCCGTTGCCTGTTTTCACCTACGCTTACGTTATGTGATTGTATGACCGACGCGAATTGTCTAGAACTTTCTGGAAGACACTGCGGGTACCAGGGATTAATCTGGAACATTCGATGACTCATGTATAAAAGCCGGCATGTTTCACCGCAGATCAGATTTCGACGATCGCCGACTGTGTTCGCCGCTGTCGTTGTGCTTTGAGTGTAGCTTGCTTTTGTGGGCACAGGTTCGCCCAATAAAGAATCAGTTTCGTCATACACAGTTTTACGACTGTTTTCTTCAGCGTCACTACTACATGACAATATCAACACTCAAAAACCACTGAAATGGGTTCGCACGTGGGTGCAAAAAGAAAACCTGCACTAGCGAGAACAAAAAACGAAACATAACAACGACGGCGATTGACTGCAAAACATCGGCCCTGGAATTATGCGTCCAGGTTCATAGTTAAAAAAAATTAAAGCATTAAATTCTCCTCTTTCAAGGCTAGTAACTGGCCATGGTCCTTGTATTCTCCTGAGGTACAATATACGATTTCCTCATGACATAAATGTGATGACATGCGTGTCACGTAGGACATGAAACAGCCACCTACGTCTTGCTGCTCTCATGGTCATTTCGTTAACTTGGTAGGTACCTAAGTTCGTCTAGTATGACAAGAGTGTATGACGAACGTAAATGATAGATTATGACATGAATGTCACGACGTGCGTGTCGTGTAGGTCATTAAACAGCCGCCTAAAATGACAATGACTAAGCGAAAAAATTAACTCAAAAACCACTTCAATGAGTTGAGACGTGGCTACTAAGTGAAGGAAACACTAAATGAGGATGGTGGAAGTCATATTCATGAGCATGACTAAGCAAAAATTGCAGTGACTCCGCGAAAAAAAGATCAACACTCAAAAAGAACTGCAATGGGTTCGGACGTACGTGGGTAGTATGTGAAGGAAACACTAAAGTATAATGGTAGAACCATAGCCATGAGCATGACTTAGCAACAATGACAATGACTCGGCAAAAAAAGATTTACCCTCAAAAGCCACTGAAGTGGGTTCGGACGTGGGTACTAAGTGAAGGAAATTTACACTTAAGGATGGTGGTAGAAGCCATAGTCATGATCATGAATGAGCAAAAATGACAATGACTCCGCGAAAAAAGATTAACACTCAAAAACTACTGGAATGGGTTCGGACGTGGGTACTATGTGAAGGAAACACTAAAGTATAATGGTAGAACCCATAGTCATGAGCATGACTCAGAAAAATGACAATGACTCAGCGAAAAATGATTAACACTCAAAAATCTACTGGAATGGGTTCGGATGTGGGTAATAAGTGAAGGAAACACTAAAGTGTGATGGTAGAAGTCATCGTCATGAGCATGACTAAGGCTTTCGTTTTAAGGTCTCTTAAGCGTAGCTAGAGGGACTCCTGAGGATTCATGACATGAATGTCATTTATTTTTATTTTATTTATTTCAGTACCCTAAAGGCCCAAAGGGCATTAGATAGGGGGGGATTTTTATACAATCATAATGTACCCAGGGGATGGATTCCTCCAGGGGAGGACGATATAACGCTCTTTACCAGGAGCGGAAGCGTCATCCCAAGGGTGGACTCCATCCGGGTCCTGGGCTTGGTGATAGAAGCCAACGGGTCCAATAATCAAATGATTCTACGTATCGCTAAGAAAGTGGACAACGCAATTAGGCTTATCAAAAGAGTAACTATCCGCCGACATGGGCTTCAAGAAGAAAACGTCGTTAGACTGCTTCACGCCTTCGTGCTATGTCACTTCGCTTACGTAGCATCCATGCACGAGCAGCAGAGATCCGAAAGAGACAAACTCAATGCATTGTTAAGGAAGGTAATCAAGGTAGCTCTTGGGCTACCTATGTACACGGAAACCGAAAGACTCATGCAACTAGGAATGCACAATATACTGGAGGAAATAGGCGAGGCACAAGAAAGAGCCCAGTTCTTTAGACTCTCTACCACCCGATCAGGAAGACAGATCCTCAAACGAATTGGTATACCAATTACTGCAATAGATAATAATCATAGAGAAATTCCTAACGATCTGCGGAGGAATATTACAGTCATGCCTGTTCCAAGGAATGTTCACCCGGTTCATAACGTGGGCAGCAGGCAAGCCAGAGCCAAAGCCCTGCTAGAGAAAGCTCAAAATCAGGCTGAAGAATGCTCGTTCGTTGACGCGGCTTTCATGCCCAATAGACGAGCCTTCACAGCAGTCATTCTGAACGGCAAAGGTGAAGTCGTCAACTCGGCTTCCACGTACACCACGCAACCAGACATTGCAGAACAAGTAGCCATCGCATTGGCACTTTTAGACCAAAAGACATCCAGGATCCACAGCGATTCTAGGGCAGCCGTCCGAGCATTTTCCAAAGGAGTCATCTCTAGACAGGCCCTGGCAATTCTCGACGGAAAGGTCGACAAACCCCACACGATCATCTGGTTTCCTGCTCATATGGGAGAAATCAACGGTGCTCCCGTGAACCTCAACGAATCTGCCCACAATGCTGCACGAGGACTTGCCAACCGTGCAGCCACAAGGCAAGAAGATGCTGAGGTTCCTGACTACAAGGACCACCTCCTCACGTACAACTAGCTAACCAAACACTTCTACCTACAACGCAGGGTCTTCCCCCCTCCGCATAGTAAACTAAATAGAGCTCAAGCCATTACGCTAAGGCTCTTACAAACAAGAACTTATCCGAACCCTTTATTAATGAACAAGATCTATCCGGGGATATCTACTAATACAACATGCGATAAATGTAACGACACCATTGATCTAAGTCATATGCTCTGACGTTGCTCCGCGTTACGCAGCGACAAGGACAACACTGAAGAGCGGTGGGACGCAGCTCTACGCAGTCTCACATTAGATGAACAGCTATGGGCAGTCCAACGGGCCCGCGAAGCGGCCGATAGGCTAGGCCTTTCGGTCCCAACGTGGGAGCGGCCCGCTTCGGGCTAGGAATCTAGCGCGACCCAATGAACCAAAATAAATTTTTTCCATCCATCCATCCATAATGTACAACAAAGTTGCAAATACAAATAAGAAAAAGCAAGATACAAAAAAAGCAGGAAACTATAGAGATGGAACGTTTGCAAATCAAGCAGGAAAGTACAAGCGACATCATCTTACAATCAAGAGGCATACTATATGAAATATCGACTTCATGCGCATTTACGAGGTTAGGGTTGCTGCGTGTCGATTCTATCAAGATACATCAGCAATTCTGTCTTAAAGGACGATGTATCAGTAAGGGTAACTATGTGTTCCGGCAGATCGTTCCACTCTTTTACTGACAATACAAATGGCGAGTTCTGATGTTTCAGCGTTCTTGCGAAAATTGGTTCAACTTTATAACTATGATCTCTGCGTGAAGAGATATGATGCGCCGGAAGAATATTCGTAGTTGCAAAAACTCCATTGCTGTGATACATGGAGTGTAAAAATGACAAACGAGATATCCTGCGTCGTGTGTCAAGATTATGGAGATGAAGTTTTCGCTTCAACACCGTTACACTTTGATAAGATGAATATGAACATAAAATTAACCTGGCAGCCTTGTTCTGCACAGATTCAAGCTGGTTTGGAAGGTCAACGCTATTTGGATGCCATATTATAGAAGCATATTCTAATGCTGACCTAATCAGCGTTATGTAGGCATGCAGCTTCGTTTCGGCATTGGCAGCTGACAGACGGCGCTTTAAGAGACCTAGTTTTTTAAAGGCTTTACATGTTATATGCTCTATATGAACGTTCCACGTTAAATTAGGTGAGAAGTGCACACTGTGTTTTTGCGATTGTGCTGTTGTTAATCGAATAGGTATTCGCAGGAGTATTAGGGAGCGTAGAAAACGTCATCAGCTTTGTTTTGTCTATGTTGATCTCCATTTGCCACAGTGTGCACCACTCCTGTAAGCAGGTTATATCAGCCTGTAGGCGTGTTACGTCAAGTGGGTTAGCTATTTGTCTGTATATCACACAGTCGTCGGCGAAAAGGCCTATGCTAGAACTTATGTTGTTAGCTATGTCATTTATGTAAAATAAAAAGAGAAGCGCCCCTAATACTGACCCTTGTGACACGCCCGATATTACCGAAGTACAGCTAGAAATGTGATCACCCGCCGTGGTTGCTCAGTGGCTATGGTGTTGGGCTGCTGAGCACCAAGTCGCGGGATCGAATCCCGGCCACGGCGGCCGCATTTCGATCGGGGCGAAATGCGAAAACACCCATGTACTTAGATTTAGGTGCACGTTAAAGAACCCCAGGTGGACCAAATTTCCGGAGTCCCCCACTACGGTGTGCCTCATAATCAGAACTGGTTTTGGCACGTAAAACCCCATAATTTAATTTTAATTTAGAAATGTGATCTCTAATCTTGACGTGTTGAAAACGACTGCGCACGAATTCTTCGATCCAAAACGTGGTATTGTCGTCAAGTTGCAGTTTACGAACCTTCTTATTTAATCTTCTGTGGGGCACCCGATCAAAAGCTTTTGATAAATCTACGAATATAGCATCAACGTAGTGCAAGGCATGCAATGAGTCATGAAGATCGCTTACTAGTTCAAATAACTGTGTTTGACAGGACTTTTTGTATCTAAATCCGTGTTGTTGTTCAAGCAGCAGATTGCTATCGTTTACGTGGGACATTACGTGCGTGTAAATGATATGTTCCAACAGCTTACAGCAAACCGAGGTCAGCGAGATAGGTCTATAATTGTTAGGACACGTGCTTACGCCTGACTTGAATAACGGAATGACGTGCGCTATCTTCCAGTCGTCGGGAAGACAAGCCGATTCCAAGGACTGCTGAAATATGAGTGCTAATAAAGTGGCTGACGTGTGGCATGTTAGTTTAAGTAGCTTATTGCTGATACCGTCAGGACCCGGACTACTATTCTGCGGCAGTCTCTCGATGGCGTATGCCACACCAGCTTCGCTTATTATAATCGATTGGCATTGGTGAAGTATTACTGGGTCAGCGTCATCGGGTAACTCGCGTAGTGGAGCCTCTTTTGTTAATACTTGCGCAAAATGTTTGTTAAATAGTTCGCTTGTGGTTTCCATAGACAGAACATCATCGTCATGACATTTGTGTCATGTAGGTCATGTAGGCCTATGTCTCGGCGCTCTCATGTTTGTTTCGTTAACTTCGTAGGCTCGGCGCACACTACTTCGCATAACATCGATTCCCACAGAGTGTGGCGTGTGGCGTATTTTTATTGCGACAAGCTTGTGAGGCTTGGCTTTCCCGTCCCAACGTGGGATCGGCCCGCGGTCCTCCCTTCATGAAAACGGGGGGTGACTACTTCAGGACGTCAATAAAGTTTACTACCTTCCTACCGACAAGCATAGTCACAATGACAAAGGCATCTGTTTAGCTGATAGACAAGGCCAACTTATAAGCCTAGATATGAATTCGGTCCCTATATGTCTCATTCAATAGCGGCAGCATCGTTGAAAGTGGGGGAGTGGGTGATTATTCATCATACCGTATTGGTGAAGCAGCGAGTGTCGTGTATTCTTGTGTCACTCCACTTTGTCGTGGTCAGTGTGCAGCTTCACCAATACAGTATGATGAATAGCGGTAGTGTCGTTGCATTTAAAACTATTCTAGGAAATCGCTCTTCCTAGATATCCGCGCAATATAAAGGCGCCATTGTGAGTGATGGAGGCTCTACAAGGGAGTTGAAGATCTGGCTGCTGTGTATACCGTGGTGAAATACTGTTTCGATGAGGGGTGGAACCTTCCGTAAATGTCGCTCGAGGTCTTTGTCAGGGTGAGAGCGAAGTTGGGATCGGGAATGCACGAAATATGTACAATGCGCACCCTGAGATCATCCACAGTGAAATATATTGTAATTACATATCACTGGCAAGCAAGATCATTGCAGAAGTAGAAGCACTTCCGAGACTGTCCTTGACAGTTGCGCAGTGGCTGGCCCTGTAATGTCGCTAATGAAGAACATTGAACTTGCTTACACTGGGCGGCACATACAGGCTGTAACATAGTATTCCTAGACACAAAGCACTGTACGAGTATATCTGCAGCCTGGAGAAGTTCTCCATAATTTCCCAGGATTGGTTTTTCCAGTTCGTGTAATTTTTTTCGCCAGTGAAAGATAGCATGCACACTTCGCGTTGGTGGTGGTAATTTGACTGTACAGTTTTTGCGCATTTGCGTGGCACCAATGTTTAGGTAGCCTATATACAGGCTTCCGGTCGTTCCATGTGTGGAACCAACAAGCACAGTTAAGAACACTAGGGCTTCATTGTAAGTCCCTTCCCTTTATCTACACCATCGTTTCCCTCCATTGATCTACACCATCGGGCACGTATGGACACATTGGCTTATACTCAGTGACCCAAATGATAAGACGGTTGGTTCTGAACCCTGTTACTTCAGCACAGAAGCGCGATGCGCTAACCATACGTGCAAGGGCTACCCAGGGACTAAGCATCGCCTCCACATAGATTGCGCATGGCCTCAGAAAATCATGGTGTGTCAGTTTGTGCGAACGCTGAAAAACGCGCAATGTGGCAACCGGCTGCTCTCCCACGCTTTTTTTTTTTTTTGTCTTACACGGTGCACCATCTATTGGCACTGCCGAGAAGCCCGCGCGTGGTTCTCCAGACGGGAAGCGTGGATCACTGTTGCTTGCGAACGCTAATAATTTTTTATTCGCTTGCGACACACTCATTGGCACTAACTCTGGGACCTCAATTGGCAAGAGGTTCATTTATTAGCGGAACATACCCAGTGCATTCATGGCGTAGCTCACTAAAGCATTGGCGTGAAATACGTTCCTTCAAAACCAACCAATTCCCCGTGCATTAGGGGCGCAGCCTGCTAAAGCATCCAGCAGCGGTCCTTTAGGAACTGTTGTGACGTTGGTTTGATTCCACTCAACATGGGAGAAATTTAAAGAACATTCCTAGTAGCACATAACTATCTACCCAAGTTGGCATCAATGAATTTCATGGAATGTGCCACTACATGTGGGAATGTGCCCACATGTAGTGGCACGTTCCCAGTGACCCAGGCTGAAAACAAAGAGGTTCAGTGACGACCAACAAATGCCGAGTGGCACATATTCAATGATCCAGGTCGGCACCAAAGAGTTCCTTTGAGCGACCCGCGGCAGCTGAAAGAGATTCGTTGAAGCAATCCCCCTCAGTGGGTGCGAGCCATGATAAAGGATCATCATCATCATCATCATCATCATCATCATCATCATCATCATCATCAAATGCCGAGTGGCACACATTCAATGATCCAGGTCGGCGCCAAAGAGTTTCTTTGAGCGACCCATGGTGGCTGAAAGAGATTCGTTGACGAACACCAGGTACGTACAGACTGCAACATACTCAGGGGCCCTAGTTGATGTAATACTTGGTTTCCAAGCCTGTTTCCTCCACTCAGCAGCCCAATGAGTTGCCCTTTCGACCACTAACTACCCAGTGACCCAGGTAGGCTGGATAACGGTTGGACACAGACATACATTGATACAGAAACATAGATATAAATATGCAAAGATATACATAGATACAAATCTACATTGCCGAAAGAATTTTTACGCATTCAAAATCCTAGTGGAGGCACAGACACGTTTAAAGGAAACTGCCAAACTTATTGAGTTGCAGTGTAGTGTTTGCGGGTTAGACTGTATACATTTGTTTGAATTTTTTCGTCTGAGGCAGCATTTCTACAATCAGCACCGGCGTTTAGAAATACAAACTACCCTAAGCATTTTCATTACATGCCTGTGTGCTCTCCATTGGTAAGAAGAGAGCGTCAACTGCCCATAAAAAATATTCAGCTTTCTTTTTTTACCTTGCAACTTATGAATAAAACCGACATCAACGCCTTTATATACATATAGAGTGCCAAAATAAACACTTCTTACTCTGCCACTCATTGACTTGCATTGCAGCCGTGTGGTTATACATCATCAATCTTGCTTTTAGCCTAATACCACGTCTGGAATGAAAGGAATAAAGTTATATTGCGTGTGGCCTCTTGATAGTGTGCTAGGCAAGCACAACGGCAATATTATCTTTTGGGCACTACAACAAACACAGCTCTCAAGTATTGGCCTTCTGTAAGAAAGCGCAAGAGTAATTAATTTTGTATTAAAGGGCCCCTCACCAGGTCTGAAAACTTTGACCTCACAAGCTCAGAGTGATAAAATGCACGCTAACGATCGTGTCTGCTAAGTATTACATCCACGCTGCCAGCCGAAGAGTCGATGTATCTCGCGCAAGTGGGTCTACGTACAGCGTCGTCCACTTTTAGGGTGAACACGGCTCAGCGTGGCCGCGCTCTGCGGAGCGCCAGTCCGTCCAGCGCGGCCGCGCATCGAAGCGAAGCGGCGCAGGCACACAGGGGCCTAGGGGAAGTGCTTCGCGTCGTCTGCTACAGCGCTGAAGCAGCGTGCCGCTCTTCCTTTAGTGTGAACTTCACTAAACGCAGGCAACCGAGCGCCCTAGGGGGCGTTGCGAGAAAGCGCACTTCATTATTTGGAGCATTTTCCGGCTGCTTTTGTCTACCGCTTGCAAACAGCCTGCTTAGTCAATATGCATATGCAATATGCATATGCAATATGCAAACAAGCTTCTCAGCACATAAACGACCTAGCATTTTCTTTTTGTGAGTGATGAGGGTAAAAGAACACAGTTATTTTTTGAGCCCCCTTTATTAGGCTGGGGCCATATCAATCTACTGCAACAGCTGTTGGTGCAGTACATACGGTGCAGTGCATCAAAGCTATGCGGCGTGCATCTCATTTCGCGTGACTCGCACCACGGGTCCCTACGTCAAGCGCAAAGTGATCGAGGCTGAGACTCTCATGGGTGGCGGCAATGAAAAAAAAAACACTTAAGAGTGTCTACTCAGTGGGAAGAAATGAAATCAGGAAACCTACAATTAACGATAACTCAAAGGAAAGGTCTTTACTTTTCGAAGCGAGACAAGGATGCCTTAGAACGCGCACTTATAAAGCTAGGTACAATAAAGAAGAAGCATGTGTTTGCTGCGGTAAAGCTAGGGAAATGATAGAGCATGTACTGCTAGAATGTGGAGGTATCTGCCCAATGGTCGATTTAGGCACCTCTGGAAGCCCTTGGGTTCCGCGAGAGTAGTCGGAAGGTAAATATGTCTATAATAGATATTAGTAAGAGCCAATTGGAAGATTGGTAGAAGAAAAGTAGGGAAACGACAAATAACGTACAAAAACAAAGTTCCCAATAGGGATTCCGACAGTTTGTTGATGTAAATTGTCCGTTTTTTTGTGATGACAGGTAGGACAAAGGACAATATAACAACGAGCTTAATGGCGCAAGCGAACCCCCCCCCCCCCCCTTCCAAAGCGGACGCTCCTAGCCTCCATCCATCCATCCGTGACTCCTCGCGCGCTAGCACACATGTAGAGGGCATGTTTTCGCGACAGCTAGCAAGCGCTGGTGCTTATTTAAGTCGACTTTATCAGGACGTGCTTAGGCGGGTCCATCAAATGTGCGCACTTCCTTCAGTTTAAACATTTTCTTTAATTAGATTCGGAAACACTTCCTCTTAAAACCTGGTTGAACTCGAGGGGCTGTTTCGTGCCGTGTTTCACGAACTGTCGACTCTTTCCACGTGCTGAAACCACAGATCACTGTTTTACAGATTGTGCAGATGCTGCATTTTTTCGGGACATTCTCCAACATAGGCTTCGAAAGGGAATTGGTATCGCCTCATACTCAATTAGGTTTCTACCGTTTATGATTACTGGCGGTCCTCCTTATTACATGTTCATAGTACTGAGTTTATACAGCTTATGGAGATCTTAGCTGTGTATCGCCATGCCGAAAGCCGGCGATCTACACGATCCTTCTATCGTGAAAGTGCAGCTTATGTTATAACTGTCTACGCTGTTGTACGCATGTGTCTTTTCCCTAGTTTTGAGTGCGTAACTATGTCCGCTATGCAATATATCTTCAGTTTTCTATTCCATGTAATAAACAAAAAGAAAGCTGGTGTGGCGCAATGGTAGAGTAGCTCGCTCCCAAGCAGAGTCCCCGGTTTCGAACCCTATGGGCACTGGGTACTTCTCTTTCGCAATCCTGGCGATAGCAGCGACTAGTGGTGGTGGCGACGGACACCATTGCCAGCCGAAACGGCTATTGGAATGAGACTATAAGAGATTACGCTGTAAAAAAATACCAATTAACAAATTGCATAGATGACGTTGTAGGCCTTTGTAAACGCGTCAATGTATCTGTGACAGCATCTGATGATGAAGTGCATAGAAGAAGATACCTTTCAAATACTTCTGTTCAAGTACACACGAGCCGTCATCTATGTTATTGACATACGTTAAAGTTAGAAAGAACTCCACCGCCAGCGTTTTCATTGGGGGTGTTATTGAGTACATGGTGCTTCGCAATCAAGTTAAGCCAAAGCTAGCAACCATGACCCCTTACTTTGCGAGATCGAAAAGTGTATTCGTACAAAATGGCTTGACAGCTTTGAGTAGGGTTCAATTATGGTTTAACTGGTGAGCTTGGCCAAAAGTACCTCTCCAGCTAGTCCAATTTAATGTCACTTCTATGCAAAAGTAAATTCTGTTGCAAATAAATTAAGTAACACTAACCAACAATAAAAAGGGCACTTCGTGGGCGCAGGCCATAAAACTTACACTAGCGAGAACAAAAAACAAAACATAACAACGACGGCGATTCACTGCAAAAAATCGGCCCTGGAATTGTGTGTCCAGGCTCGTACTTAAAAAAAAAGATTTTAAAGCATTGAAATCTCCTTTTTCAAGACTAGTAACTGGCCGTAGTCCTTGTATTGTCCTGAGGGAGAATAGATTATTTCCAAAAGCGCAAAGTTTAAAGCGTATCTGTCATCTTTACTGGGCTCTCTTTAGTCATCGTCGTTCCAAGCCGTACACCATATTTTGTTTGATCCGAACGTGCGGCCGATGATCCAAGAGCAAGTGTGGGTGACAATTCCGGCCCGTCATGAGCCGCCGGGGTTTCAGCACATCTCGAGGTTGTAGCGCCCATACCGCCTGCGCTATCGGCTTCACTGTAACGCACAGTTTCTTCAACCAGGCTCCAGCGAAAACCCTAACGTGGGTTTTGGTAGATTTTTTTGTAGATAAACTACCAAGCAGAATCCAATCTGTTTGATAGTTTATGTTATACCACTACGTTGGCCTGGGCGTGGCCCTGATGCCGTAGCACCTGAGGCTTTGAGTCTCGGGCTTCACTCTACAGGTCCGAGCTTGGCAGAAGCCCGTTCAATGGTGGGCCTAGGCTGGCCTTCGGGCACGTACGGACGCTGTTCATAGATCCGAGACAATCTGTGCGAAGCTCAAGCAACAAGTTGAGCTTGAGCTTGAGACAACAAATAATAAACAATTTTTTTTATTTGTTCCTTATTGCTTTGTATAGAAAGTCCTGTGAATGGTTTCATTTCTACAAAAAAAAGGCTGTATTCTCGCGAGCGAAATAAAAACATTGTGCAAAGCGCTCTCAATATGGTTTTAGTGTTACTGCTTTTTCATCCGCCGCAGTGGCTTAGCGGCTATGGTGTTGCGCTGATAAGCGCGAGGTCGCGGTATCAAATCCCGGCCACGGTGGCCGCATTTCGATTGGGGCGAAATGCAAGAACGCCCGTGTCCCGTGCATTGGGGGCTCATTAAAGATCCGCGGTGGTCAAAAATGTCGCAGTTTCCCCCGACAGGCGAATGATCAATTGCGATAGCAAATTAGTACAGAGCTATACGGAGTAAGGATAGTAGTTTTATCAGCTGTATAAACTTGGACATGTAGCAGCACCAGCAACGCGCAGAACTGTCGTCGACGCACTCGGCGTTTTGCCCACGTTCGCACCGAATGCGCGCGGCGTTGGTAACTGTTGCCGGTGCCTCTGGGGGCTGCTCGGAGGTTTTAGACGAGATCAGAACGGGACACTCGTCGAGCAGCGTCGGAAGTCTTTACCAACTTCTCGCCTCGCAACGTCTTTATATAAATACGCATTTAGCGCCGCAGCTAAACGTCGTCTCCCCTCCCTCCTTCCAATCCCCCCACTGCCTTTCGCGCGACGGAAGATGTCGCCTTTGCTCCCCGCCGTGCGTTCGCTCCCCGTGAAAGCGCGCGTCCCTCGCGCACTTTGACTCGCACGTACAGCATACGGCGCGCGGCGACGAATTCATCGCCATTGGACTCTATACAGAACCTCACGGCGACGGTGACGCCGACAGCAGCAATCCGATTGGAGTGTCCATATAATTGCTGTCGCAATAAATTATTCAGAGTCCGCCAGTATGGCGTGCCTCATAATCAAATCGTGGTTTTGGCACGTAAAACCCCGGAATTCATTCTTTCATTGCTGCTTTATTGATTGCGCGGTTTTATTACGCTTCATACGACTATTTCATTGCGATTGCGTTATTTTCAAACTTTTTATTTATTGCACCATATTGGCGACTGCTTTAGAGTCGCTGCGGCACTTATAAATGGCATCCAGCTTAACCGCATTTACACCGCTTTTCGCGTGTCTTCACACACATTGGCCGAAAGAACTTTGTTCCGACAAGGAACAATATTGTTTGCGAGGTAAGACGGCTTTCTCATTGCTCATATCAAAGCATCCCCTAATGCTCCATTTTTTCGATTCTTCCAGCCTGCTCATTAGCTTTTTCGTTGCGGCAATTTGTACGTTGGATAATAATGGGGTTC
>NC_051158.1:55610088-55642656 GCF_013339745.2 Dermacentor silvarum | reverse complement strand
CGAAAATGATATCGTACGATGACTTCGGACATGAGTGCAATATAATTAAGCGCATACTTATCAGAAAAGCATGTTTCTTAATACAATTAGCATTTTTTCGAAAACTTTACCCAATATGCGGTTTCTCCATTTGTATTAAATATCCTTCAACCAGTGACCCAAGTTTGTCTGCTAGCTTGGACTCCAAAGTATGTGCTGCATGCTGTCTTGCCTAGCAGACAACACGGCCCACTGACTGTGGCCGAAAGCAAAATTATCAGCTGGCTGCTGTTAAGCGTAGTGGACAACTTGGGTACCCGTATATCTGTCATGGGGTATGTTTCCGAAGAGACAGCTTGGTCACTGCAAATGCCATATTGTTACGTGCCTATTAATGACAAGTCCCCCAGGGTGGGAACGTCTAGAGGCCACGACGGGTATGAAGCTATAATTATGAAAAAGTGAAAGCGCCATATGCAGAGCAGATAGCGCTGCGTCTAACGCAGCTGCTTCATGGAGATCCATTTCTACGAAATTGCAGCCAGGATATTGGAGATAATAAGGCGTTCTAACTGGGGTGCACTTATTACAAGATATACTGTGTTGTGGTATCACTTCACATTGTACTTGGCAGGGAGAATACCACTCTATGAATTTGCGGTGTCAGTACTGCATGTCACTACATTGCTTTATTGCTAATCAGGGTCATATAGACTCTCATCGTGAGATGGATTCTAAGGAAATTCAATAGTATTTCATCATTACAACCCAACGATTTCTCAGGCCTCGTTAGTTTTGACTGTTGCACAGATATATGTCCCTCCTCTTCAGCTGCCCCAATTTCTTGGTTATCGTGAGCTTGATCTAAATTATAAGTGCTGACGTGAAACTCCCATCTATAAAAATATAACTGGTATTATACAAGGAGCGAGAGAGGGTGGGGCGGAAAGCCAGGTAGTGTAACCAGACGCACGTCCGGTTTGCTACCGTGCATTAAAGGGAAGGCTAACGGGCTGAAAGAAAGAAGGGAAGAGGGAGAGAGCGCAGCAGTCGCGCGCGTGCTTGAAGGAGCAGACCCAGTTCACAAACGGTCATAAAGACATCTTCAACTTTATAAACTGTAAAAGCACTATCGTTGCTTTCTGTGCCAGCGACGCCCAGGGCCATGGTACAAAACTCTTGGCTTCTGCAAACGGCCTTTTGTCTATTCAGCCTAATGCTGTCCGGAGAGGGCGGTGCTGCATCTCACAACGGGGACAAAAGCACAAAAGGTGTGCGATGCTCTGTTTGATGCCGCAGAAGTCACACGTAAGCACGTCTGACATCCGTGTGGGGAACGAGTATGCGCGAACGCTACTTTGATCCAGAGGTATATACAGCATAACACCGTTGAATTCGAGTAGGAAATTTGTGATGGCATGTGCAGCTTGAACGAAGAATGAAGATAATGTAGGCGACATGTCGGGGAAATAAATGACGACCAAAAAGTGTACTTGATAGTCGAGCTAGGAAATAAGGTCTCCTGGCAGTGTCCGTTCTTGTTATTTGGGTCGGAATCGCCCGGTTCCCTTCATGAGCGCACCAGGACGCCTCATGGATGAACTCTATACCAGCTATACAGGTACGGCTTAGCCGTCACTAAAATATAACGTCGTGTGTTTTCCCACGAGCTTGAGTATTCACTTCGTATCATCTGCATCAATTGCTCGTGAGTCCTGTGACGGAGGGAAAACTACAAACTCTGAAGGGCTGCCTTTCAGTCACTAAATATGACCCATTTGCGTGCTCGCTCTTGTGGAACCTGCTTTATAGCAGCTCTCAGGACAGCAAGTGCAGGTGTTGTAAGCGACAATTAAATAATAAATGCGAAGCATTTCTTGGCAAACATTTGCTACTTTGACAGTATCTATATATTTATCTATCTATATATCTATGTATCGATCTGTCTATCTATCTAGCCGCCTACGTCTTCGGACTCTCATGGTCGTTTCGTTAACTTGGTATGTGCCGAAATTGGCATACTATGACAAGATTATATGACGAGCATAAATGATATGTCATGACATGAATGTAATGACATGCCTGTCATGTAGGTCATGAAAAAGCCGCCTACGTCTTGGTGCTTTCATGGTTGTTTCGTTAACTTGGTAGGCACCGAAATTGGCATAGTATAACATGAGTGTATGACAAACATAAGTGATAGGTCAGGACATGCATGTGATGTAGGTCATGACAATGACCCTGCGAAAAAGATTGCCACTCAAAAATCACTGTAATGGGCTCTGCTCTAGAGAGGCCTTCGTCCTGCAGTCAGAGAGCCCAACGACCGAGCCGGCCAGTAGGATCCTTGAGCGACGAAAGCCAACACAGCGCATGATGGGCTTTGATTACTGTGAAGGGCTTGCCATATAAATATGGGTGGAACTTTGAAACAGCCCAGACGAGAGCAAGACATTCGCGCTCGGTAATCGAATAGTTGCGCTCTGCAGTTGTCAGGAGCCGGCTAGCGTAGGCTATAACACGGTCGTGTTCATGTTGGCGTTGCGCTAAGACGGCGCCGATCCTTTAACCACTGGCATCGGTTCGGACCTCTTTATGTGCGGACGAGTCAAAGTGGGCCAAGACAGGTGGATTCGTGAGAATCGTGATGAGGCGTGAAAGCGCGGCAGCCTGAGGGAAACCTCACGTAAAAGGCACGTCTTTCTTCAGAATTTCAGTGAGCGGTCGAGCGATTGCTGCGAAATCTTTCACGAACTGTCTGAAATAAGAACAGAGCCACACACGTCACGTCTTTGAAAGACTGAGGTACAAGAAAAGCTGTTACTGCACGAACCTTCTCCGGGTCGGATGTACGCCACAAGCATCGACGAGATGGCCTAGCACTGTAATCTGTGTGCACCCATAATGGCACTTCGATGAGTTTAATCGGAGCCCAGCCTTGCGGAAGATGTCAAAGATAGCTGCGACGCGCTCAAAGTGCATTTGAAATGTAGGAGAAAACACAAGGATGTTGTCGAGGTAACAACTGGCGCTGAGCCCTGCTCCCTCAAGTGCTGCAGAAGATAGCGCCAACCTTTCCTTTCCCAAATGAACCACTTAGTAGTAGTAACAAAGGCAAGTTGACCATTTGAAGCCTTGAAGCAGAGAGTCCTCACTCATTCGAACGTGGCGGGGCATTGCATAGACCGAACGGCCTACCCTGAATTGGCAGAGGCAATCTGGAGTCACGAAGCGGTGTTTTCTTGGTCTTGCTCATCTACGGAAATCTGACAATAACCAGATCGAAAGTCGATGGACGAAAAGTATTTGGCACCGTGAAGACAATCAAGAGCGTCGTCGATTCGTGGTAAAGGGTAAACGTCCTTTTTAGTGATTCGGTTCAGGTGCCGGTAAACAACGCAAAAGGCTGCAAAAGCAGTGACGTGGTCGTCTGTCACTGACCGGAGCGTGGCCACCGCTATGCCTTCAGGTAACCCGTTGCGCTGCTGAGCACGAGGTCGCGGGATCGAATCCCGTGTGCGGCAGCAGCATTCCGATGGAGGCGAAATGCAGAAACGCCCATGTGCTTGCCTTGTAGTGCACGTTAAAGAACCCCAAGTGATCAAAATTAATCCGGAGCACTCCACTACGATGTGCCTCATAATCAGAACTGGATTTGGCACGCTAAACCCCAGAAAGAAGACTAACAACTTTTTTGAGGCGACGACATAGAGAAGAGCTCATTAGGGATACTTGGGCTCCAGTATCAACCAATGCCGTCAACGGAACACCATCTACGTCTACTTCAACTAGGTTCGTGTTCATGATGAGCGTCAACAGAGGATTTGGACAGGACGAACGTGATGCACTGGCCTAGTTTTCCATCCGGCGGGTTGGCGAGGAAAAGCGGCGAGGTTGGTGTGACGAGGAGCGACAGCGATGAGGCGACGGCGATCGCCCGGAGGAGCGAGTGTCAGGGGCATCACAAGTAGGGTACAGACGGCGAGGGCAATAACGGCGGTCGTCGGCGCATAGGCGAGGAGCAGGGAATGAGCTCCCGTATGGCGGCATCCCGGGGGTGCGGCAATGGCGGGATACATGACCAATTCGGTGGCAGCGGAAATATATCGGTTTGTCGTCTGTGGCTCGCCATTCAGAAGGATTGCGTGGCCTGGGAGCGAAATACTGGTCATTGGAAGTTGTGGCCATGGGAATGGGTGCCGAATCAGATCGGAAGACAGAGCAGGTTGTAGGGATGCCAAGTTTTGCAATTTCTTGCCGCACAACTGCTTCAATAACGGAAATAGTGGCCCCGCTTGGTCAAAGGTACCGTCAATGGGGTCGTGGGTAAAGTGAGGCTGGACTCGCCACTTTAATCTCTCGGCGAGCAATATGCGTGACGCTCTCTTGAAGTAGTCGTGTGGTGGTAAGAGCGGAGTAAAGGCTCATTCACACCGGCGATTTGAGGAGGTCGCGCGACCATTTGTAACTCGCGAGCAAAAAGTGACCGAAGGCGACCAATGTTCACACCGGGAAGCCCGGCTGAGCGCGACCCGCAAGTTACAATCCCGGAGATTATCGTTATCAGCGAGAACTATAGGAATCTACGCAGTTCGCGCGCAATTCGCTGGCACTGTGTAAATCGGTTTCGCGTTCCGTCAGCGACCAATGATTTTGATTGGAGCAATGGCTGGTTTTTGATTCGAGTGACCAGGAAGACGTCGTCCCTGTGCTGATGTGCTCTGCCATGGTGTAAGTTGTGGCAGCGCGGAAGCCTCCGAAGAAAACGCGAGGCTAGTGGGTGTGACCGTGCCTCCGCTCGCGTGAAGTGGCCGAACACGCAAGCCGCCTCCTACCCGAACGTTGTGCGCATGACAACGAGTATTATCGAGAGCAAGTTGTAATTTCTAGTTCGCATTGCGTGGTATTCGGTGCATAATATTCAAGCGAAGCTGTTCACCCGCTGTTCACCTTTGGGTGGCGTGCTCATCCAACGAACGGCAGCTGGAAAAAGGGTTTGCGTTGTGCTTTTTTTTCCTGCTGGTTACCTTCCAGCGAATGCGACCGCGTACATTAGACACGTTGCTGCAACTGCTGCGCCCCAGCATCACAAGACACCTGTAGTCTGCATATGGTGGCGTGGACACTGCATTTGGCGTGGAGGACGCTGGATAAAAACACATAACATTACTTTCGGTGCAGCGCTGATTGGTTGAGCAGCTTTGCAACCACGGTCGCGGGACTGAAAAATCAAACAGCGAGCGACCGGCCCAAAATGGTCGCTTTTCGAGAAAAGCGACCATTTGCGACCATTCGCGACTGATCGCTACGCGACCAACTTGGTCGCGTGACCGCTGTCAGTCGCCGGTGTGAATGAGCATTACAGGGATGTGGCAGGCGTGATTGGGAGTCGAGAAAACTGTGGGATGACGTGGCGACTTTTTGCTACCTTGAAGCGGCGGCATTCTTTGACGATGGCGTCGACAGTAGAAACGTCGTTATAGTCGAGCAAATTAAAGGCGTCGTCCGCAATTGCTTTTAGGATATGGTCCACCTTGTAAACCTCGGTCATGTGCTCGTCGACTTTCCGGCAAAGCGCGAGCACTTGTATGTAGGAGACATACGATTCGGTCGATGTCTGGACACGGGTGGCAAGCTCATTTGGCGCAGCCTGTTGGCGACCTGATGGGTTGCCAAATAGGTCACGAAGCCTCTCTTTGAAAATGGCCCAACTGGAGATCTCGGCCTCATGCGTGTGAAACTAGACACGCGGCGTCCCGTCCAGATAAAAGATCACATTGACAAGCATGATAGTAGGGTCACAGTGGTGGCTTTGGCTAACACGCTCATACATGCTGAGCCATTCGTCAACGTCAACGCCATTTGGGGCGGAGAATGTCCCAGGATCACGGAGACTGAGAACCGTAACGTACGTTGTGGTTGGCGCCGCAGCTGTAGGTGTTAACACTCAAAAACCACTGGGATGGGTTCTGACATGAGTACAAAGTGGAGGAAACACTAAATTATAATGGTAGAAGCGATAGTCATGAGCATGACTCAGAAAAAATGACAATGACTCAGCGGAAAATATTTACACTGAGAAACCACTGGAATTGGTTCGGACGTGGGTACTAAGTGAAGGAAACACTAAAGTATGATGGTGGAAGCCATATTCACAAGCATGACTCAGCAAAAATGACAATGACTCAGCGAAAAAGATTAACACTCAAAAACCAATGGAATGGGTTTGGACGTGGGTACTAAGTGAAGGAAACATTAAAGTATGATGGTAGAAGTCACAGTCATGAGCATGACTAAGCTTTCGCTTTAAGGTCACTTAAGGCCGTGTAGGTCATGAAATAGCCGCCCACGTTTCGGTGCTCTCATCTTCGTTTCGTTCACTTAGTAGGCTCCCCGCACACTGCTTCGCATACCATCGATTCCCACAGGGCGGGGATCTGCCGTCTTTTTATTGTGACAAGCATAGTCACAATGACAAAGCCATCTGTTTAGCTGATAGACGAGGCCAACTCATAAGCCTAGATGGGAATTCGGTCCCTATATGTCTCATTCAATGGCGGCAGCAACGCGGAAAGTTGGGGGAGTTGGTGATTAATCATCGTACCGTATTGGTGAAGCAGCGAGTGTCGTGTGTTCTTGTGTCACTCCATTTTGTCCTGGTCAGTGTGCTTCTTCACCAATACAGTATGTTGAATAGCAGCAGCGTCGTTGGATTTAAAAAAATTCTTGGAGAACGCTCTTCTAAGATATCCGCGGAGTATAAAGGCGCCATTGTGAGTGAAGGAGGCTCTACTAGGGAGTTGAAGCTCTTGCTGCTGTGTATACCGTGGTGAAATACTGTTTCGATGATTGGCGCAACCTTTCGTAAATATCGTTCGTGGTCTTTGTGAGGGCGAGAGCGAAGTTGGGATCGCGAATGCGCGAATAATGTCCAATGTGCGCCCTGAGATCATCCGCAGTGAAATATATTGTAATTACATATCACTGGCAAGCGCGATTATTGCAGAAGGGAAAGCACTTTGAGATTGTCATTTATAATTGAGCAGTGGCTAGCCCTGTAACCTCGCTAATGAAGAACATTGAGCTTGCTTACACTGAGGGGCACTCACATGCAATAACATACTATTCCTAGACATAAGACACTTATGTAGCCTGGAGCCTGTATATGTTTTCCATGATTTCCCAGTATTGGTATTTCCAGTTCATGTAATCTTTTTTTTTCGCCAGTTAAAGATAGCACACTCACTGTGCGTTGGTGGTGGCAATTTGATTGTGTAGTTGTCGCGCATTTGCGTGGCACCTCTGTTTAGTTAGCCTATATAGAGGCTTATTCAATCATTTGAGGATTGAGGATCTTAAAAGTGTAATAATTGGGTTGAAGATGAATATGCAGAAGACAAAGATAATGTTCAATAGCCTGGCAAGATAACAAGAATTCAGGATCGCCAGTCAGCCTCTAGAGTCTGTAAAGGAGTACGTTTATCTAGGTCTATTACTCACAGGGTACCCTGATCATGAGAAAGAAATCCACAGAATAATAAAATTGGGTTGGCGTGCATACGGCAGGCATTGCCAAATCCTGACTGGGAGCTTACCACTGTCGTTGAAAAGAAAAGTGTACGATCATTGCGTTCTTCCGGTGCCAACATATGGCGCAGTAACTTGGAGGTTAACATAGAATCTCGAGAACAAATTAAGGACCGCACAAGGAGCTATGGAACGAAAAATCTTAGGACTAACGTTAAGAGACAGGAAGAGAGCGGTGTGGATGAAAGAACAAACGGGGATAGCCGATATTATAGTTGACATTAAGCGGAAGAAATGGAGCTTGGCAGGCCATGTAATGTGTAGGATGAATAACCGATGGACCATTAGCGTTACAGAATGTATACCAAGAGAAGGAAAGCGCAGTCGAGGTAGGCAGAAGACCATATGGAGTGATGAAGTTAGGAAATTTGCAGGCGCAAGTTGGAATACGCTAGCGCAAGACAGGGGTTCATGGAGATCGCAGGGATAGACCTTCGTCCTGCAGTGGACATAAAATATAGGCTGATGATGATGATGATGACAGAGGCTTCCTGTCGTTTCATGTGTGGAACCACCAGGCACAGTTAGGAACACTGGGACTTTGTTTGTAAGTCCTTTCCCGTGATCAACTCCATCGTTCTATCGGGCACGCATGTACACATTGGTTTATACTCAGTGACGAAAATGATACGATGGTTGGTTTTGAACCCTCCTACTTTAACACAGAAGCGCGATGCACTAACCATGCGAGCAAGGGCTACCCAGGGACTAAGCATCGCCTCCGCATAGATTGCGCATGACCTCAGAAATGCATGGTGTGTCAGTTTGTGCGAACGCTGAAAAACGCCTCATGTGCCCACGCTTTTTTTCTTGCACGCTGCACCATCTAGTGGCACTGCCGAGAAGCCCGCGCGTGGTTCTCCAGACGAGAAGCGTGGTGCGCTGTTGCTTGCGAACGCTAATAATTTTGTATTCGCTTGCGGCACACTCATTGGCACATACAGTGGGACCTCAGCTGGCGAGAGCTTAATTTATTACCGGCACATACCCAGTGCATTCATGGCGCAGCTCGCTAAATCGTTGGCGTGAAATGCGTTCATTGAGAAGCAACAATTACCGTGTGCATTTGTGGCCCAGTATGTTAAAGCATACTGTTGAAGATGAATATGCAGAAGACAAAGATAATGTTCAATAGCCTGGCAAGGGAACAAGAATTCAGGATCGCCAGTCAGCCTCTAGAATCTGTAAAGGAATATGTTTATCTAGGTCAATTACTCACAGGGGACCCTGATCATGAGAAAGAAATTTACAGAAGAATAAAATTGGGTTGGAGTGCATACGGCAGGCATTGCCAAATCCTGACTGGGAGCTTACCACTGTCGTTGAAAAGAAAAGTGTACAATCATTGCATTCTACCGGTGCTAACATACGGGGCAGAAACTTGGAGGTTAACAAAGAAGCTCGAGAACAAGTTAAGGACCGCACAAAGAGCAATGGAACGAAAAATCTTAGGAGTAACGTTGAGAGACAGGAAGAGAGCGGTGTGGATCAGAGAACAAACGGGGGTAGACGATATTCTAGTTGACATTAAGCGGAAGAAATGGAGCTGGGCAGGCCATGTAATGCGTAGGATGGATAACCGGTGGACCATTAGGGTTACAGAATGGATACCAAGAGAAGGGAAGCGCAGTCGAGGACGGCAGAAAGTCAGGTGGGATGATGAGGTTAGGAAATTCGCAGGCGCAAGTTGGAATACGCTAGCGCAAGACAGGGGTAATTGGAGATCGCAGGGAGAGGCCTTCGTCCTGCAGTGGACATAAATATAGGCTGATGATGATGATGATGATGATGTTAAAGCATCGCATCCGGTAGCGGTCCTTTAGGAACTGTTGTGACGTTGGTTTGAAATTTAAAGCACATTCCTAGTAGCACATAACTAGCTTGCCAAGTTGGCATCAATGAATTTCGTAGTAAGAGCGGCCCATATGTACTGGCACATCCCCAGTGACTCAGGTTGGCATGAAAGAGGTTCAACGACGACCAGCAAGTGCCGATTCGCACATATTCAGTGCTCCATGTCGGCGCCAGAGAGTTTCTTTGAGCAGGAGTACCTGCCCAGTCCCGCAGTTTACAGTGACCCATGCATGGCGACATGAAAGAGATTCGTTGAAGAACACCAGGTATGTACACACTGCAACATACTCAGGGACCATAGTTGGTTCAATACTTGGTTTCCAAGTCTGTTTCCTCCACTCAGAAGCCAAATGAGTTGCCCATTCGACCATGACTACCCAGTGACCCAGGTAGGCTGGAGGTGGGTAGACACAGAAATACATCGATACCCAAACATGAACAGAAATATGAAAACATATCATCATCAGCCTATATTTTATGTACACTGCAGGACGAAGGCCTCTCCCTGCGATCTCCAATTATCCCTGTCTTGCGCTAGCGTTTTCCAACTTGCGCCTGCAAATTTCCTAACTACATCATCCCATCTGGTTTTCTGCCGACCTCCACTGCGCTTCCCTTCTCTTAGTGTTCATTCTGTAACCCTAATGGTCCACCGGTTATCCATCCTACGCATTACATGGCCTGCCCAGCTCCATTTCTCTCGCTTAATGTCAACTAGAATATCAGCCATCCCCGTTTGTTTTCTGATCCAGACAGCTCTCATCCTGTCTCTTAACGTTAGTCCTAAGATTTTTCGTTCCATCACTCTTTGTGCGGTCCTTAAATGGTTCTCGAGCTTCTTTGTTAATCTTAAGTTTCTGCCCCATATATTAGCACCGGTAGAATGCAATGATTTTACATTTTCTTTTCAACGACAATGGTAAGCTCTCAGTCAGGATTTAGCAATGCCGGCCGTATGCACTCCAACCCAATTTTATTCTTATGTGGATTTCTTTATCATGATCAGGGTCCCCTGTGAGTAATTGACCTAGATAAACGTACTCCTTTACAGACTCTAGAGGCTGACTGGCGATCCTGAATTCTTGTTCCCTTGCTAGGCTATTGAACATTACCTTGTCTTCTGTATATTCATCTTAAACCCAATTCTTACACTTTCTCGATTAAGGTCCTCGATCATTTGTTGCAATTCATCCCCTTTGTTGCCGAATAGGACAATGTCATCTGCAAACCGAAGGTTGCTGAGATATCCGCCGTTGATCCTCACTCCTAAGCCTTCCCAGACTAAGAGCTTGAATACTTCTAAGCATGCAGTGAATAGCATTGGAGAGATTGTGTCTCCTTGCCTGACCCCTTTCTTGATAGGTAACTTTATACTTTTCTTGTGGAGAAGCGAGGTAGCTGTGGAATCCTTGTAAATGTTTGCTAAGATATTCACGTATGCCTCCTGTACTCTTTGATTGCGCAATGCCTCTATGACTGCTGGTATCTCTACTGAATCAAATGCCTTTTCATATCTCTATGAAAGCCATGTAGAGAGGATGATTGTACTCCGCAAATTTCTCGATTACCAGATTGATGACATGGATATGATCCGTCCTAGAATATCCCTTTCTGAAGCCAGCCTGTTCTCTTGGTTGGCTGAAGTCAAGTGTTGCCCTGATTCTATTGGAAATTATCTTGGTGAATATTTTATATAATACTGAAAGCAAGCTGAGGGGTCTATAATTCTTCAATTCTTTATAGTCTCCCTTCTTATGGATTAGTATAATGTTGGCATTCTTCCAGCTTTCTGGTACACTTGAAGTTGTGAGGCATTCCGTATATACGCCGTAAGCTTTTCAAGCATGATATCTCCTCCATCTTTGATTAAATCTACTGTTATCCCATCTTCTCCAGCAGCTTTCCCCCTGGTCATGTCTTTCAAGGCCCTTCTAACTTCATCGCTAGTTATAGAAGGAGCGTCTGTATCCGGTTCATCACTATTTCGAACGAAAGTAGCTTGGTTGTTTTCGGCACTGTACAGGTCAGTATAAAATTCTTCCGCTGCTTTTACTTTGTCATTGAAATTGCTGATGATATTTCCATACTTATCCTTCAGTGCATACATCTTGCCTTGTTCTCTGCCAAGCTTTCTTCTTACTGATTTATAGCGGCGTCCATGTTTTACGGCTTCCTCAATCTTTCCCACGTTATAGTTTCGAATATCCCTAACTGTTTTCTTGTTGATCAGTTTTGACAGTTCAGCGAATTCTATCTGATCTCTTGAGTTGGACATTTTCATGTTTTGTCGTACCTTTATTAGGCCCTTTATTTCTTGGGAGAGCTTACCTACTAGTTGCCTTGGTGCCTTACCTCCCACTTCAAATGTTGCTTCTGAGATCAACCTAGTTAAGCTTTCATTCGTTACCTCTATGTTGTCTTTAAATTCCTATTCTAAAGCTGCATATTTGTTTGCGAGCACCAGCCTGAATTGGTTTGCTTTTATCCTTACTGCCTCTAGGTTGGCCTGTTTCCTCTTAACTAATTTCACTCTTTTTCTCTTCAAATTGAGATAAATCCTAGACCTCACTAACCTATGGTCCCTGCATCTTTCACTTACATAACACTTCTACATCCTGCACTATGCTTGGATCGGAGAGAGTATGAAATCTATTTCATTCCTTGTTTCGCCTTTAGGGCTTTTCCAGGTCCACTTCCTGTTGCTGCGCTTCCTGAAGCAAGGTATTCATTATTCGGAGCCTTTTACTTTCCGCGAATTCTACTGACATCTCTCCTCTTGCATTCCTAGAACCGGTGCCGTAGTTGTCAATTGCTTGCTCACCAACCTGATTTTTCCCCACTTTTGCATTGAAGTCGCCCATTACTACAGTATACTGAGTTTGCACCTTTCTCATTGCTAATTCAACATCTTCATAAAAGTGTTCTATTTCTTCATCATCATGACTAGAGGTTGGGGCGTAGGCTTGTAGTACCTTCCTTTGTACCTCCTATTCAACTTTATTACGACGACTGCTACCCTCTCCTTAATGCTGTGGAATTCATCAATGTTGCCCGCTATGTCCTTATTGACTAAACATCCGTACTCCGAATTCTCTTATTTTGAAGACCTCTGTAACAGAGGACATGGCCGTCAGTCAGCACTGCATAAGCCTCACCAGTTCTTCTAACCTCACTAAGGCCAATGACATCCCAGGCAATACCTGATAATTCTTCATATAGAGGGTGCGCGTGTTGAATGTTGCCAGGTTCAGTTTGCATTGGTGGCCTGTCCGGACCCAGAGATACTTAGCACCCTCTGCCGCGTAGTAGGTCTGACCGCCGCCTTGGTCAGGTGCTCCACAGCCACTGGACACTGAGGGCCATGGGTGAATTGTCGGAGTCATGACGGAAGTAGTGGCCGAATACTGCACCAGGGGCCAATTCCTGTTCTGGCGAGGGAGTGACTTTGATGAAGCTTAGCGGGCCTACCTGGTTCGGTTGCACCTGAACTAGTATAGCCCCACTAGCTCTCGGCAAGAAGAAGAACGTAAACTTTATTATCAATATCAATCTCGGCAACATATTTTTTCTTGCTGGTGTCAGGCACCACTCCATGCCTGAAAATGTAGCGGACTGGAGCAGGATTCGAACTTACGACCTTCAGATTTGAAGCCGGGTATTCTACCTCTGCTCCACGCCACTACTGAAAACATATACATAGATAGAACAATGCATTGCCGAAAGAATTCTGACGCATTAAAAATCATAGTGGAGGCGCCGACACGCTTTAAAGCAAACTGCCAAACTTATTGAGTTCCAGTGTAGTGTTTACGGGTTAGCTTGTATATATTTGTTCGTATTTTTCCATCTCAGGCAGCATTTCTACAACCAGCACCAGCGTGTAGAAATACAAACTACCCTAAGCATTCTCATTACATTCCTGTGTGCTCACCATTGGTTACAAGAGAGCGTCAACTACCCATACAAAGTATTCAGCTTCTTTTGCTACCTTGCAACTTATGAATAACACCGATATCAACGCCTTTATATACATATACAGTGCCAAAATAAACACTTCTTACTCTGCCACTCATTGACTTCCATTGCAGCCCTGTTGTTATACATCATCAATCTTGCTTTTAACATAATACCATGCCTGAAATGACAGGAATAAGGTTATATTGCGTGTGACCTCTTCATAGTGTGCTAGGCAAGCACAACGGCACTATTATCTTTTAGGGCACTGCAGAAAACATAGCTGTCAAATATTAGGCTTCGGTGAGAAGGCGCAAGAATAAATAATTTTGCTTTAAAGGGCCCCTGAACACGTGTGGAAATTATTAGTTCACAAGCTCAGTGCATAAAATGCGCGCTAACGATCATGTCTGCTAAGTATTACTTCCGCGCTCCCAGCCGAAGAGTCGATGTAAATCGCGCAAGTGCGCCTACGTACATGGGTGTGATGTGACGTCACTTATAGTGACATGTGACTTCGAGAATTATTCAAGGCAGCATTACGTATTTATTTAAACTGTTGCATCATTACAAGAATGAAAATTTAAAGATGAACAAACCGAATGTCTGAGCGTTTTTTTTTGTTTTATTTCGTACCATATGCAAGAGAAACGTACTTCCGTTTCGTCTGCTCATTCCCACAACATGCAGTCGCGCCAGCAGAGAACGAAACTATATAATTTTATATCGTGTGCCTGCCTCATTTCCGTACGCCTACCGTACGCCTGCCTCATTTCTCGTTATTGTGGCACTCATCAGGTGTTCTCGTGCAGAGCGCGCAAGATCGTCCGCAACGCGAGACGATAAGAATACTACAGCTCGCGCCTCAGACTCACCGGATGTGCACCGCTCAGCAATAACGCGAGAGAGAGAAAATACAAAAAAAAAACGAAGGCGGGATCCGTGACATACTCGTCGCGCGATCCTCCAGCTCCGGTGTGGGAGGACGCTGGGAAGGAATTTCGCTTGTTGAGGCTAGACGGGGTAAGTGGTGACAGTGTCTATTTTTGCGGTGACGCTCGTCTCCTGAAATCATGGGCCCAAGCCACTTCAAATATTTCCGTCTCTGCTACTATTAAAGAAATTTGAAAAATTGTTATGGTAGTACACTCCTTAGAGGGCACGTAACAACTTCCAGCGAATAACCAAAATTTGCTGTATGGCTTGGTGACGAACCATTGCGAATATCTTACCCCTGAAGCTATGCCATTTTTCACCATTATCAAAATAACTTCAGGTACCTTGGTTTATCAATTTTCTTTATAAGATCTATTTAAATATGAGTGAGTTCAGCTTCACAGGTGCTATAGTGACAGTTGAATTGCCTCCTCATTACGTGGGTTCCACATTCGTGATTCATGTCACCATTTTCGGTGTCTGTCAGCGAAAAAGCATTCTATTGACATAAATTTATTCAAGTAGTATTCACCTGGAACTACATGGCGTGATACTTGGCACGATTGACGCACGGCGGAGTGGCGCGGTGTCGTTTCGACGCACGCGCCCACCGACATCGGGTCGCCGCGTGGTGAGGTGCAACTGTTTTGACAACAAATACGCCCAAGGGCGGGTCCTCGCCTCGATGACGTGTAGCCATTCTTTTCCTTTCTATTTGGCGGCGCCGGCGTTGGAACGGAGAACACGCTGGGCTGGTGGTGACTAGGCACAACTGTGGCTGCTGTTAAGTGATAGATGCTAGTCCTAAATAAACGCATCTCTGTTTCGATGATCCACATATAATCTCACTATCAGGGAGGGAGCAGTCTACCTGACTGGAACAGTATTTTTTTATTTGGGGTGTTCCTATGCTGCGCTCCGCAACACCCAAACGACCGCCACTTCACGTCGGCGCCAGGCACCGCGGCTTCCACCGCGGCACCGGGGTACAACCGACGACACCACCACACAGAAGGAACAACATAGTAATATTGCTACACGCGTGTGGTATTTGATTGTTTGACCGAGGCGCGCGGGCGCCATTACTCGAGAAAAGAAGATGAAGAACGAGCTGGGCTCGCACTATGAACCTAACCGGTCAGCGCTGCAACCGCTGTTGTAAATACAACCTGTAAACAGTTGCCCGTCTTACTGACTCGTTCTTCGCGTAACATCGTGGTGGAGGTGCGGTGACGAACCGATGCCAGTGGTTATGGGATCGGCGCCGTCTTAGCGCAACGCCAACACGGACACGACCGCGTTATAGCCTACGCTAGCCGACTCCTGACAACTGCAGAGCGCAACTGTTCGATTACCGAGCGCGAATGTCTTGCTCTCGTCTGGGCTGTTTCAATGTTCCGCCCATATTTATATGGCAAGCCCTTCTCAGTAATCACAGACCATCACGCGCTGTGTTGGCTTTCGTCGCTCAAGGATCCTACTGGCCGGCTCGGTCGTTGGGCTCTCGATCCGACTACAAGAATATCCCTACACAGTGACGTACAAGTCGGGACGCCAACACCAGGACGCAGATTGCCTCTCTCGCTACCCAGTCGACGACCCGACCTCTAAGTCTGAGCCTGACACCGACGCCTGCGTTCTCTCTGTTTTTCCACCGGTCCATGTCGCCGACGAGCAGCGCCGTGACCCGTCCTGGCGTTTCATCATTGACCGCCTAGAATCTCCACTTGCCGACAGTTCCCTTCGCTTATTCACACTTCAAGATGGCGTACTCTACCGCCACAACGTTCACCCCGACGGCCCAGCATTACTCCTTGTTATCCCTAAACACCTTCGCTCGGCTGTTCTCCACGAACTTCACGACCTCCCCACTGCCGGTCACCTCTGTGTGTCACGTACCTACGACCGGATCCGCCGACGCTTCTTTTGGCATGGGCTTGCTCGCTCCGTTCGAAGATACGTAGCTGCGTGTGATAAATGCCAGCGACGCAAGACACCATCGACGCTACCTGCTGGGTACCTACAACTAATCGACATTCCCGCGGAGCCATTCTTTCGGGTTGGTTTAGATTTACTTGGTCCCTTTCTACCTCTGGGAACAGGTGGATCGCTGTGGCCACAGATTACGCCACGCGCTACGCCATCACCGGAGCGCTCCCTACAAGCTGCGCCACAGATGTTGCCGATTTTCTTTTACGCAACGTGATTTTATTACATGGAGCTCCGCGACAACTTCTCACAGACCGTGGCCGGACATTCCTGTCCAAAGTTATCGCGAACATCCTGCAGTCCTGTGCCACGAGGCACAAGCTATCCACGTCATAGCATCCGCAAACTAATGGCCTCACGGAGCGTCTTAATCGCACTCTGACAGACGTGCTCGCGAAGTATGTCTCTTCAGACCACACAGACTGGGACCTCACTCTGCCGTTTGTCACCTTTGCCTATAATTCCTCGCGCCACGACACAGCCGGCTATTCCCCATTTTTCCCCCTGTTCGGCCGAGAACCAGCACTGCCCCTCGACACAACTCTCCCTGTTCACGCGGCACCCACCAGTGAATATGCACTTGATGTCGTCGCCCGCGCTGCTCACGCAAGGGAAATTGCCCGTGACCGCCTTCTGAACTCCCAAGAGAGTCAAAGGCGTTTTTACGACCAGCGACACCGAGACGTGCACTTCCCGCCTGGTTCTTTGGTGCTTCTATGGTCTCCATCGCGTCAGGTCGGCCTGTGAGAAAAACTGCTGTCGCGTTACACAGGCCGCTACCGAGTGCTTCGTGCCGTGACTCCCGTCACATACGAGATCGCCCCTGACGCCCCATCTGCTTTCCAGTTCAGCGATATCGTGCACGTTACATGACTGAAGCAGTATCACCCTCCCAGTGATGACATTTAGACGCTCCGAGACGTCGCTTCTGCCGCCGTGGGATTATGCTACACGCGTGTGGTATTTATTGTTTGACCGAGGCGCGCGGGCGCCATCACTCGAGAAAAGAAGAGGAAGAACGAGCTGGGCTCGCGCTGTGAACCTAACCGGTCAGCGCTGCAACCGCTGTTGTAAATACAACCTGTAAATAGTTGCCCGTCTTACTGACTCGTTCTTCGCGTAACAATATCATGGAAAAAATATGTTTGTGCCAAGGCGTGAATCGAACCCGCGTATCCCCCGTCTCTAAGCGAGCGTCCTAACCACCAGGCCACACAGCCATGCTTCCATATCGTGCATTCATGCGATCCATATGATTGCATTCGAACGTCGTTACGTCATCCAGGCGCGGCCCCGCCCCTGCATGGATTTGTTGTCGAAAACAGTCGCACCCCGCGTGGTGCTGTTAGGAGTAGAAAAAAAAACGCATGCGTCGCGCTGACGCGCACGCGTCCGCCAATAAGACCGCAGCACCGTTAGTCACCTGACGCGGAGCTTCCTCAAGCGCCACCATATGACGTTGACCTCCGCGCATCTCCGCAGAGTTCCTCGGCGGGCTCTCCGATGGCAGCGGGAATGGGCTTTTTGTCTGGGCGGTAGCACGTTGCTAGTTGTATTTCAACGTGTGGGCGCATCATTCGCATTTTTGTTTTGCACTGCCGCGAACCAGGGGGGGGGAGTAGTCTATGAATGTCTATCAAGTGGACAAGTCCATTTTGGCTGCTGCTTAAGTGCTGACTGGCTGAGCTTTGGGTATCAGCGAGAAAACAAGCACCCACAGCCAGTTTCCTTCTCGATGGTTCAGTTCCAGCGGCAGCCGAAATGGACAGCCCACTAGGTGGACACTTACAAAATACTCCCAGCATTCATCATGGACAAGGCGATAGTCCCCAAGGCGCCGATCACTCAAGCCAAACAGCACCGTGTCTGTTTGGATGTGTGATCTGAAGCGCGATCGATCATGGAGTCGGTGGGTCCGCGACACGTTTGCTTTCCATGCGGGTGCCATCGCGTCAGCGGAGGCGCGTAAGCGGAGACGCATTGAAAAATAATAGTTACAGCATAGCTTTTCCGAGCAAATGAAAATACTTTAGGCACGTTAAGAAATAACGTTGTCCTCGCTGCGCACTTTCCGTAAGCTTTCAGGATTCCGTGGTATAGGTAAAAACGTATACACAATGTCAGCTGCTGAAATGGCGGTGCTCTCTGCTAGTAATCACCAGTAAATGGTGAAGTAAAGTTTCGCTTTCTCAAACAACTCAAAAGCGTGAAATATGTGAGCTTGTTCAGCGATTGCTTCGTCCTTAGGTCAAACAAGATAGGTTCATATAGAAGCAGCAGGATGAACGTCAATAAATTGTCTTGATTTCGACAGCTTTTGCACGAAGCACGAGATGGCACCCTGTCAGCTAACATTTTCTATAGGTTTGGATTCCCGTACGTTAAACTATGTCGATTAGGAACACACAAGGTAGCATCGCCTAAAACCCTGCTTCTAATGTACATAAGGTGTCAGGTACCCCCATATTTCGCAACCATCTAATATATACAAATAAATTACGTAGCTAAGTTAAAGAGAAAAACAAATACTTACGTCTTGGCGTCGGTAACGAATTCATATTCTAAAGTGACACTATCATTAGTCAAATTGTATGTTTTGTAACGATGCATTCCTCCAGTGTTTTTTTGTACATTTCATTGTGTTCTCTAGAGTATACCCATATCCATTCGGTTGTGTTCAAAAACTGAAAAAAAAACAACAACAATGCAATACAATATTTCTTATTATGAATATTTACAAATTCAGGACCTAGCCGAGCGAGAAAAATGCAGGAATAAAACATACATAACAGATACATTTTAAGCGACTGCATGATAAAATGTTTTCATAAAGCCAGTACAAATGCTATATCTCGTTTACTGTGCTTACTAAATGCTTCTATGTAGCAGGTACAATGCACCTAAGGTTTCTGTGCTTACAACTTATTCAGCTTGTGTGATAATGTACGCGGAGCAGAGAAGTGCCGTACTGTGTGTGACTAAACTGATGACATTAGCAACGTGGCAATAAGAGCGCCGACAGTTCATCAGCACCGTTTCACGTGCTGCGAGAAAAGGAAAAGTAAGCAAGGGTTACACGTTTGTAAAACGTGAAGGCGAAAGCCTACCAGCTGTAAAAGAAAACGACGATGAGCGCGTGACCAGTAGCACGAGCGCGTCTTCTTTACCACGTGACGTGTGCAATGAGGCACGCACTCGGTACACCTATAGTAAGTCACAACCGTGTAGATGCCGTGGCTTCAGTTATTGTTGTGAGGGGCTCAATCCTCGTGAGCCAATCCGGGGGGAATTTTTGCTCTTTAATTACGTCAGTGAACTTGAAAACACCCTCCAGGAAAGGTAGTCGTGCAGGCTGTCTGTCAGGCTCACAAGAAAGACAAGAAAAACCGGCCATTCAAGACCACCATAAGCAGTGGAGGCCCATTAGCATAAGTAATTGCAATAGCAGAGCATCCTCATTTTCTACAGTTAAATATCTAATACGTACTTAATGAATATAAAGGCGATTGTTTCTTTAGTATTCTTTGAAGAACATCCCCCCCCATCCCCCCAAAAAAAACGCTTCCCAACAGTGCAAAAGCGCGTGGTCGAATGTTTCAGTGTTTTACATATAAGGCAGTTTTCTCCTCACGGTAAATAAAAAACACTCTGTAAAAGAATTTTAAACATTACAGGGCCGGCCACAATGTGGCTGACCGCACAATATCTATGCATGCAAGTGTGAAAGTATGTTAATATGTATAATTATGTATTGATTTCTTTGGCAAAAATTGATGCAGTTTGTGTTTGCTAAGGGAATGTTCCTGCAATAAAGAAGAAAAGAAAAAGCAGCCGTGTCTTCAAGGAAGCCTGCTGGTCCGGCACTTCGGAGGCCCGGGTTTGATTCCAACGCAGACTGAAAGTTATCAAATCTTCTTTTAAAAGCCACTAATTTATGTTGTGCACAGAAACCTCCTTCATAAATTTGACGTCAAACCAAGCATTCTTTGACGTCTTTTAGGCGTCGGCTATTTTTCGTCACGGCGCAGTTTCGTCAAGGTCACTGCAAGTTCACCACAAGGTTACCACCTAGTGCACCGCCAACATAGAAACCTGGGGCTTTCGCCTCAAAAAAGTAGGTGTGAGGACGTGACTGGGAGTTCGGAGGGAGATGGTCAGCATGACAGACGTGGAGGCAGACTAAGAAGATGTTGCCCAGGGCACAGAAGCAACGGTCTGCGCAATTCCTGCCACAATGCCGCTCCAGGCTCTCACCGGGGACAGGCACTACGTTAACTTCCTTCTATAGCCTGTGGTCGGCACTCGTCGGAAGGGTGTTCGTCCCAGACGGCAGGAGTTTGATGTGAGCGAGTTGGTGTTACATACTTGAAGAATAAAACATCGCAAAAGAGACGAGGCCGATCCAGGCTAACCTAGGCGGCCCAACGTCTCCAGCGCCGTGCACGAGTTCCAGCTGGGGAACGCCTCAAAGGCACCCAGCCATCCTCGACTGTCTAAGACTTCCTTTGCATGACTAAGTGAACGTGCTACTTTTGTAAATGTGCTGACTTAAAGTTGTCAGACTGTCTACATGGCTTGTCTGCATGATGCGCACATGCTCCCTAATATTTACTCGCAAAATGTTTTGCTCGCATCCGATAAATGCAGTGCTTTTCTTTTTTTTTGTTTACAAATGTCACCGTTTGAAACTACTTCATTGTTGTTTCATAATCTTTTCACAAGCCCCGTGGTGTCACGACAATGGCGACTGCGACAGGATGAGGCCGTTTTTAAGAGTGCGTCAGGGAACTACCCAGCATGGTTCGTAAACAAAAAACATGCTGAGAAAGGCGGAAGCTTGGGGCTAAAAAAAGCAGTGCTTAGGTCATTGGTAAAAGAGCAGTTGGCTCGAGATTAACAGATGCGTTCAGATGAAAGGCTAGCTAAAGAAGCCCGCCAAGAAATTGAGTTCAAGAGTGAGAAAGCACGCCACGAGCAACAAATGCGCATTCTGAAGATGCAGATTGAGACTCTTGAGATCCTTAAAACTTCTCTCATGTTCGAGGGTAATCATCCATATTACATCTAAATTGAGTGTGGAACGAAAGTGTGGGTGCGCTTCTAAAAATATACTTTGAGTTCGGGCGAACAAAGAGAGTACACTCAGAGTGATTAAACTGTTAATGAAGTACTTCTGTTGGTTTGTAACTACACAAACCACATGAGATGAACAAACTGCTTCAAGTCTAAACAATTCAAACCAGATCAAGAAGTGGGCTGAGGTCAGTTGTGGCTGTCCTACGCGAAATGGTCAGCCCTTATGTCCCGAATTGCTGCCCGAGGCAGGGATTTCGAAAGTGTTCATTAAACTGGACATGGACGAAGTCCAGGAATCCGGGACACCAACTACTGCGGCGAAGTCAAGCCTGAGGCGATGTGGTCGGCGTAACTCTATGGGAAGCATTTAAAAAAATCGATTGCTGAACAATGCCTCATTTCTCGCGAATCGCACTTTAGGCACTTATTCCTCAAAACGGTCGCATGCTATATGTGGCGTCTCGTTTAATTTAAATGGCTGGATTTTTTTCCTTAGACGCTTTTGTACACCCGTTTAAAATACATGGGGTGATTTTTTAAATGCTGGTTGCAGCGCAGCGACAACTCATACGCTAATTTCACAATGGTGGCATATACTCTAGGTTACCCTCCATATGTAGGTCAAGTTTGGTTTTATACCGCTAGCTGAAATTTTTTCCTGGGCCGCTTTTGTTCAGCTACTATGCGGCGAAGCAGCACTACGGGGGCAAAAGCTTCGTTCGTCGTTGTATTGAAGGGATAGGAGCTCGTAGATCACGTTAAAACTTATAGACTGGAATGTGCAGCTATGATGCACATTCATGCCCAGATCTCCAAGCACTGCCCAATTCTATAAGTAGCGAACCGATTGTCTTTATGGAATGACATCGAAGCATTAACCCGGCTATGCGCGCTATATATTGTCAATTTTCAGCGCATGTAAAAATGTTTTATTTGGTATTTAGAAAATTAACATTACGTTCTAGATTAACTTATGAATACCAATCAGTAATTACACTGAATTATTGACCAATAAAATAAGTAATCACACAATAAGCTAAATATTAGAACTATAGTGACCAGTGAGCACTAGTTACTGAAGTATTATGCTTTCTCTCAGTTTTAGACACCTGTGATGTAATGGATATCAAATGAAATATCATACAAGTAATTCTACAATGAGACCTGCTGGGACCAAGTATGATTAAGTTAGTAGTGATAATGAATCAGTTATTTTACTGGTACAGCAGTTGTGTTAATTCGTGCACGTTGTCATTGGGGTCAATAGCACTTTAAATAATAAGCATCTTGCTTAACATTAATAACTTATAACGGCAAGTCTATCTTTCATAAAGCATTGCGTCATGGATATCAAATGAAAAGCCATTCAAACAGTGACTCAATTACGATAACTAGGAGTGGCAGGACGGAGTTACTAGTGATCACGGATCACTTTACTTAATGTGAAAGTGGTAGGTAGCGTTTATTTATATACGTCGTCATTTATATCAATCCAAAAGTCATTGAATTATTATTTATTTGGTTACCATGGCTGACCGATTACGCGCAGTTATTAGTGATCACTAGTGATACGCTCAGTTCAATTTTCTCGCATTTTATACAGTATAGCTTAATGGATATCAAATAAAGTCATATAAACACTGATTCAATTATAGAAACTACTAAGATGGCAGAACCAAGTCACTTGCAATCACAAATTACTTTGTTTAGTACGACAGTGGTAGCTTTGATTCGGGCACGTTGTCATTCGCAATAATAAAAAGTGATTACATGAGTATCTTTGGTTAGCATTATTAACTGATGATGCCGAGTCATTAGTGATCCCTAGTTACACGTTACGTTCGATGTGCTCGTACTTTTAAGCAGCATAGCTGATTCAAAAAGTTGAGCAATGGTCTGCCATTTTGTTACAGGTGTTGCCGTGAAGGCACTCCTAGTTCTAATAACAACGTCACTTAGATGTTACCCGCCGTGGTTGCTCAGTAGCTATGGAGTTGAGCTGCTAAGCAACGAGGTCGGGGGATCGAATCCCGGCCCCGGCGGCCGCATTTCGATGGGGGGAAATGCGAAAACACCATTCTGCTTAGATTTAGGTGCACGTTAAAGAACCCCAGGCGGTCCAAATTATTCCGCAGTCTCCCACTATGACGTGCCTCATAATCAGATCGTAGCTTTGTCACGTAAACCCCCCAATTTTCTTTCGTAGGTCAAATGGGCAATACAAGTATATCCCACAAAGAGGCAGTAGGCGTCAGTGAAGCATGGGAGGAGACGATCGCGCCGTCGGCGTGGACAAGCTGTAGGTGCAAGCGAGAGCTGTTAATGTAGCAAGCCGTTAATTAACCGTATTAAAAAGTGACGCTTCCACTCATCCAGATGCGCGTAAAAACTAGTATCAAAACATTTCTTTAATTACACAAGGAACTTTTCTGGTTAGACAAAAATGGCACCATGCCAACAGTTGGCGAATGCACGTGTAACATGTGCGACTAGAGAGGTGGCGCACTGACCTTATTTATGTGTATTTGCTTATTTACGTCATACGCATAGTGCATCATGGCCTTACCGGGGGGGGGGGGGGGGAGACGAAAAAATATTGCAAGGCATCCAGAGTGGTAGCAAGCACAACCATCATAAAAACAAAGCGGATACATATGACAATGGCAAAGAACATCTTCAAAATCTATCAAGACAGGTGAGCATATTGTAGTACTTTAGAAAAATGTATACCTCAATAAACTTACAGTGAACTCACCAACATACCACGAAAATGTAAATTAGTGCTGAGCTAAAGCTTAAGGTATACCAACAGATATACACAAACATAAATCACAAGCATACCTGATAAATACAGTAGCGAGCACAGGGAGCAGCACGAATATTGAATTACTGAAATAGGAAGCCCTTCGCCCTTACAGCTCCAAATTAAACGAGACACCACGCTTTCCATCGGTGAAACTGGGTCTTAGAAAGGAACCTTCATAAGAAGAATAGGTTGGAAATAGGAAGCGAGAAGGTGCTGAAACCGATTGTCCAGCCTAACTTTGACAACGGTAACGACTCGCCCGAATATTCTCTATAATGTGAGTGTCGCTTACAGCACATGCGAAAGAAAACTCAGCTCCCGCGATTGCAACAGGGGACATCAACATTGACACATCGAATCCTGCAAACAAATGGTTTCCAGAATCCGTAAAAAGGCACTTGGTTAGGATTATCCATCACAGACATCACACTTACAAGAAGGCTAGGAGATGTCATAGGCCTTGTCCTTGCTAGAGGGATAAAACGTTTGAAAGCGCTGAAATATGCATCATACTTCAGCATTCAACGTCCCCTGATTGCCGACATGGGGACGACAAGCGATAGAATTGAAGATGAGTTAATATGGGCGTGTGTGTGTGTTTGAATGTTTTCTCATTAACATAAGCCATCATCGTGAGTTGGATTGCGTCAGACCTTTTTTTTTTGTTCCTCAAAGGGCATCCTCGCATGACAGTGCAACCATTCATCATGCGACCAAAAACCTGTGCACCCATTCACCCTGTCACCGCGCACAATCATCAGAAAGCGGAAACTGGACTACGCAAGGTACACGGCTACGATAATGAGTGACGAGACCCGGTCCAGCTAGCACGCCATTTCGGAAATAACCGTGTGATTGCAGCACCATGTCATTCCAGCTTTATGACATTTCAGCCATGTTTCATAGGCGCGTCGCTCCCGTGTTCTAGACATCCGTGACGGAGGCTGTAAAAGTGCGCTAGCCACCCTTGCTCTCGTTCACTGTGAAGGTACTGAGAACGCGCAGAAGTCGCATATATTCGATGTTCGATTGAATATTCACTGTCGAATCTTTCATGCTCAGAGATTGACGTCCGTTGACTTCAGTTTCACACATTGACCTCAGCTATAAGGAAATGATTGTATAAAGCAAACTAAAGTAGGAAGGATATCAACCCTTCGGGATATTGTCGGCATGGGGAACCGCAGGCATCCCTTCTTTTTAGGCTTGTGTGTAGCTTTGTTTTGACTTTTCACAGAAAGCAGAGCACTTTGAGCGACCGTCTCCCAAACCACACAACCGTGGAAAGACTGACGCTCCGAAAGCCTGCTCCTTGCACGTGTTTTATAAATCGGCAGGCGTCGAACCGCACATAACTTGCAGCCAAGCGCGATGACAAGTACAGTCTGTTTCACACTTCGGGGAAAACTCGGAGCACCTTCAAGGCGTTCCGAGTTTTCCCCTAATTGTGAAAAAGACTCTACCCGTATACTTGAGCCTACCGTCCTCCCTTGCGGCTCGCCTCCCTTGTCATCTACGTAGCTTAATGCCGCTAGGCACAGGTGTAGCAAAGGCACACAACTATTTTCTGACGAGCTAAACAAATGGTTACATTAGAATCAGTCGTCGATGTAGCGCGATCATCATAAAAAAGCCTAAAAGGCGTAATACATATGTTTGTAGCTGAATCCACTTGTATGCTCTCTTTTGAACATAATAATATTTAGCCTGCGTGTTAATAATCAAGTAAGCTCTCCTACAGATTAAGAAAACGATATAAAAAGGAAACAAGGACAAGCTCAAACTCAATGAATCAAAAACTGCAACTTCCTGTATTTGACCAATGGAACAGAGACAAGCAATATTTTGGCAGACATTTCAGAAAACGGGCATTTAAACGAAGTACAAGAAATACAAACAAACACATTGGCGGGTTTTCCCAAATTTCATGCATGCTGCATCAGCCGGCCCAAGATTCAATCTTAATAAAATAACAAGATAGCGCAATTAGCGAAGCAATGCTTACGTTATAAAGCTGCCACAGTCTTGTTTCACGGGCACCACATACGCTTAATAATAGCGCATATGCTATGGCAAAGCAATAGATATGCATGATCGTGCAGTTGTCGTATAGATGTGTAGAGAATACTGGATAAAAATCCGCATGCAGTGCTCTTATATGGAGAAAATTTATTCCTTTTCCCAATCATGGATTTCTCGCCACCTGCTGCATACGACATGAGGACGCGCACGTATTTGCGATGTTCGAATTGGATATTCACTGTCGCATCTTTCATGCTCAGAGATTGACGTCCGCTGACTTCAGCGTCACACATGTACCTCAGCTATCAGGAAATAATTGTATAAAGCAAACTAAAGTAGGAAGGAGAAAGCTTGGCACTGGTGTGTTTTGAACCTACGACCCCACTCTCAGAAGCCGAGTGTCAAACCCAAAAATTAAACACCTTTTTTTTTCATTGCCACATTGAAGAGTACATTCACAGGAAATAGTACATTTGGGGGAACAGTACCTAAGAAGTGGCTTCGCGCGACCTCATTAATATTCGCACATGTTTAACAATGCCTCAACTCTCGGGAGTCATTCAGGCTCTGCGGTTTTAATCTGGATAGGCTTCACGTCCAAGCAGGTTTAAAAAAAAAACTTCTGGAGTGGCGGCGCCCACTAACCTTTACCAGCAGGGGTGAAGCCAGCGATTGCCCTGACTTCACCTCTGAAAGAGTGCCGCGCAGGCTGCTGTCCGCGCACATTTTAAGGGCTTTTGCTTTGCGAATTTAAACTCTAGGGTAATTGTAAAATAAAAGGTCGTTGTTTCTAGCTAAAATATCATATTTGGCTGAGTTATGATATCAGAAACTCTTAAACGGCATTCAGATTTGCTCCTAAAGCCTGTGAAACAAAAGTGTAAATTTAATAGAATCTTTACAGCGAAATTAGGCATCTGAAACATGAAGGAGGCGAAAAGCCGGCGTTTCGTATATTCTACTATTTCATGATGTCTTTTCGTGCCCTGAGTAAGATGGCGGCGGCCTGGCTTCACTTTCAAAGCAGCATTTCCACTCCAGAAGTTGTTGTTTTTTAAACCTCCTTGTCCACGTCTATGTCAGCGTTCCGAACTGCCATCCTAGATCGGAAAATGCTGTGGAGGCCCAAGAGCATAATGAGGTCAAAGGGAATACCGCCTTCATTTTCAACTGACAAAACTCCTCGTATGCCGAAAGCGTCTACAGGTGGGTTTTTCTTGAGAGTACGTTGTAAGAAATCCCAGAACAAAAATGCTTCACAACAATCTAGAAATACATGCTCGATGTTTCCGGCTTACGAAAAATGACACATTGAGTCCTCCATGGTACACAGAATCCACTTCCTTTCAGTCAAGTCTTGACATCATAGGTATTTGTATACAATTTCAATAAAAATATTTTACCCTCGGCTGGTACGTTCATGCATTTAACTCGTTTAAGAACATTTCCCAATGGTTGTATATATATATATATATATATATATATATATATATATATATATATATAATTTATTAGAAATGCAGAGAGGTTGGCCTGAGCAAGCATGCTCTGGCCTGCTACTCTGCAAAGGGGAAAAGGAAAGGGCATAAAAAGAGGGAAGATAAAGAGGACAGTAAGAAGGGATGCATATATACAATAATACAGTAGTGTCCTTATTATTATTATTATTATTATTATTATTATTATTAATATTATTATTATTATTATTATTATTATTATTATTATTATTGGTTTGTACACATATAACACAAGGACACGAAGGAAATAGGGAGGAAGCAAACTGACAACTGCCACCGAGAGGGGCACAACGCCTGCCTGCTTTTCAGGAGGAGGGAATAGAGGAAATGAAAACATGAGGAAAGAAAAAAGTAAATGAAGAAATGACGGAGACACAGACGGAGCACAGTGTCAGTGTCTCACTGGCACCGCAAAACGTACACGATGGGCTGTCCAGACGTCCTTGTCGGTATAGGCGTTCGCGCACCAACACAGACCCAACCCTTAACTTATATAACAGTGCTCTAGCACGACGGGGCAAGCCTCGACCACGAACACGGGGTCCTTAAAGTTTCCTTAAAGTCTTGCATCCAGTTCGTTGATCTTGATGTAGTCCACAGCAGCCATTGTAGCTATTGATGCTACTGTATGGTCACATATTGCGGACAAAATATTATTTGTGGACAATGTTCGCCTACGAACGCCTGCTAGCGTCGAAGACAGGATCTTCCGCTGTGATGCCTAGAGAGGGCAGTCGCAAAACAGATGTCAGAGAGTCGCCGATACTTGGCAGCGTTCATAGTTCCGGTTCAATAATGTGATCTATACAAATGAACTGGTAAAACAATATCACATAAATGTTTATATAGGTCTTTTTCGTGAAATCAGGTTAAACACCCACGCTTGCAGAAGGAGGAGGAAAAAGAAAGAAAATGCAGGGAGGTTAGCCAGACGCACATCCGGTTTGCTACCCTACAAGGGGGAGGGGTTTAAAGGGATGAAAAGAAAGGAGAGAGAGGGAGAAAGTACTCTCAGTATGAACACGTGCGGTTGACCAATTCACAATCGGTCACGGAGGCCAGTCGACTTCATGAACTATAACAATGCCCACGTTGCTTTGGAGGTCTGCGATGCGTGGGGTCACGGTCCGAGAATCTTTGTCTCTGAAAACGGTCTGCTGTCTCATCGGCTTAACACATTCCGGAGAATGTCGCGTTCGATCTCATAAAGATGACAAAAACACAACACGTGTTCCACCGTCTCCTCACAGTTGCACGAGTCACAGATTGGTGTGTCGGACATGCCCAGAAGGAATGAGTACGCTTTCGTAAATGCCACCCCTAACCAAAGGCGACAAACCAAAGTTGCATCACGGCGGCGGAAGTCCGATGGAATCTGCAGCCTCAGTGTACGATCCAGCTGGGGGAGTCGACAGTCCGATCGGGCTGCTTCATCAAGTTGCTGTCTTGGTTTGAGCAAGTAAAGGAAGACCCCTCGCAGCGTCTGTTCTTCATAATGGTATAGGCACTGTCAGGGTTTCCTTATGGGCTGACCGGGTGGCATCATCAGCAAAGAGTTTTACTGGCGGTACATAACAATTGCCAAAGAATAACAATTTCTATGAAGACTTAGTTGAAAGATTTGGTGATGGTGGAATCAAAGCCATCTCCAAAACCACACGTGGAGCCGAATTGAAGCATGGTAGACATCAGCAAAATTTCTATTTTGCGAACATTTAATATCAAACAGTGGTGGCGTGGAGCAGAGGTAGAACACTCGGCTTCTAATCTGAAGGTCGTAAGTTTGAATCCTCCTCCAGACCGCTATATTTTTAGGCATGGAATGGCGCCTGACACCGCAAGAAAATTAACTCCGAGAGCTAGAGGGGCTATACTAGTCCAGGTGCATCCAAATTAGGAAGGCCCACTAAGCTTCAACAAGGTCACTCCCTCACCAGAACTGCAATAGACCGATCCCACTGGCCACTTTCACGACGCCACCGCTGCCGCGGTGCATGCTGGTACTTGGAGTCATCCGGCCGCTCCAGCCGCCCGGAGTGCCTGTGCGTTCTGTTTCCGAATGATTTTCGACAATTTTTATGGTTCGTGTAGAGCCATCGTGCGATGGGAGGATTGACCTGCTGTATTCCTGGGTGCTACCACCAAACAAGGGACAAAGGCTTCGGATTCTATGTGTTTTCTTTTCTAAAGAGCGAAAGCTTCGAAAGGCGTGGATCCATCGGATTAATAGGTGGTACTGGTAATACACAGCTCGAGAAGAAACACGGAGACGAATAGCGGCCGCATTTCAATGGGGGCAAAATACGAAAACACCCGTGTACTGAGATTTCCGGGAATTTATAGATTATTTGTCGATTATCGATTAGCTATTGATTGGCTATCGCAAGGTATTGGCCACGTATTTGGGCTAGGCTAAGCACTACCAAGTCATCCCCAGAATTTTCCGAAATTTATTGACTATTGATCGATTAGCTATTGTTGGCTATCGATTGGCTATCGCAAGGTATTGGCCACGTATTTGGCCTAGGCTAAGCACTACCAAGTCATCCCCAGAAGTTTCCGGTGTTTATTGATTATTGATTGATTATCGATTAGCTATTTATTGGCTATTGATGACTTGGCGATGATTGTATATCGCCGTTTTTATCTTTTATGTCTGGGAAGCTCGTGTGCAGTACTCAACGAGTACTGCACACACTGCGGTGTGTGGTTGACCAGTTGACAACAACCAAGATGGTGGCAGTGCTACTTCCGGAAAACCAGCGCATGCGTAGATCCGTTGGTGGGATCGGTCTATTGGCCTCCCTAGCGCAGTATTCTGCCCCTACCTTTCTCATGAAAACTACAATTAACCCATGGTCCTCAGTCCCCAGCGGCGGTGGTCAGACCTGCGACGCGGCAGAGGAGGCTAGCTTAGCAGGGCTATTTGAAGAATTATCAGGATTGCCTGGAATATCATTGGCCTTAGTGAGGTTAGAACTGGTGAGGCTTATGCAGTGCTGACTAAAGGCCATGTACTCTGTTACAAAGGGCTTCAAGATAATAGAGAATTCGGAGTAGGATTTCTAGTCAATAAGGACATAGCGGGCAACATTGATGAATTATACAGCCTTAATAAGAGGATAGCACTCGTCGAAATAAAGTTGAATAGGAGGTATAAAATGAAGGTAGTGCAAGCCTACGCCCCAACCTCCATTCACGATGATGAAGAAATAGAACAGTTTTATGAAGATGTTGAAGACCAATGAGAAAAGTGCAAAGTTAGTATACTGTAGTCATGGGCAACTTTAATGCAAAAGTTGGGGAAAAGCAGGCTGGTGAGCAAGAAATTGGTAACTACGGCATCGATTCTAGCAACAGTAGAGGAGAGATGTTGGTAGAATTCGCGGAAACGAATAGGCTCCGAATAATGAATACCTTCTTCAGGAAGCGCAGCAACAGGAAGTGGACCTGGAAAAGCCCTAATGGAGAAGCAAGGAATGAAATAGATTTCATACTCTCTGCCGATCCAAGCATAGTGCAGGATGTAGAAGTGTTAGGTAAGGTAAAGTGCAGTGACCATAGGATAGTCAGGTCTAGGATTACTCTCAACTTGAAGAGAGAAAGAGTGAAATTAGTCAAGATGAAACAGGCCAACCTAGACGCAGTAAGGGTAAAAAGACACAAATTGAGGCTGGTGCTAGCAAAAAAATATGCAGCTTTAGAACAGGAAGATAAAGACAACATAGAGGTAATGAATGAAACCATAACTAGGCCGATCTCAGAAGCAAGCAATCGAAGTGGGAGGTAAAGCACCAAGGCAACCAGTAGGTAAGCCCTCCCACATAACAAAGGACCTAATAAGGAAACGGCAAACGTGAAGGTGTCAAACTCGAGCGAACAGATAGTGTTCGGTGAACTGTCCAAACTGATCAACAAGAAGAAAGTAAGGGATATTCGAAATTATAAAGTGGAAAAGATTTAGGAGGCAGTAAAATATGGACCCAACATGAAATCAGTGTGAAGAAAACTTGGCATAGGACAAGGCAAAATGTCTGCACTGAAAGATAAGCAGGGCAATGTCATCAGCAATTTCGATGACATAGTAAAAGCAGCGGAAGAATTCTATACTGACCTGTAGGCATACCCAGAGCAGCCAAGCGACTTTCATTCGAAGTAGCAATGACAGGATACAGAGACTCCTTCTATAACTAGCGATGAAATTAGAAGGGCCTTGAAAGACATGACCAGGGGAAAAGGTGCTGGAGAAGATGTAATATATCAGTCGATTTAATTAAAGATGGAGGAGTCATTATTCTTGAAAAGCTTTCTCTCTTTTTTCCTCCCTGGTAAATGGCATTGAGCTTGGACCCTTTCTGCATTATCACTAGAGGCCGGATCTTTAGGCATTAAAAAAGCGCGTTTTAGGCGCAAAAAATAGGCAGGCAAACAACGCTTTAGGCCTCCAACGTCGTAAATATAGGCACAATAAATTTTTACATAAATGGAAATAATTTCAAACGAAGACGTGTGCCGCCTATATCTACGATAGGAAAACAAGAAATGTTATTGGCTATGATGGCACACAGGCGCCAACGGTTGAACATAGCCGTACCATTGTCCCATAAAACTGCTGGACTAATGACGATCAATTGGCTTCATTCTCACTGCTCATATTTATGTTCAATGGCCACTGTACTCGAGCGTCGCATATAATGAAACAGGCATGAAAAAGAATACTTGAAAGTGGGAATACTGATTAAAAAAAACGATACTTTATGTCTGCCTGACACAATTAAATTAAGACACAACAAAAACAGAGAAATAACAATGGAAGAGAGACTACGATATATTAAGAAATTAGCAGGT
>NC_051158.1:55581783-55609988 GCF_013339745.2 Dermacentor silvarum | reverse complement strand
GTCAACTATGTAAGAAATAAGTGTGCGAAACTTTATTCGAACATCTTTATTACAAACTGTCGTAGTTTCGCCCGAAATAATTGACAGTTAGATGATGTTAGGATAGTAGATTTATCGACCATACAAACTTGCAAACATTTGCTTTCTAGCTAATTAATCACCATTGCGCCAGCGCGCTTAGGCAAACGTGAACACATCCCAATCAATGAGCGTGGACACTCGCTGTCAAAACGCTGGCGTGAAGAAGCGTGGTGGCAGCAGCAGCTAGTGAAGTGACCTTCGTGCTGTTTATCGCTTCAGCGCTAACTGAGCGGTGAGAACGCAACATGAACACAGGTTTGAGCCGTCGAGTCACCTAGACTGCCCTCAACGCTGATCGGTTTCAAGATATGGCGCGCACGGCCGCGGAAACCGTAGTTGTTGCGGAAGTACAACGCCGCCTCCATCCTCCCCTCGCTCCGGAGCCTAGTGCGCGATGAAAGACGGCGCACTTCCTTCCCGTTTTCCTCCCTTGCGCGAGCAAGATTGAGCAGCGATCGTCGGCTCCTCGCCCCCGCTTTCACTCGCACGACAGCATACGGTGCGCTTCGACGATGTTATCACCCTTGGACTTTACACTAAACATCACGGCGACGGCGAATATTCTTGGAGGGTACATATAAATGCTTTCGTTATAAAATGTGCTGTGGATGTATGAAAGTTAAAAATATGTGTGTCCCGAAAAATTCGAAACAAAATTTTCATACCTGCAGTGCTCACGGAGAACTTTAGGAGATCAAAAATTTACCAGATTCATTGCTTGCTACCCCCTCATGCTTTTTTGTGTGAATTTGCCCGCTAAGGACCTCATCTATTTTTTATAGCTCGTTTCGTAACATGTGTACTGTAACTGGAAGCTTTCACATTAAGCGCCCGCTGAAATATGAGGCAACTGTTCGTTGTGTCAATGGCAGCTTTTATTTTAACTGGCTTCAGCATTTTAGTGCGCCCCTCTGACCTTGCTGAAATGAGTTAAGTGCCAGATTCAGCAAACTTGAGCGACGAAGGCGCGATGGGTGACTTTGGTGGCCCTTACCAAATTCTTACCATTGACGTGCTCATTCAGGTCAAAACAACTCTTCCGAACATACCAATATCTAGGATTGCTTGCTTCCGTTGCAGAGTTTTACTTCAGAATACTGCAACTATGCTCACCATTATTTGCCACGCTTATACACTACGGGCTCCTTACAACGGATCATTCGTGCACTGTGGCTTTTGCGTACTGATTCTCGACAAATATTAGTATTCCTCGCGTTTTAGTCTAGTGCAATGGGAAAACTACAGCCTCTAAACACAATTAGAAAAATCAACTTGCTCTACCTCTAACGTGTCAAAAGCCTGCAGAGCACCAAGAATATGTTGGAAAGGCAGTGCTGCCCCATGTGAGAGCTTATGTTTATTAGAGATATAAATATTATGGATGATGGAAGCATCGTGACGAAGCGGCACACTAGAACGAAGAAGGGACAAACATGAAGCGCTAAACATTTAACTGAGGTGGCCTGTTCACTACCAGTGTCCACATTTCTGGGAACTTTTTTTTATGACCAAGTTCTCCTGAGCGAAATATTGCGAGCTATTAAAATCGCGCGCCATTCTCATCCAAAGGACGACGCCATCTCGGCTGATGCGGCCGTTTAAAAAATGAAGCTGCCCCCTTAAAGTGTTCTCGCAAATTATTCTGTTTTCTACCCGTGCCCACACTTGTGGAAAATTCTTTTAAAGCCAAGTACCTCTGAACAGCAAAAAATCTGAGAGGCATTCAAATTGAGCACTAATATATCGTGTGTTATGGTTTTCCCTGCTTACAAAGGTGGCCGCAAGACCTCGGTTCTGGCCGCCGTTATATCGTGCGTGTTATAAGGTGCTCCATTCAGGAGACTGAGTCAACTCTTGTTGAAATATGTAGTCATTTATGGTAACCACTGATGTCATGCTTTGCTCGCACGATCTTCAAAGTGTGATAAAATATTTGCTGTTTTCTGTTTGTTATACCTATCCTAAACCGACTGAGGGGTCGAATAAATTTTTGTTAATTAGAGTGGCAACTCGACGGTTCAAAGTGCTTATCTAACCGCTGTAGCATGCTCATCCTTCTTTCTCTTAGTACAGATTATGATTCGCACTTCACGCATTCATTTTGCTTCTCATTTCAGGAGAGAGAGTACCCGCCGTATCGGCTAGAAAGGAAGTAGAAACTCAACTAGTCGCAGGTAGTATCCGAATCTTGACGACTCATTTTTTGCAATACACCTTGTGGCATTTGTAGGCTGTTGACAAAATGAGGAAATACATTATTTATTTTCTATTAGTTGTACATTTCATTGCATCACATTATTTCTTCGATGCTTCACAGAATTTATGGATTTATGTCGTGTCTTTACAGCACTGCGTTTGAGGGTATGTGCATCAATTATCAGCCCTGTAATGATTGGCAGGAACCATAGACTAGAAAGCGAGAGCTGGATAAAACCGTAAATTTAGAGCGGTCAGGAAAAAATTATAGCTGGCTCTGCTGCCGCAAACACCCGAGACCAGCGGAGTTGGGAAAAGTCTTGTAATGTAGCGGCAAACCACACACTTAGTGTCCTGGCACCTAGGTTAAGGCGCTTAACCGGGCATCGCGTAGTATCGCGATGAATTCAACGGGCCACGTTCACGAGCCTCCAGATCTTCATATCTTCGCCTACGCAAACTCTCGGCTTCCCTCAATCTAAACTTGTGGATGTTCTCTTCTGCGACGCTTGATTTCAGCTTCCCGAGATCTCGCTTCAGTCTTTCGGAAGCGACGAGAGCCGACACTGCCGAGTTCTCTGGTCGAAACCTGCCGAGCCGCCACCAGAGGCATCAGCTGTAGTCACGGACACAGGGCGCGTTCGGTGACCGCGGGGAAACGCAGTCGGCGTCGGCAGCAGCTCTATGCGTCCCATTATCACCTGCCTCGCTCCTCCTATCCCCCTCGCATCTGCTATGCTGCGCGATACTATTTTTATACTCTGCTTTCACGCTCTCTCTCAGCTCTCTCTCCCTCTCAGCTGGGGACGAAGACGACGACGCTCGAACGCAATCATATGGTTCGCATAAATGTAGGTTCTGCAAGCACGAAGCCATGAGGAACGGCTGCGCTCGTAAATGCTCTCTGCTGGAAACAGCGTATCGGCCTCAGGCCGAGGATCGTCGACCCCGTTTCTGAATGAAGATGCAAGCTACAAAGTTTATTTTCTTTCGCCTCGTTGTTAGCTTACGACTACTTCATGCACATTAACACGGCGAGGTACAAGGGCTGCTTGCACGTTATCTTACCTTACCATATCCGCACCTTACCTTACCTTGTGTAGTAGAACAAGTAACGCGTCTTCAGTACAGAAAGTACGAACGCGTATAAAGCGCAGATTTCTTTGCACAACTCAAACCTTGTAAAGCTAACAGTAATAGCTTTTTGAGAAGAATGTGCGCTCGCGGGAGAGCATGGTGGCGCCTGAAGATTTAAATGCGGTCGGTGGTCGCGATGTGTCGCTTTTCTCATCCGCTGAAGCTGACGCTTGGGGGGGGCGCTATCTTCACCGATAGCCAATAAAATTTTTACCCGCAGGTGTTCTCGAGTGACTGCTATTGTGCTAAGAAGCCTACAAATGTTAGCTTTCCTTTAAACGAGGAGAAAGATTGATTCTGTTTAGCAGAAGAGTTTATAGGAAATAACTGGAAAACAATGCTGGAGTTTGACGGGCGAGAAGTAAGCTTCTATTAGGTGGCGCACTCTAATTGGGGTCTCGAGAATAATATGTACCACCTGGGGCTTTTTAACCTGCAAGCAATGCACGGCACATGGGCGTTTCTGCATTACGCCCCCTATCGAAATTCGGTCGCAAAGGTAAGGATTTGATTGCGCGACCACGTGCTTAGCACCGCAAAGCCATAGCCGCTAAGCCAGCTAGGCGGTAAACAATTGTCGGAAATAATAACGATTTATAAGGAAAATAAATAGATGTGGTCTTTTCGCTGAACCAAATCTGTGCTTTTCATAATGAGTCGGATTATTCCCTTCCAATCCTTTTTTTTATAGGTATAACGGTTAGAAAGACACTAGAGTATATGAATCTCCAGTGTACGTGTGGCATTTTTAAAGTTCATCTCGTCGGCAACGGTGGAGGTAAGTAGACATCTGCAGCAGACTTGTGTGACCTTGCACAACCAAAGGGCAATATCTATTGAAGCTCTATTCATATAGGTGCTACAATTATTATTTTAGTTGCGTGCAATTCAACTACACAGATGAAAACGTTGCCAGTGTATGACTAGTGGAGGGAAAGACGACTCCAGATGGGAAAAGCAGGCCCAGATTCAACGTCAGTAAATGCTGCTTGTTGACGGGTATACGGGAGCCGTTGACTGCTCACAGCTACTGCCTCGGCTGTCTCATATGATGCGTGCTTGTCATTAGCATGATGCTTACCTGGGCTCCTGCATGGACGAGGAACTTCAGAAAGGTTGCCTTGTCGAACACAATAAAAAAATTGGCAGGCTCACGACATGCATCCCATTTGGAGTAAATTTAAACTCGGCGTCACATTTTAGTTTCTGACGGAACCGCAAAAACATGCCTATAACCATTGTCTAACACTCAGAAGTTCACGCTGGCCTGCACACACGCACACACACACACACACACACACGCACACACACACACACACACACACACACACACACACACACACACACACACACACATTAAAATTTGCATTCATATCAGAGACTACGTGCCCACCATTTCCAATCCACATCAAATTGGCGACACTCTGAATTATCAGAGGGCTGTTGCTAAACGTGACACGGTTCATCTGTTACCAGAAATTAAGGAGTAAATGAGAATTAACTATTTATGTGTCGAACCAATAAACATTTGTTATACTGCGAAGTGTTGTCATAGCTTACCCCTAAATAATTTGTAACTTCCAACACATATGGAGAAGGTTTCCCGTGCAGTTGTTGCTAGACACTGCGAATAAGAATCTTTTATTGTAGGAATACTCTACTCTTCATGCTATAATTGTATGAGTAATTCAGTCCCCCTCGTGGGTACGTGCGATAAGTTGAAGGCGACAACAACAACAAAGCACTACCGAGGTATTCGATGGGTACTGACGCAATGAGGCAAGAGCAGAGGCAACTGGCCGACAAGATGCGCGAAGCCGTGAAGCGTGAGGAAGAAGAGAAGGGACGCGCTGCCGAAGAACCGCGGCACGCCAAACGAATGGCCACAAAAGAGGCGCTCGAGACTTGCAGGACTCAGACGCGACTTGCAGGACGCAGACGCATACTTTCAAAAGCACTTTGTCAAAGACAAATTGGGTACAGCGTGCAGCTAGAGTGACCTAGAATATGGGAGTGTCCCAAGCGCCGGCTCCGGCGAGGGCCTTTTTGTGTGAACTGCCGCGCCGCGCCGCTGCTGCTCCGGACCCGTGGGCTTTTCGCACTCGCGAAGCGCGCGGGAAGCGAGGGTCGTCTGCTTCGCGCTGTACCTTGTTGTGTTAATTTCCCACGCAAAGCACTCTATTTAACTTCAGCAATGTGGTGCTGCATGGAGCTTACCCATCTTTAAGCGTTCATGTGTGCTTGGGCAGCAAGATAATGCAAAAACTAACGGATCAAACTCATCAGCGCGGCCTAGCTCCGGTGCTAGAGTTCGGGAACGGTATTACGGTAACTGTGAGTGCGTAGAAACGCGCTAAATGAGCCCGCGCAAGGAAAGAACGCAAAAATAAGAAACGTTATTCGCATGGGTACGCGGGCAATAGCACCATGCTTGCAAGAATAAGAGTAACGAAAAAAGGAAATTACTCGCGTAGTCAAGTGAAATACGTGCTTGCAGAGACCGCTTCGCTCACCATTACGCACTTTTCGCTCACGGTCAGTATTGGTTTACAGCAATAAGCATATGTATTTATTCGAATATTTTTTAGCCACGACAATATTTTATTATGAACAAAGCAGAGTGACAAGGTGTAAGGGAAGCAAGAGAAAGAGCAAAGACGGCCCTAACGCCGCAATATTGTTGGCTTATTTCGCTTCAGAGATTGCGCACACGAACAATTGCTGTACGCTATCTCTTCAAGACAAACTTCGCGCATGATGTACCTTAAGGTTCACCGTGAGCGAAGCTTTTTTTCAAATTCAGACATTCGAAAGAAAAGCCATTCGATCCAGCCAATATAGCTAAACAAATATTTTTTTTCTACATTGAAATGAATAGATAGCTACTATACTGGCCTAGCCATTTACTAATATGTTATGTAAAAGTTGTTACTGCAATAGCCTTGGTTTAATAATCCGTGAATCCTCTCTGAAATTACCAACATGTTAATGCGTAACGTGTGATTTTTTACGTAAACTAACAAGCATTCATGGCGCGTGACGATGTTTGTGCTTGCATTATATTGAGTGGAAAATCGTCTTTAAAATTACTGTCTTTGATGCACTACAAATATCGCTATTGATTCTATATACCCCGAAAATAGTTACCTTCAATAACATCAAAACATGAAAAAGTTTATGTTCTGGTGATTTCTTGCCTCTTTCATTACGTAACTACAAGTACGTAGTTATAGATCAGTAAGTATATTTGCTCTGTATGAACCAGCGAGCATACGCAATAAATATTCCTAAAGTTACTTTCATGTTAAAAATCGCTTAGTGTTTGCGCTCTTGTAACACAAGCAGGCGAAAGACGAGTTGCACATACGTAATCCATCATGCTCATTTTCTGACGCTTGCTCGTAATTATGAAATGAGGCATACGTATACAATGTTGCACTGTTAGCGTTTCATTTATATTGGTTTGTCGTTTTTTTTTTGTTTTTTTTTTTTTTACCGCGTATATTTCTCGCGTACCCTTTACCTACGCGCCGTGGTAGCTTAGTGGCTTTGGCAGGTTATACTTCTAATCTCGAGGACGCGGGTTCGATTCCCGTCCACGGCGGCTTACATTTCGATGGAGGCGAAATACGTAAAACACCCGCGTACATAGATATTATAGGTGCACGTTAAACAACCCCAGGCGGTCGAAATTACCGGAGCCCTCCAATACGGCGTCTCAGCCATATTCTTATTTATGGATGAAAAACCCCGCAATTTATCCTTACTATTATTACCTGTGCTCTCAGTTCGTGATATATGGGTAAGCTCGACACGTTGAGATCGAGATTGGCATTCAACACGTTTTTATCGTCGCACCCACACCATCAGAGGGATTTCTGGCCGTCGTCATACGACCACACGTCATATTGTTATCGTTAATCGTGACGTGAAGGCAAGTATGTCAAGTTACTAATGCCATGACCCATCAGTCATCTTAGTCACACATTTGTGCCTTTCCACACTATACTTTGGTATATATACCAAGTGAACGAGCCGCGAGAGTTACGCGGTTTGTATTTATTTTTGGTACCACGGCATCGGCCAACAGACACATTCCGCTTCCCAAGAGCCCAGTTAAGGATTTCGCCTTAATAAAGAAACTACAGAGCGCGGTATGAAGTCTTGTAAAGCAAACCTAGTGCATGAAATAAAAGAAAGGAAACGATAGCGTGTAAAAGCGTTAGCATGAGCTAGCCATATCTGCTACGTGTTCTTGGTTATTATCGCCGTCACCAGATTATTTTCTTCTGCAGCACGTTCACATTGCTCATTCCACGCATAACTAAATGAAGTAAGCGCGCGGAATGCGTTACTAAAACAGCCGCGTAAGCGCGCACCAAGCGAGCTAGAAGGAAATAGACAAAATACCTGTATTCACAGCGGGCAAACGCGTTCTCTGTGCGGTGAGTCACTGCGGTATTACCTTGCCGTGACGTGGTACTTAATATATCCCAAATTATCGCGATGTTGGCTAACAGCAACGAAAATATCAGGCTCGTAGCAGACGCCCGCCGCCTTGGCGCGGCTTCCGCAGCGGAGAAAGCCCACGGGTCCTCACGGGTCCGGTGCAGCAGCGCCGCGGCGCGGGAGTTCACACAAAAAGGTCCTCGCTCCTCCCATGCATTCGCGCGGCGCTTTGGACACTCTCCCATATTCTAGGTCACTCTAGTGCAGCATTTGTGACCGTGTTTCGTTCCAATCGTACGTCCTCAGGGAGTCGCTCCCGCCCAGGTGGCGCTCCTCGACTGAGCCTTTCCCCGGAAGGACAAGAGTTCGTTCGGGCTGTGCGCTGCGCGTGCAAGAGAGAAATCCTTCGGATTGACTTAGCGAATCATCGATGATTGTTTACAAAGGAACGTTTTATAGCGAAGCATTTTATTATCATTCTTCACACTTTGCCGTACTAAGGTACGTTCCTGCCTCGCCTCGCCTAAAGAAAAAATGGCACTCATTCCACTATGTTAACCTGGGCTAACAGCGGAGCTGTTCTTTCGCAGTGCTCACTACACGATGCCTCCCCATGCCAGCGCACGCAACATACTATCTGCCTATTCGGCAAATATTATGTTGCGGCGCCTGCGCAGAAATGCAGCAGGTGGCTTGTTCGCCACCCCCTGTCACGCCAAATGATCGATGCGCGCTCCGGCCGTTAGCGCTCCGGTGGCGCAGCCAAACCGAGAAGCTGGCTAAATCAGGAGCTGGGGTAACTGTCAAAACCGCATCACGTTCACGCTTCGCGTCATCTCGAACGTTACGAATCACCATCAAATCGTTCTAGAACCACAGTGTGTCCCCCACCGCACAACTGAATTTGAAATGCGCTTCAAAATTTCGCATGCGCACCTTTGTGCTCGTCCAATATACTGTCGTGGTACCTGCGTCCATTTGCCGAATTCTCTGTTTCGCGGCACCCGCCTTCCTGTCGAGCCCGCCGCTTACGGGCAGCCTCTCGGCACAATGTTCGCTGCTACTCGCCGCCTGCTTCCTAGCTTTCCTCTTGCTACGCGAGGTGTCAGCACATGCCTTACTGGTTTACTTTGCCTCCTCATAGAGGGCACAGAACTATTGCGGCACGAACATTGAAAAATCTATGGGAGGTAGACGTATACAGCTCTGCTTTCAATAATTGGCGGTCACTCTGGTAAGTGATCCTCTATCGTCGGGCACAGCAGCCAGGGGCTCTAGCATTAGGCTCCGATGACACGCATGCTTCTCGCGTTCTAATGTCAGCCGACTCTTCCAAACACTCGGAGAAAGGAACCAATACAACCTTGCCGGCTTCTTTCCTTGTGACAGAAAAGACGTCGTGGTCACCCCGTTAAGCGTTTTACCGCTTAATCGCCGAAAACAAACGACACCATCATTTTAACACACACCGCATGAAATAAACATATGTACATACGATTGTACAGCACGTAGTAGCTTAACACGCCACAATCCGTGTTTAAACCAAAAAACAGCGGAAACCAAGACGCAGGACCAGAAGGACGCACGCACACACACAGTCACCGGACCGGGTTGCAATCGATTATGCTCGTGCACTGCCTACCTATAGAACCCAACAATAGCCATGTGGTAACCTCGCGTCAAACAGCCGGCGTAGAAATTATGCCCATGCCGTCATACGATCATCTACAATGCTTTGTCACATACACATACTCTTGCGCCCCGCACACACAACCACTGTACTTACATGAACACCTTCGCCTACATGGTATTATTTTGCGGAACCGCAAACAATGCTGGATAGCCCGGTACCTGAAAATGCTTCTCATATCATAGATTCCACGGTGCATGCGATCTGTAGCACATTTTCAATGCAATGGTTGGTGCAGATAAGCAATGCATAAAAGGCTGCAGAAGACGCAATGAAAGAGGTAGGCTAGCTCCTTCTGCTTGCTGTATCTGTGCAATGGTAGTAAAAGTTTGGGGAAGTGACCTAGGGAAGTGACCTAGAAGTAATCGATTACTGTTGAGTAATTCCTTTAATTATTTTGTTAGGGCAGTAATATATAACTGTAGACAATTACATTTTTCAATGATGAAACTCTATTGCTAATAGGTTACATTTTTGTGCAACGTGTAAAATCTGTCGTGTAAATTGCTGTCGATGGAGAAACTCGGCTGGATGTCCTTAGTAAAGTTTTCGCCTTGAAAACTTTAGTATATCATCATCTAGTTATATTGTGTAATTACGCATAGCTGTAGGACGATGTCAAAATGAAGTCACGTTCTGAATACCTTAGTCTACTTGCTTATTTCACTGTTGAATCGGGGGAAGTGGTCCCATTGTCCCTGTCTTGTTTAGTTTTTATTCTTCTGGCCTTCCGTTTATTAATACAATAAATATCTGTATACCCTTTCTAGGTAGGCTTTGAAAAAATGCGTGTTTTCTGTAAGTAAACACAGTCAGGGTTCAAAACGCTCCCTAGTATGGAAGCCATAGACAATCCTCAGATACATCAGGGGCGCAAGTTTGTTTGCTGCGTTTTATGATATGTAGAGCTCGAGAAAGTCAACTAGTGCGGAGCGAAGTGACAAAGTGTGGCATTCTGCGAAGCATATGCTTCTCCATGCTGTACAATGTGACTTACAGACTAACTAATTGGTCTGTGCTTAAGGATAAATGCCTTTTACATGTTCTAAAGCAGCTTCCCCATCTTTATGTCACAGTACAACGTAACTGCGAAATCCACGTTCATGACCCTGTACTGAGAGAGGAATACTCAAAAAAACACCCATCTTACCATGACTGCAATGGAAAATTCTACGAGATCTGCGGAAAGGAAGCGACAAATATTCTGCAATTTCATGAAAAGTGTCCTAATGTTCTCATCGTAAAAAAACAAGGGTAAAATGCAGCGCTTGGCACATGAAATATGATGCCGCAAGCCGTAACTGAACATGAAGAACTTGCGTGAGTGTCAGAAAAACGATATGAATAAAGATTACTCAAACAAATTATAATGGTGATGGTTTTCAACACTCTCTTACAACACTTCCAGGATTAATCGCACTCGCTAAAATACTTAACTGGTCACCTCGCTTCAATTTCACAACGGTGGCATCCTCCGTTTAGTTAGCACGGCGTGGGAAAACTGTATATTTACTAAACTGGGCGCAAATTCAGAAAAACGCTTACGGTAGAATTGGTAGTAAGAAAGAATTTGAGCCAATCAGGATGCCAGACATATCATTAGCGAATGCGTCCAGCCAATGGTAAAGTGAACTTACGAAAGAAAACCTTTGTGAATCTGGCCCCTGTTTCACAGTTTTCTCACGAAAGAAATCTGATATATATTGCTGAAGCGGGATTGATATAAATAGTAAACTCGGCGGTACTTCTGTTCCACTCAACGTGAAAGCTGGGGAGTGCGGAGCAGTCATTCTCCGGTGTTTCCTTTGTGTTTTGCTTGTGTTTATCTCGTTTTATCCTGTATTTACATTGTGTGTAGCAATCCATCATCCGTTTTGACACCTGTGCTAAGGAACAACTAGTGGGAAACCACCATGCACATGCAGCCAACCCTCCGCGCACATGGAGCTAAATCTGTTCTTATGATAGAAGTGATATTAACGAAATTCTGTTAAAATGCACTTATTGCTTTATTATTCCAGTATTGTAAATTATTCTGGATCTTGTTAGTTTATTTTGAACTGGTTTTGATCAATTCTGCACTTGTTTTGACCCTATCTTGAGCCCTTGTTTTTGAGCGGTAGACGCCGGCACCGACAGCCCGGGCCCCTAAAGTGCTCCGCCCTTAATATTCGTCGGCCATTCCACTCCGTGAAGATGGTTAAACAGCGAAGCTAAAACTTACGGCCCCGGTGTTTATAACTAGGTGAATACCCAGGGTATATTAAAGGGACACTGAAGAGAAACAGGAAGTTCAGCTGGAATAAAAGAGGGACCTTCAGTAATGCATGCAGTTTTTGCTGAGTGCAAAAATTTGAGATATTAGCGGAGAAATTCGTAAACAAAGACCAAATATCTCTTCCTCAATTTCTCTCACCCCAGATTTGGCGCTGAAGCAGTGTCGTCACAGATTTCATTGCTCTCGGCGAATCAGAATCCGCCATGATACGTCACCGCTTGCGTAAACGGCCGAGGCACTGGATGCATCATGGCTGCATGCATGGTAGCTGCGTTTGCGTTCGCCGCGATTGATACCGTTGCTGCAGCTGAACCTTGCAACGAAGAGCTCGCCAGGGAGCAGGACTGCATTTCAGCGATATTCAGTGAAACGGAGCGCGAAATGATCCTCCATGCTCGAGCGGTAGGTGTTTCCGCGTGCGATGGCGGTGAGCCGCCGGCCGCGCCGGCGGAGAGCTTCGTTTTCGTCGACGGAAGGCGAAGCGTCCGGTCCGCCAGGCGACGATGTTCCCGACAGAACAAGCGTAGAAAGTTGCGCACGTACTCGGTATGGTTATTTCGTGGCTTTATTTAATGACATTCAGCGCTCACCGAGGCGCCAGTTTGCTGCTGCAGGGGCACCGGAAGGGGGTTTGATGAAGGCCGCATTGAGGGAACAGCTACTCGAGAAAGGACTGGCCTCTGGGGCACGCCAAGATACTTTCCGAGGGCGAGAAATGCAGAGAGCACACCATCGGTTTCTCTGGCTCTTTTGCCGTTTTATCATCGGCAAAGCACTGAGCCATTACGAACGCCGGGGAGCCGGGGCTCACCGCGCGACACCACATGAAAGGACACAATCGAGTCAACACTGCTGCTGCCCCTGAGCAAGCGCCTTGGGCCATTTATACAGCCCTCAACACTACACACACGAGGCATTTTCTGGCTGTTTCCCGCGAAGTCAACGTTTTTCGAGCCACGCAACACGCAACCAAACACCGTAGAGCGGAACAGGCGGCGCGCGACGATGCATTGACCAAAAACGAAACTACGAAACTATCACGACCGGATGTATCGCCATGCCATTTTTTCTTATTTATTTAATTTTGTGCTAAATTTGTACTTCCTCGCTTGAAACGGTTTAAAAAGTTGGCAAATGCTGTTTATGTTCGTTTAAGGTGCATTTCATTTTGCGTTTTATTAACAGCGATAAATCGCTCTCGACCAATCGCGACCGGCCTGCATTTGTAATCTCCGACGTCAGAACGTGTAGTGCGGGAAATTCGAAGGGGCGTCAGCACCTATCCTTCAGTTTTTCGCTATTTTCTCGCCTATTAAACATCTGTTTGCAGTAAGAATGGTATGGCTGTGATCGTGAAACGATAATCTACCATTTAAGCTCAACTTCCGGTTTCTCTTTAGTGTCCCTTTAAAGTATTACTGAATTACGAGGCTACGCACACGTTTGGCTGTGACGAAGAGGACGACGTCACGGACGGTATGCCCGCAGTCCGCCATTGTCACTTGCATTCGATGTCTGAGTTTGCTCGGCGGCGTGGTTAGCAGCATTCGCCCGCGATGGCCACTTGCAATGCTTCGAAATTAAATTGCTTCAAAATAAATGTTTCCGTTACGTAGGACAATCAATGGTTCATGTCCCCGAAAACGCGGCCTTCCCATTACGATGATAGAAGAGAAGTGTGAGAGAGGGAAGTTTAGTGATAGGAAATGCAGAGACGTCGGCCTGAGGTGCATTCCTCTAGCCAGCCACTCGGCGTTGGGGGAATGGGAAGATGGAAAGAAACAGGGAAGAAAGAGGCGCATGATGGATGACGATGACGAGAGAAGGAGGATGTAAGAAGTGAAATATTCTACTCTGGAATGATGAGCGGCAACACAGCCAGCCGTGGTAGAAGACGACGAACGCGGGAGCAGTCGCACGAGCATGTGCCGAGCACGAGCCTGAGCACAATCGAAGGGGCGCCAACAAGCCAGCTACAGAAGAAGACGATGACGCTTTAGCCAATGCTGATGACGATAGTTTTCTGTACACAGGCGATTTCACCTAGACATATAGTGCTTCGCTTTATTATAGAAGTATCGGCATAATTACTCTGAATGTGCCATAGCACATGAAACAGTGCAGAAATATTAAGAGATCGCCTTGCGCTTACGACTGCATTGACGGTAAAAACATCGTCTCAACCTTCCTCGTTATAACTAGTAGAGAAAGAACATCGAAAAAAAATCCTAGTCGCGCTCTCTAGCACGATCGAAAGGAACGTCGTCCAGTGTTCACACCCCAGCAGCTTCATCGGGCATTACATTTAAATAATGTCTACGGTACAAGGGTAGCTCTTGCCAAATATGTAACATGCCCTGTGCATCTAATAACCGAATAACAAAAAGCAAAAGACATTTCTCGCAATAGGTAAAGTAAACCTTCTAAGGCTCATTTAAATGAGATTTAACAAGCAGCAACATACTTACAGGAATTCTGTAATCCTTGCAACGCCACAAAAGTATAAATACTTAATGTTGGCCTATTTGAGAGGTATTTTGTGCAGCCTACAAGGATCCGCGATAGCTTACTTACCCTGACCATGATATATGTTCTAAGCGAAGGACATATTTTGATTAATAAAAATGCAGAGAGGTCACTGGAGAGACGTTTTGTCTCGCCGGCTATTGCATGTAGAGGAAGGAGTGATGGGGGTCTGGCAAAGAGTGAGGCAGAGAGCGCGTAGGAGGATGACAAATTACAGTGAACTATGCACAGGCCGGTTGCCGATGAGCTCAAAGAACGTTTTATAAAACTTGCTGACATGTTTTGGCCGCATTCCTAAATGGTTCTTCTCCAATTTTAAAATATAGAGAGGTGTATTATTATTTTTTATCTAATTTCGCTAGAGAATATTTACGTTTGGTGACTTTGCGCGAGAAAGAAAGAAAGGAAAAAGGAAGAAGCTTCCGCAATTGAAATATCAAACGTCGCTCTGATGATTTGTATATGGGAATATTATGACATATAAGAACATATATTGCTGTATATGACTGTATATGAGGCTTTATACAGCCACCTAGGGGTCCACATAGGACCATATACTTTTATATTTGACGGTATACAAGGCCCGGTTGTGCCATATGATAGTACACATAACACCTTATACTGCCAAATTTGACACCAAGTAAGGCCTTACACTCGCATAAATGAGAGTATGTCGATATATTGTGACATATGAATGAAAGCGAGACTTCATATTGCGATATAAGGTCTAGGTTTGACCTTAAATGCTTATATATGATTGCAGGGGCAATATTTACACTGCCTATCAGAACACTCAGAAGGTCATATGCATACAAATGCTACTATAATAAAGGCCATGTATGAGCATAGTACTTAGTAAAAGCGTAGCTTGCTTTAGTCAGTGTATAAAATATTCCCGAAGATAATTTCCCATATAATCAGGGCAACACGACGTCAATCAACTAAGAGAACATGCTGGCTTCAAGCAGGGATATTCTGCAATAGATCACATCCATGTCATCAATCAGGTAATCAACAAATTTGCGGAATACAATCAACGTCCTTATATGGCTTTTTAGATTATGAAACTGCATTTAATACAGTAGAGATACCAGCAGTAATAGAGGTATTGCGGAATCAAGGAGGACAGGAGGCATACGTGAATAGCTTGGCAAATATCTACAGATTCCAGAGCTACACCGGTTGCCCACAAAAAAAGTAGAAAGTGACCTATCCAGAAAGGGGCCACACTCTCTCCAGTGCTATTCACTGTATGCTTAGAAGTATTCAAGCACTTAGACAGGGAAGGCATAGGAGTGAGGATCAACGACGAATATCTCGACAACCTTCGGTTTGCAAATGACATTGTCCTGTTCAGTAACAATGAGAACAAATCACAACATATGATTGAGGACCTTAACCGCGAAAGAGTAATAGTGCACTCTTAGCACGGTAACGTTTATGGTAACCTATAATTGCGAGTAACTTATAACATAAAGGTCACTCGGTGACTAAAAAAATTTGATCTTTGTGTTTTCGTGAATTTCCGTCGTGGCTAGAGGTTACATGTGCCGAAGCGTCTATCTTAAAGGTTACTGCAACGCCAAATGTCTTGTAACCTTTAGGTTGTAACCTCTAAACGAGTTGGCATTCGTGGCTTAGGGGACCTACAGTATGGATTGGAAGTTTACTTATTATTGTGTCGTATTGCGATCCTGATCTGGTGTTTTTAGCCGGGACTAACCTATACGATATTTTGTGCGGCCGAGGGAATGAGGCAGGTTGGACTAAATTAATATTTTATTGACACCAGTGGGAATCTTTGGTTTCGCAAGGTAAAAAAGAAATTTAAATCTTGCACGAGCGTATGCTCAAGAGAGACAGCAGCAATTATTTCGTCACTGATCTCTACTGCATACGTGCCATTATAATCTAAAAGGAAGCCACAGAAACAGTGAACATACATCGGAGAATATTGTGGCGAACGATGTTGTGGCTTGAATCATCACTACTGTTCAATGTGATGGAAAGCCCCCCGCTACCGCTGCGGGCATTTTAGGCTGTGGTATAAAACAGACTTGTGTACCTGCACAAAAACTAAACGCGGATGCATTATGGTGATTGAATGTATATTTGTACCCAAAATGTTTTTATTTCCTTGCGTAGCAATGCTCCCTATGTTCGCGTTTGTTTTATATTCTCCTGAAACGCGACACCCACTAACAGCGGGCGCACACTGAAGGTCGCACGTGGGCGCACGCTAGAGTACTGTAAAAGCTCGACGACCGACAGAATCAAAGCGTAGAGCAGGTCGAATAACTAATCTGCAGGGCGAGAAAGATGCTTCGTAATCAGACATGTACACTGCAAGTGAGGCCACCGCGCTTTCTTTTTCTTCTTTTCTTTCTTTTTTTTGTATTTTTGACGTATTAAAGGAAGTGGTTCCTAAATTACAGCAAATGTTGGGTTCATTAGAGAACGCCAGACACGCACCAATTTTGCCCGCTCACTAACACGCAAGAAAGACGCCGTTTCATTCACATGACAGCGGCCGACCGCCGCTCCAGTAAGGTCTCGTATAGAGAGATGAACGTGCGCTCGCGGTGGGAGGCCACAATGGCGCCCGGCCAAATGAGCAGGGAGAAAACATACAAATACAAACGAACGGCAACATCGTGAAACATTAGAATATTAGCGTCTTGATATATATATGGTCCTGTGATACTTCGACGGAACTATAGTTTGATTATTATCTTTAGTTTTCCTAGATGCGGGGCGTAATCAAACGCGCTTCAGCTTCAGCCAAACATGAGCGCTGTCATATCTCCTTCGCATTGCGCAGCTCTCGCGATGCATGCCGGGAAGAGTATCGCCAGTGGTGTCGTTTTGAAACGGTCGTGTCGCGCTTTGTTTCATCGCTTTAAGTACGTTTTTCCGCTCTCGGATTTCGTGGCGTGCGCTTACCAAGCGTGTTGTGTGTCTGAGTCACTCGTGACGGGTGGTACAGTTACTAAAGAGACCCCTAAAAGCGCGCGCCGCTGAAAAGAAGCCATGACGCCGGGCGTGGAGCAGGAACATGTTTGGCGTGCTGCGTGGCCGCTGCGACGAGATGCATTGCCGATGGCCAATGGTAAAAGTTATTCGCTTATCCTGAGAGTGGTGAGCATCGTTTGTGTTGTGACTGCTGTAATGAATGCCAAAGACAGCAATAAATGTGACCTAGGTAAGCAATGCTTCCTGTTCAACTATTTATTTGCTGGTGTGTGTCTGTCGTAAATTTCACCGTCAATTCATGCTCATGCTCGCACTGTTCAGTTTTATTTAAGTAAACTACTTGTTCGCTTGATAAATACTGTCGGTTTAATATTTTTTATCACTATGAGTCACCGTGTTGGTTATTCTTAAATCTCAAGTTTATGTTGCACTTATGTGCGGACGCACAACATTGACCTCATGCAAGGAACTGGTGTTTTGTGCTGATATTCAGTTTGTAATCACTTGATATTGCGTTTTGATTGTTAAACTGTCACATTATTGCGGTGTTGTCTTTTGTACTTGTACTGGAGGGGAGTATATTCACCTTAAACGTGTTTAATTATTTGTTCTGTGGTATTTTTTCGTCTGTTTGTGGTTTATTTATGTCTCTTTCATTACATGGTAATAGCTGTTGTTTGCAGGGCGACGCTAACAAGTAACTACGAGATTGTAAGATTACTTCTCTGTCGTTGTAGGCTCCACTACACGGCAAGGAGATCGGAGAATTAGCAACTGACATACTAGCACCAAAGAGACATGATTGTGCTCGCAACAGGGATGAGATCGTCCTCCTCGCGGAAGTCTAAAACTTATATGTATTTGTATGTGAACATGTTGTACACGAACCTTCAACATTTCTCTTTTTTTTGCCCCATTCCTCGTGATGCCGTAGAAATTTGTGCTGCCATGGAGCGCTGTACTCAGAGGTTTTTTCATTATTGCTTCATGGCCGTGAAGAAGAAAACAGACCAAGGCAAAATGTAATTTTGCTTGTGAAGGGAAAGCTTTGAGTTACCTTGTTTTGTATAAGCAAATAAAGTAATCATGACATTTTCACTAAATGTTTTGTGTCAGCTTTCCTTCTCACAGCTGCTACTCACATCATTTCCAGAATGTGGGTGCTGCGCCGTCTCATACTTCTATAATTTTTTTTCGATACTAGAGATGTTGCATGCTGAAATGCGTATTCATTCTGAAATGTGCCGCCTCTTCAGATATACTTTCCACTTGTGCAAAATATAATTATTAGAAATCTCACTATCATGGGATGACGACATGATACTTTTTGCAAAAAACATTCAACATGGCCCGCAGCAAAGAAATATGTTGTGGGACGAACCTGTTTACGATGCATTCACCTATACAAAAGCAGCATACTGTGTATGTCATCAATTATTTTGTGTCTTGCACATTTAATCCAATATTACCAAGTATGTGCCAGCTTATTTCAAAAGGCACAACTGTCTTGATGCATCGTGCATTCTATACTAATTCCTGGAAGCTGCCTTGTCTAAATGACCTGCGCTGTAAAATAGTAAGGTGGCAAAGCTTTACACGTTGTTAACCAGTCTATCCTTGAATATTAAAAGAGAGAATTTAAGACGAAATGTTGATTTCTGCGGAACAAGTTTTACAGTCATCGCAACAGAATTTCAGCAATAATCATTAGTACGAATTGCGCCAATAAACTCGAATAATCATCATTAGTACGAATATTACCAATGTTTGACTGATTAGCATGTAAATAAACAATCGTGGTTAACGGCAAAGCTGGTCAATCAGCACTCCATATCCGGTTGCTAGAAGCATTCTGCCACAGAATATTCTCAAAAACACATACTGCGAACATGCCATAAAATGCATTGCTGTTCTAGCTGAGATATTTACAGAATTTTGCTGCAGGTTGTGCAGAAAGAATTACTGAAACAACAACAGGCAATTCTCCAGATTCAATTTCTCCAAATTGGTGCCAGGCACAATTATGGCAAATCGGTATGCTTTCAGTACTGGCTGCCTTCAGTATGCAATTACATGTCCCCAAAGAAATGAAAAATGCTAATTAGTGAAATTTTGTCCCCAAATGTATTGACTATCGTGCAAATGCTGTCTGTCGCCGCTATGAAGTTTTCACAGCAATAAAATGTCATTTTGTCTTTAGTCCTGAATATTTTTTAGTTTTCGACAATGAGTCATGTCCAAGAAATTAGGGCATAACCCCTGCGACCATTTTTAGGAACCTTTTTTTTTGTAATCTTTCGCATAGGCATCCAGTCTTGCACGTTGTCACCCGCGCGTCCTTCTGCGCATGCACATGCATTTTGCACATTGCTCTTTCGGCCACACATTGAACTTCACTGCAGGGCACTAGCGTAACTCACTGAGCAGCGTTTTCAGAAAAATTATATTTCGGAAGATCAGCCGAAGTTCAACAACTTTCCGTTAGCTATGTCGAAGGGATACCTTTTTCCGATAACATAAGCTTTTATGACACTTAGTCGTAATTTCCTTGCTGGTGTGTGTCTGTCGTAAATTTCACCGTCAATTCATGCTCATGCTCGCACTGTTCAGTTTTATTTAAGTAAACTACTTGTTCGCTTGATAAATACTGTCGGTTTAATAACGCAGCAGAGAAGTTATGACTAAGTGCCTTAAATGCCCATATTTTCAGAAGCGAGTATCCTCCTGGCGTTGGTAACCGAAAGTTGTAAAAATTCGGCCGATCATTTGAAGTAGAATTTTTATGAAGTTCTGCTCAGTGAGTTTCGCTAGTGCATTGCGGTGAAGTTTGGTGGTCGGCCGAAGAATCAATGTCCTAAATTCATGGACATGCGCAGAAGGACGCACGTGTGAAGCCTTGCAAGACTGTATGTCTACACGAAAGGCTACATTGGGGTTGAAGATTATTATGCAGAAGACAAAGATATTGTTCATTATCCTGGTAAGACATCACGAATTCAGAATCGCCAGTCAGCCTCTAGACTCTGTCAAATAGTACGTTTATTTATGTGAATTAGACACACGGGATCCTGATCATGAGAATGAAATTTACAGAAGAATAAAATTTGGTTGCTGTGAATACGGCAGGCATTTCAATGACAGCTTACCACTGTCGTTGAAAATAAATGTGTTCAATGGTTGCAGTCTACCGGTGCTACATACGGGGCAGAAACTTGGAGGTTGACAAAGAAGCTTGAGAACAAGTTAAGAACTGCCCAAAGAGCGATGTAACGAAAAATGTTAGGCTTAACGTTAAGAGACAGGAAGAGAGCGGTGTGAATCTGAGAGCAAGCGGGGATAGCCAATATTTTAATTGACATTAGGAGAAAAAGTGGGGCTGGGCAGGCCATGTAAAGCGCAGGATGCATATCTGGTGGACCAGTAGAGTTACAGAATGGATACCAAGAGAAGGGAAGCACAGTCGAGGGCGGCAGAAAACTAGACGGGGTGATGAAGTTAAGAAATTTCTAGGCGCAAGTTGGAATCAGGTAGCGCAAAACAGGGGTAATGGGACATCGCAGGGAGATGCCTTCGTCCTGCAGTGGACATAAATATAGGCTGATGATGAAGATGGGCATAGCTCATGGGCAACATTAATTTTTGGAAGTTCTATGCAAAATGGCCATAATAGCGCCATGTAGACCGGGGCACATATGCATGCTTATTAGACACATGTTGAGAGTTGCGCTCAAAATAAATAGTTATGAACAAGAAAACGCGGCACTGAAATAAAACAACCTTACGGGTCAAAAATAGGAAGAAGGTAAGTTCAATGCACGCCTTTTTCTATCACCTGCTTGACTATAAAATTAATATATTGTGAGAGTGTTGTAACAGCTATGTTTGACGTAACAGTATGTTTAGCATCTGAATGTAGCAGGAGGGGTGGGAGAATAGGATTCCCAATATATTGAGTTGCTTCTGTATAACTGAACATATAAACAACACAAGTGTAAAGAATGTAATTATCATTATACACGTCCAATAGCATAATGCTGCAAGCAAGTGTTCCATGTTATTTCTATCTGCTAGAAGCACAACTTTGAGGGCGGAGATTTTATAATGTTATGTGAAACACTTGGTTTTTAAATGCCTTTTCTGCCTCGACTTAGAAAAAGTTCAGCCACCTTCGCAACCATCGGAGAAATACGTGAGACAAGCCTCAAAGTATTGACAGAGGTTACGCGTTTTCTGTCGAAGATTTTTTTCACCACCTCCCGTTTGAGTGCGACGTTGTATCGTCCACTATCAGGTTCTATGTTTTCAATTTCACGGTTAGGTTTCTTTAATTCTAGTAACTTTCATCATATAAAGTACCTTAGGCTATATATAATGAAATAAAGAAGCAGGAAGCAAATGTTCGAAACCACTCCACCTTTTTGCCCCGCAAAAGCTACCTAATTTGGTCTCATTCGCTCACTTACCTGCCTCCTCCCAACATTATGTAGTTTTACCAGGTGTTCATTGCGGTGAGACACAGTGGCTTTTGTGTAGGCATCTAGACATACAATGGCGCGAAAATTTCCCCATTCCCACCGGAATCGAACCCGCGCCCGCTGCGTGGGAGCCGGATACTCTATCACTGAGCCACGCAAGCCCTTGCTATCGCGCCGTGGAAAATACCTTAAAGCAAACGCAGGGTGAGACGACTCGATCCTCCGCCAGTATGGTGGCATCATCTAGGTAACATGCCTGCAAACGCAGCGTCCGCAGGCGCAGTCGACGACATGCGATTCAGACGGGGCGCGCAATCAACGTGCCCCCAAGCTAGAGCACTGCACGGGCCGATTTTTGCAGCCCGAGTCCGGCCCGGGCCCGTTATTACATTGGGCGGCCCGCCCGAGCCCGATCAAAACTTTTATGGCAAGACCCGGGCCCGGCCCGGGCCCGGAAATATTCTACGTTACCTGCCCGGCCCGGCTCGCCACCCCTTTACCTTAGGCCCTAGCCCGGCCCGAGCCCGGCTCGAAACCGGCCCGAACCCGGCCCGAGACCGAAAAATACATGTTTTTCAGGGTTGAAAGGCCCGAGAATAACTCGCTGCATGTTGTAACTCGCTGCAGAGTTGCAAGGCCCGAAACGGGCTTTCGGGTAAGCCCGAGCCCGTGCAGTGCTCTACACCAAGCTGCTGAGCCTCCGCCAGTATGGTGGCTCCATCTAGTTAAGGTACCTGCAAACGCGGCGCGCCTGACATGTAAGTTGTAGTTGTAAGGCTTGATCGGGCTCAGCAGACTACTGTGGAGAGAACATTACAAGCCGCAGCTCGCGGTCGACGCCGGTTGGACAGCTCAGATCGTTCTCGTCAAAACGAGGTGAACAAACTGCCCCGAAAATCCTGTTGTGCGTGGTGCCCAAGTTGGAGCTACTCTTGAGCCGCTCCACCAGCTTACGCTGTGACTGTGCTGCGTGTGCCGCGCAGGCCTGTGACTGTTTTATTATAGCGGCTTGTTCACACTGAATCATTTACATTTCTTTTTTGATTACCTTTTTACAAATGCTTGGCGTAAACAAGCAATTCCTATTTGATGTAAAAGGAAGGGCTTAAGTGGCATGGAAAGGAGCAGACAAGCAGAAAACATTAACAGTGCAAAAACTCAATTGTTCCTTGCTTCTTGGCATACAGCTTGAATGCTCCTTTTTGCACAAAATGCTGTACCAACTACACCTCCAAGTTACTATTTACAAGCAATGTCTTGAAATCGGGAGCACATACTCCCGATATGGAAGTTTTCATATAGCCTTGTCGACAGTATAGCATTTTACTGTGTTTTGAGTATAGCTACTTCGTGTACACTTAACACTTGTCCTCCGGTTAGCCAGCATTAGTCTGTTTACTTCAGATGCAAGGACTCAACATCCTTGACCTATTGCAAGAACAATGCTTGCATTACTTAAGTGGGCTTCAATTGATAATTACCGGCTTGCTGGACATACAGTAAGTATAGTCACGTTGCATTTACATACATAAGTGCAGCTATAGAGTCAACCAAGTAGAAAAGAGTGTAGCGCGACTACTCACGGGGCACTGCGTCGTCATTCGAGGGCCTGCTTTGACGCTTGGAAGCAAACTTTGATGCACCAAATCAGAGCTTCTCCTTCTGCCCCCCACGAGACGCTTCAGGACATCGCCCCCGAATATCGAACTCACGGTTGAAGGGCACTCCATAGCCCAGGTAGACAGGATAAGGGTGCTATGACTTCACCTTCAAGGCAACCGAGAAAATAAGCGTACCTTGCAAGCACTACAAGCAACAGTAGATAACACGCTACGCTTTATAGGACGGATCTCCAATAAACACGGAGGGCTTCGAGTGAAGGAACTGATTCAGCTCATCCAAGCTTTTGTCCTAAGCAAAATAACTTCGTACTACCATATCTCTCACTTTCTAGGAAGGACGCGGATACTGTAAACTGCTTGATCCGCAAGATACACAAAGTCCCTCCTGGTGTTCCGAATAGAGCATCCTCACAGAGGGTAATGGCCACAGCCACAATTAATACCTTTGAAGAATTAACCGAAGCACATCTATCATCGCAATATCACAGACTCTCCACCACTGAAGCTGGGTGTGAGATCCTGAGACAACTTCAATACGCTCCACCACTCAACGAGAACAAGCGACATCAACTTCCTCCGAACATACACGACCAATACCACATCCAACCCCTGCCCAGAACCATGCACCCCGAATTTCACGTCGAACGCCGGAAACTTCGAGCCAAGGCACTACAACGCAGCTATGGACAGGCGGAAGGAGTCTACTATGTGGACGCCGCAGCCTATAACACTAAACATAGTTATGCTCTAGCGGTCGTAGACAAGCAGGGCAACACTGTTCGTTCAGCATCAGTCAAGACCCCCTCAGCTGGCGACGCAGAAGAGGCCGCCATTGCGCTCGCATCGTGGCTACCTGATTGCGATGTCATCATCAGTGACTCGAAGACTGCTATCCGGAACTTCAGTAGCGGCTACATGACAAACTTCGCGCACTCTCTACATGTCGCTAACCCACCGAAAAACTACATCGCTCTCATCTGGACTCCAGCACATCAAGGACTACCAGGCAACGAAATCGCTCATGCCGCTGCTGGAGGATTCACGGACCGAGTGGACGGAAATGTGGGCCTTACCCTAGAACCCAGTGTCTCCCAACAACAGACCAAAAAAGACGCACTCATCACATTCCATGAAATTTGCACACATTACAAACACCAACGCCTAACGTATCCCCATCTCTCTGTGTCGAGCACGCTCCAGAGAGAAATATTGTGGCGCCAACTACAAACTCGCACTTTTCTTACCCCACGCACTTTGCACTTATTCTTTCCCGACACATACCCGACACCGAAGTGTCGCTTCTGCCCTGTCCAGACAGCAGATCTCTCCCATATCATGTGGAAATGCCCCATCAAATATCCCCCCCGCAACCTCAAACCATTAATTAGTAGTGAGGAGCTGTGGGAGACTGCCCTGCGCAGCTCCGATCCCACCCTGCAGGACCGAGTCCTGAGGTGGGCTGAGGAGGTAGCGGAGGCCTACCATGACTGGTAGGCGGATGTCTGGAAGCAGAAAGTGCTAAGACTGGAGCACACAGACCTCCCTCTCTTCCCCTCGGCCCCTCCCCTTTCTCAAAAAGGGAAATAAAAGTTCATTTATTCATTCATTGATGCAGCAACTATTGAACAATAGAAAGCTGGGTCCGGTATTTTTCAGGATGGCCTCCAATTTCCTTACCGACAGTGTTGTTCTGAATATTTTTATGGGGAGATTTACAGAAAAGGGGGTTTGTTTACACTGTGTACAAGGACATTAAAAGTTGCACAGCAACAACAATGATGGCGGACCACAGTTTCACTTCTTCCTCCTCTTGTCGGCTATGCGCTTCAGTATCTTTGTCCACCGGACAACTGGCTCATAACACTATCCTCCGGCGGTGAAAGCACCGACTCGGAGCAGATGAACGGAGGCTGCATGAAAAAATTGAACTAGCGCATAAGGTATTATTTAGGGGTGTCTGGGGAACAATGGGGCTTGAGATGGACAACGTGTAAAATGTCCTTGGATGAGTAGGGATGAGCAGAGGATGACGAAGGCAGCAGTGGAGCGATTTCATAAGTGACATCAGTCACTTGGCGGCACACGCGATATGGACCGGTGTACTGGAAGAGCAGTTTGTCGGCTAATCCGACATGTCGCGCTGGGGACCACAGGAGAACGAGCGATCCAGGGACAAAGTGGGTGGTCCTGTGGTGGCTGTTGTAGCGAGACTGCTGGTGGATTTGGGACTCAGAAAATCGAGTGCGAGCAACTTGACGTGCATGGTCGGCACGTGCAATAGTCTCTCGAGCATATTTATTGGGAGGCCACCTAGAAGAAGGCTGCTGTCCATAGGCAATGTAGGGCTTTGACCGTAAGGAGAAAAAAATGACAGGCCTGCGCGGCACACGCAGCACTGTGACAGCGTAAGCTGGTTGAGCAGCGCAAGAGTAGCTCCAATTTTGGCACCACGCACAACAGGGTGTTCGCGGCAAAGTGTCTTCGCCTCGATTTTCACGAGAACGATCTGAACTGTCCGCCCGGCGTCGATGGCGAGCTTCGGCTTGTAATGCTCTCTGCACAGCAGTCTGCTGAGCCCGATGATGCCTGGTTGTAGCCGAAATGGCTATTGCAGTGAGCCCATAACAGCTTACGCTGTAAAATGGCGAATAACCAACGGTCTCATGCCTGAAAGTGTTGTACGCGAATATCACAATAGGTAGTGCAGCGTCCCGGCCGTGGTGGTCGGCAGACACATACATGGCCAACATGTCGGTAAGTGTGCAGTTCAGGCATTCTGTCAAGCCATTCGTCTGTGGATAGTAAGCTGTAGTCGGTTTATGTTGCGTCTCGCAGGATCTTAGAATGTCATCCATCACTCTTGACAGGAATTGTCTGCCCTGGTCAATAACCAGTTGCCGAGGAGCCCCGTCCTGGAGTATGACGCTATGCACCAAGAAGTCTGCAACGTCGGTGCCACAGCTAGTGGAAAGTGCACGCGTAATGACAAACCGCGTCGTATATTCTGTCGCAACGGCGACCCACTAGTTTCCAGAAGTGGATAGGGGAAACGGACCAAGTAAATCGAGGCCGATGCAGTGAAAAGGCTCGTACGGAATGTCCAGAGGCTGAAGATAGCCTGCAGGTGGCAGAGTCGACTTTTTACGGCGCTGACAAAGGTCGCATGAGCCCACGTAACGGCGCACTGAGCGGGACATCCCAGGCCAATAGAAACGGTGGCGTGCGCGGTCGTATGTGCGTGACACGCCAAGATGTCCCGCCGTTGGTGCGTCGTGAAGCTGCACCAGAACAGTAGAATGGAGGTTATCCGGGATGACTAACAACAGGTCAGGACTGCAGGGAGTAAACTGCGACGATATAACGTGTCATTTTGGAGTACAAAGAGGCGGAGGAACGTATAAGGAGCATGGAAGTGCAAATTTTGGATAATCTTGCGTAGAGACGGGTCAAGGTGTTGTTCGGTAGCGATGTTGAGTTGAGAGATGAAAAGAACACACGGGCTGGAGCCGCTCGGCGCAGTGTTCGGTGGATCTACGGGGTATCTGGAGCCACTGGCGTCGGTACGCATTTCTGTGGGCGCAGATTCGTTGACGTGAGCGAGCACTGGTGGTGATGTCAGTATTCCAATCAGCTGTGAGAAGGCGGACGCTTGTGCTGGACCCCGAGAAAAAGTGGCGTCTTTCTTAAGAAGGCAGGTGAGGGGTCGTGCTAGAGCTGCAATTTTTTCACAAACTACCGCAAATAAGAACACAGGCCAAAAAAGGAACAGACGCCCTCAGTAGAGCGAGGTGTCGGAACATTGGCAACGGTGCTGACTTTGGCAGGGTCAGGCCGTATACCTGTAGTATCGACAAGACGACCAAGTACAGTGATCTCTCGGCGACCGAAGCGACATTCGGCACAGTTAGGTTGAAGAACGGCATTTCGAAGGATGCGCAGAATAGCCGAGAGTCTACTTGGATGACTGCAGAACGTAGGCGAGAAAATGACGACGTCATCGAGACGACGTCCATCATTCTTTCGAATGTTGCTGGGGCATTGCACAAGCCAAATGCATAACTTTAAACTAGTATAGCTGATCGGTTGTTATAAAGGTAGTCTTCTCCCTGTATTTTTCTTCAACGGTGGTTCGCGAATAGCCGGACCGAAGGTCTATAGAAGAAAAGTACTGTGCGCCATACAAACAGTCGAGGGCGTCGTCAATTCGCGGCAGAATGTACATGTCCTTCTTAGTAATCTTATTTAGATGGCGATAGTCAACGCAGGACCACCAGGTGTTGTCTTTTTTTTGACAAGCACCACAGGTGACGCCCAAGGACTAGGAGATGGTTCGATTATTTCCTTTGTAAGCATTTTCTCGACTTCCGTTTGAATTACGCGCCGTTCCGTCGCAAACACTCAGTAGGGACACCTATGGATGGGCCTGGCATTGTCGGTGTCAATACCATGAGTCACACTTTTTCTCTGGCTGAGATGGGGCGAAGCAAAATCGAAAACTTCGCTGTAAGTGGCTAGCAAGCGACGAAGGTCATCAGACTGAGCAGCCGAAAGGTGTGGGGTGATCATGGCCACAAAATGTGCATCAAATGAAGTACTGGTTTTAGGGCTTCCAGAAGATGGGGGCGCATCGATAGTAAAGGCCAGAGGGTCGTGTGCGTCTAAAGGCGCTATGCTGCCTAGCGTGATACCTTCGGGAAGAAACTGTGGTGGGCATTCAAAGTTCAGAATAGGGATACATGCCCGGTTAGCAGAAACAGTCACAACAGAGTGAGAGAGGG
>NC_051158.1:55550475-55581683 GCF_013339745.2 Dermacentor silvarum | reverse complement strand
ACATTTTATTATTGCGATAGCAATTATATGGACACTCCAAAGCAGATTTCTGCCGTCACCGTCGCCGTCGCCGTGAGGTTCCGTATGACGTCAACGGCGATGAAATCGTCGCCGCGCTCCGGGCGCTGTATGTGCGAGTGAAAGGGCGCGAGGGACGCTCGCTTTCACGGGGAGCGAACGGACGTCGGTGAGCAAACGCACGTTCAGCGCTGTGCTCCCTGAAGGGCTGCAGAATTAAGCGTCTCTTTCCTCCTTTCCATATATAGAGAGCAAACGCAACTTTTTCCGTCGCGCGAAAGGCTGTAGGGGACGAGAGGGAGGGAGGGGAGGCGACGTTTAGCTGCGGCACCAAATACGTATTTATATAAAAACGCCGCGCGCGTTCGGTGCGAACGCGGCCAAAACGCTGACGGCGTCGACAACAGTTCTGCGCGTTGCTGGTGCTGCTGCATGTCCAAGTATATACCGCTGATAAAACTACTATCCTTACTCCGTATAGCTCTCTACTAATTTGCTGTCGCAATTAGTGCTTCGCCTTTCGGGTGAAAGTGCGACAAATTTTTTGGCATAGATTGTACATGCATCAATTATACGCTTACTGCACCTTTTTTGCAGCACTACCCAAAAAATGAGATGTGCCTGAGTACCGCAAGATTTTCTCTCGGATGAAATCTCCCAAGAATGTGAGCCCCGGCATCGTGAAGTGTGGAGGACGTCCGGCGTAGGTACTCTGGCTGGCTAATCTTAAGTGCACAATAAAACGCTAAAGTGTCGATCAGACAACATGAAGCCATCGATATTAGGTGGAGTATACGCTCAAGAAAGTTAGAAATTGCTTCCATATGGCAAACATTAAGCTAGTGGGTGTGACAATAAATGAGAGGGCGAGTGCTAAAGTGCGGACCAAAAGAAGCGCAGAATGTGAAATTGAGCGCTTGGTTGCTTGCTTGTTTCTCCACTTGTGGCGCTTACCCACTACGGGGGATTGGTCAAGAAGCCGGCGGTTAAATGCTAAAGGGAAGGGGGAGAGAGAAACAGTTGAAGGACCCTCGCCTTCACTCAGGGGGCCCGCGAGCCGCTACCAGCACGACAGAGGACCGATTTTAGTTTACGTGGTAACGAAACACTCAAACAATCACCGCAGTCTCACGGCCGACAGTAGAAAGAACAAGGCGAAGCGGCGAGCAACGGAACAGCGAGGCAAACAAGTGTACTGGCAAAGGGGTGACAAAATAACAGACTTAGCAGACAATCAATCGCCGCAATCTCGTGACTGATAACAGAACACGCAAGGTGAAGAGCAAGCGCCAGACCGGCCAGGCAAACACGGGTATTCGCAAATGCAGAAAACAAAGCCTTCGTTTTCACATACACTACACAAAACGCTTTTCCCTCGCTCCGCATAACGCACGGCAAAAGCCAGCCTAGTCGCGCCCGACCAGCGCCTGACCAGGCCCACCCCCCCGAAGAAGTCCCCCGAGTGCAGTCGCCGCTGCCTTCCTATCGGCCAGCCGCCTTCCCGGCAGCCCCCGCGCGAGTCCTTACGCCAACCAGATCGGTGCGCATGCTCCATTCGCGCGCGCTGTGTGGCGCGTGTTTCAAAGGCTTCCACCGCGCGTGCTGCAGAGGAGTGCCCAAGGGCCCGACAAACTTAAACTAAAACATCAGCGTAAGTGTGATATTTAGGAAATATATTTACTAGGCCGCTGCAGAAGTAATATTACCTGCAATTATATTTAAACAGCAAAGAGTGGCCTACTTTTGGTGGTATTAGAATGATTTCGAAGACACGATCAACGATTTATAGAGCTATCCCATTACTGATTTCGAGAATATACTTAAAAATTAAATTATGGGGTTTTACGTGTCAAAAAAAACGGTCTGATTATGAGGCACGCCGTAGTGTGGGACCCGGGAAACTTGGACCACCTGGCGTTCTTTAACATGCACCTAAATGAAAGTAAACGGGTGTTTTCGCATTTCGCCCCCATCGAAATGCGGCTGCCGTGGCCGGGATTCAATCCCGCGACCTCGTGCTCAGCAGCCCAATACCATAGCCACTGAGCAACCACGGCGGGTGAGAATAACTTGATAGCATTCTTGCGTCACACAGAAAGTGACCACTGGTCATACAGATGTTCCTATGGCTGACATTATTAGTATTTATATTAGCATGACATCATTAGTATTTAAAGAAATACGTATTTCGATTTTTTCTGTAATTACAAAATCGGCGGCATGGTATAGAAAGTGGTATTTGTTTTCCAGTTCTTGAAAGATAGGACACTGAGGGGACGGGGCCTGACCAGACCTGTACAAGTAAAAATGCAAAAAATGCAATTGTAAAATGTGGCTGGGTAATTGTGTTATGGAGATTTCACATTTATCTGTGGGACACCATTTATTGTCCCATGACAAAAGAAATAAATTGCGACATTTTGATCTTCAGTTTTGTATAATCTATAATTTTCAAGAACTAGACAAATCCAGATAATTGGTTGTGCCTTTTAATGTACCTTTATTTATGTACTTGTTTAACAGTGCTATTCAATAAAATGTAGAGCGTGAGCAGCAGCACATGTATTGGTCACAATACCTTAAGGCTTCGCCGTTCTATTCTCGCCATATTCTCGCGAATGCGATATTTTCCTTTTTTTTTGAGCAAGCTCTTATTTCTTCGCTTCATAAAGGTACATATGAAGAACACGCATCAACCTTGCCAAAGCAATTGCCAGAGACCATTTTTACGAGATACATTTACTTCTCACCACCTGATCAACAATAATTTTTACCTACTGTATATCCCTTATTTTTTCGAGAAACCGTTTATTATTTCAATTGGTAGGTATTTGAGCAGAATAAAAACAACTAAAGCAAAAAAAAAAAAAAAACATTCTTGGTCAAACAATCTTGCCAGTTAAAGGGTTAAGAAAGTATTCTTAAAAAAACAAAACTGTGCTCATCTCTTTTCTTGTGTAAAATATTTCAACAATCTTTGGATCAAGGTGTGGTACCTCGTGCTTGGAGAGAGGCGAAGGTGGTTCCCCTACGTAAATCTGGAAGCAAACAATCTGTGATTAATTACCGACCTATTTCTCTCACTTCAATACCATGTAAGATTCTGGAGCACATAATCTTCTCTAATCTGGTCACCTTCCTAGAATCTAACTCATTCTTTAGCAAGTCACAGCATGGATTTAGGAAATCATACTCATGTGAAACACAGCTGCTCTGCTTTACCCATTCCTTACACGTCATTCTAGAACGTGGTTCCTGGGTCGATTGTATCTTCTTGGACTTTTCCAAAGCCTTTGACAAGATTAACCACCACCTAATACTCTAAAGCTAAACATTGACAGCCGAAGTCTTACTTGGATTGAATTTTTTTAAGCAATCGCTCACAGTACGTTGTTGCCAATAATTCCACCTCACCGTCGTCTCCTGTTACCACTGGCGTGCCCCAAGGCTCTGTATTGGGGCCTTTACTTTTCCTCATCTATATTAATGACTTACCCGACTGTATAAGCTCCTCAATTCACCTCTTCGCAGATGACTGTGTTGTTTACCGCGAAATTTCAAGTAACCTAGACGTTAGTTCACTGCAAAACGATATCTCTAATATTGCTCATTGGTGCAGAACTTGGCACATGGAACTTAACACTAACAAATGCAAAGTTTTACGTGTTTCACGCACTAACGGACACTCTGCTACCTATACCCTAAATAACGCTACTCTAGAATCTGTTAGCTCTTATAAATACTTGGGAATTCATATCACAACTGATCTAAGCTGGAAACATTACATTAACTACGTTATTAACAATGGTAACCGTATGCTAGGGTACCTACGACGTAACTTTAGTAGAGCTCCTGTAAGTGTGAAACTAACAATGTATAAAACACTAGTGTGCTCGAAACTTGAATACGCATGCTCCATTTGGGACCCCTTTCAATCGCACTTAACTTATTCACTTGAAATGGTACAGAATAACGCATCACGTTTTATATTATCCAACTACAATCGTACTAGCAGTATCACGTCGATGAAACACACCCTTTCCTTGCCGTCGCTTGTTTCACGTCGCAAAGCATGTCGTCTTACACTTTTCCATAAAATACACCATCATCCAGTTCTCAAAACCCAGTTCGTTACGACCCCATCTTATCGTGCAGTACGCTTAGATCACCAACATAAGGTACACGTTACTACTTGCCGCACTAACACTTTCTTTTATTCTTTCGTCCCACGCACGTCCAGTGACTGGAACCACCTTCCCTCAGATATTGTTTCCATTGCAGACCATGATCAATTTTGTGTAGCCATTTACAGTCACTTATTTGATGACGCATGAAGTTTTTTTTTTCTTTTTTTTTCTTAACACGGTTCTTCGCATTGTATCTTCATTCCTGCTTTTGTTGTATTAGCCTAACATTGTCTCGTCCTGTGTATTGTAGATGTCATTAGAATTGTACATATTATTACATTTTCTATTTTGTTTACTATTTATGTACCCCACTCCCCTCTGTAAAGCTCTGTGCGCTTGAGGGTAAAATAAATAAAATAAAATAAAAAATAGTGTCAATTATTCTGGGAGCATAACTGCCATTAGCGCCTCCAGCAAGGTAACAGCCAAACCACCTCCAATTCGAAGAAGCTACTCAATACATCCTTCTGATTGGCTGTCTGAAATGGCGTATCTAATTAAGCAATGGCTGACTTTTTCTTTCATTTGGTGCTTGCCAGAGGTCGGGCAATTGCAGAATTGTGCGTGTCAGACATCCAATTCCAACTACATCACAGTTGATTGTGTTGTGGCAAACTTGATAAAATCATACCTTTTAAAACCCCACACCTACTTGCGTTACATTAACGACATATACATAATATGGAACCATAGCACAAGCGCGCTAGTCGATCTAATTAGCAATTTAAATCGCTTTCACCCGAGTATTTAGTTTACCGCTCACCACTCTCCTAGTCAAATCAACTTCCTCGACACGACGGTTTACTTAGAAAATGGAAAACCGGGAACGACACTTTAGCGGAAGCTTACCGATAGCCAGCAGTATTTAGACTACACCAGTCATCACCCGCGACACTCCAAGCGAAGAATTTTTGTCGGACGAGCGAATTGAATAAGAAGAATCTGGAGCGAAGACAACGATTACATCCACCACGTAAATGACCTTGAAGCAACGCTAGCGGAACAAAATTATCCTCAAATTTATCTCTACAGAGCTTATGACGTCGCGTCAAGATTAGAGAGACAGTCGGCATTAGCTAAGAGACAACCTACACCAGAATCTGATAGAGCGCCAGCCTTTATAACAAAATATTTTAATGCCATCCCAAACATGACATCCTACGAAAATACGTCCCAATATCTTCAAGTAACGAGCGTCTGAGAAAAGCGCTCCAGGATGTACCAAGAGCTACCTATCACCGCAGCAGAAACATTAAAGCCATGTTAGTGCATGCAAAAGTCAGCCAACATCATTCTCCCGTAATAAAAGCATGTTGTCGCCCCAGGTGCAACATAAATGCAACACTTTCAAAGTGACGTTAAAATTACAAGCACCGGAAATCGCAACATACACGAAGTGAAAACTAGCTTTACTAGCAATAGCTTTGATGTAATTCATATTCTTGAATGTTCCTTCTTTAGGAAACAATATATCAATGAAACAGGAAAATCAGTGAGCATCAAGTTAAACAAAAATCACGCGGATAGGGCTAAAAAGCTTCCCAATGCCGTCGCCGAGCATTTTAACCAACCAGGTCGTAAGTTTTATGAACTTAAACTTTACACACTACAGCCAAATTTCGGTTCTGCGTGAGACAGAAAGTACAGAAAATCATACCTCATCCATAAGTTCAAGACATTGCAACCAATAGCCATAAACGTTTAAAAGGGAGCTTTACAATCTATTCGCCATGCTAAACTTTAAACTATATGCAACAGCAACTAGTTATTTTTTCATTGAATTCCAACCTTCCTTTTCTGTCATTCATTCCTTTCAGTCTTTTATTTATAGACTAATCCCCCCCCCCCCCTTCAGCGAAGCATATATCGCCCCCTTCCCGGTCGTCCAGGCCCCTTCCACAAAAAGAGGAACCCACAATGGCAGGTCAACCGACTAATGCGCGGTGCTGGCTCACATGCCTTCACCGGCGTTCAGTAGCGCATCACCTTTCTTTTCAGTTCTACACCCTCGCCACTAACACAGCCTCGCTCCTTCCCATGCCTACCCGCCTTACCCTCTCTCCCCTTTAGAAGAACCGTAGATATATATACTGTGCCGAGGATAGCATATGTCGTCTTAAAAAGACAAGTCCACTTGTCGAAACGTTGGCGCCTGCTTTCACCTTGATCTAGTGTTGCTCATCGTCTTGAATACCAAGTAATTTAAATATGCCGGCTCCCGCAGGCAGTGCGACGCAGGAGTCTCGATGAACTTTATGCATTTACTTAGTGACGTGAAAGCCACAATGACGCAAACACTCAAGTTTTCTCCGCCTCTCCGAGCACAATCCTTCATTTGCGACATTGCTTACACAAGGTCATGGTAAAATATTTCTGGCATACAACGCGTCATGGAATATTTCTAACAGCGAAGATGTTCTAGCTAACCGTAAAAAGTGGCGCCAGCTGTCGCAAAACCTCGCCGAGCTATAACGTCACTGCTTTACCTTGCAAGCACCTCGCGGAGCAGCGTGTGCCTCGCCTTATCTGCGTGACATGCATATGTTGCCTTGACATGGGACGCTAAGGAGAGGGAAGGAGAGCATGCGCGCGGCGTGCTCAATCCACGGGAGAGGGAAAGAGAAGATGAGAGCGAGATAGAGAGAGAAACAAATTGTAGCCGCACCAACGAAGTAACGTACAGAGCTGCTGCCGAAGCCACCCGCGTTGCCTAGCCGCGCATGAGCCGAATCAGTAGCGATGACGTCACCTCGCGTTGCCTAGTACCCACCGGTGCGGGTGCGCGCTCGCTTCGGCAGACACAGACACGGCTCTCGCCTGCCTGCCTGCGTTTGTGGCATGCCAGGAATGCTGTGGCTCGTAGGCGCCGACGCGTCTAGCGATTTGTCATGCGAAATGTCGCGAAAGCAAAGGTACGTCCGAAAATGATCGCACGCGAATACCTTGCCTACATGCGTAGTTAAATTAAATCAAGTTAAGACCTAGCAGGCAACCAAGTTGATACCTAGTAGTAGCAGTCAGTAAGACTTGAGGATTGACACTTTCGCTGTGCCTAAGCTTTGCACGACCGAGTGCAAACTTGCTTGCTTTTTTTTTTTGAAAGAGCCCTCCTCTTTCATTTTTCGGCGAGACACAGCACGTCGGACGCCGCCACGTCCAGATACAAGATTACGAACACTATGCAGTCGCGTTTTCCATTGCCGATAGAATCCCATGTGCTTGCTTAGGTGAAGTTTGACATAAGGTGGACGAAGCGCATACCACGGCTTGAGCTCACACACAAATAACACAACTACGAACCAAACCACAATTCTCTGACTTCCACGCACCTAGTCGCACTTTAACCATGCTGCGGTAAATGTCTAGCAATAGGTTTTGGGAACTCTTCTCTTTCAAGCTTTCGTGGCCTATATGAATCGGCGTTGTGCATAAGTCATAAGAAAAATTTGGTGTGCTTGAGTTGTATACTGTCTCATATTGATTGTCTGCTAATGATTCCTTTTTGTGCATTGTTGTCTGGACGTTTGATTACCTCCAGTGTAGCAAAACATCCTCATGTGTATGAGCCTAATCTTGAGGCAACAGCAGCAGCAAGGTAATAGGTGCGTAAAGGGGGGGGGGGGGGGGGGTCGTAATATCCTCGCTTCGTTCTCACCGCCTTCTCGTTAAATCTTCCTAATACAAATGTACAAGAATTTGGTCTGGAGTCCTCGCCAGCGAATATTGAATTTATGCGAAAGAAAAATAAAAAAAAATAAGAGGGAGAGCCTTGCGCAGTGCGAACTTGGCCTCGCGTGCGACCACTTGCAAAGTTGAACTTCTCTTTCTGCAGCCTCAAGCGCTCGCTATTCATACAACAGCGCGCTTCATGGGATGAATTTGCATCCACCGCATACAGATGGCGCTGGACTCCGTTGGAAGTGCCAAATATAACTTTCTTATTTATTGGGTTGTGAATACCATTCCAACCATACATTTCCTTCATTCCTTTCGTTCTTTTATTGATCTATTTATCCCCTCCCCCACCCTTTTTTTTCCATAAGCACCATTTTTCTGCCACTACTTTTGTTCTCTTTCTCAGAGAGACAATTAATCACAGACCTCCAGCGAAGCATATAGCGCCCCCCCCCCCTCCCCGTCGTCCAGCCCCCTTCCACAAGAAGAGGAACCTAAAATGACAGGTGAACCAGCTGATACACGGTGCTGGCTCACATTCCTCCACCGGCGTTCTATAGCGCATTATCTTTAGTTTCAATTCTACACCCTCGCCGCTAACACACTCTCGCTCGTTACCTTGCCTACCCGCCTTACCCTCGCTCCCCTTTAGATGAACCGTAGATATATATACTGTGCCGAGGAGAGCGTATGTCGCCTCGAAAAAGACAAGTCCCCTTGTCGAAACGTTGGCTCCTGCCTTCGCCTTGTCCTCGTGTTGCTCATCGTCTTGAATATCATGTAATTTAAATATGCCGGCTCCCGCAGGCAGTGCAATGCGGGAGTCTCGTTGAACTTCATGCGTTTACCTAATGACGTAAAAGCCACGCTGACGCAAACACTCACGTTTTCACCTCCTCTCCGAGCACAATGCGTGATTTGCGTCGTTGCTCACACAAATACTTCGTAAAATATTTCGGAGTTACAATGTATCATCGAATATTTTTTTAGAGCGAAGCTGTTAAGGCCTCAGTCTTCGATGGTGGTGTGCGGATGTAGAAAAAATTGGCGTGGTTTAGCTTTGTTAACCCTGGTTGATAGCGAAAGCTTCACTGCCCTGGGTAGGCCCATTGTCGAGCTGTGGCCGAGGTGTGGTTTCGGAATGATATACAGACACGTTTGCAATCAATAGTGTTTATTCGTCATTTTTATGCCTATGAAGACAATGTGGTGATAAGTAAAATAGTGAGACATGGTTGCAACTCGCAGCCGAGCCCAGCTCTACTCCGGCAACGGCGGCAATGTCTTCTTTCAGGGCTCTGTAAAGGCCTAAATATAGTCCGACGTAACGTGAATGCGCGCACACGGCATGTCACGTTGGCGAGAACAACAGCGGCTATAGTTCGAGCGATTGCTCGACATACTGGCGCCGCCAACGTAACCGGACGCGCGGCCAATGCGCTCCGACGTGCCCGGCGTGTGACGACGCTCGCCCGCGTGCAGATAACGTCGGACGATAAACGCGCCTTAATGCTCTTTTGTGGTTTGACCTCTAGCTCTCAAGGTGAAAAGTGTTGAGTCGCCGGCGGCTGCCCGAGGTAGCGTAATGAAGCTTTCGCTTCAAAAAACTCTCATTGGCCGAATGCTGTATGTGCGAGTGAATGCGCGAGGGGGACGCGCGCGTTCGCGGGGAGCGAACGCACGGCGAAGAGCAAACGCCACTTCTTCCGTCATGCAAAGGGCCGTGGGGGGCCGAGAGGGAGGGAGGGGAGGCGACGTTTAGCTTCGGAACCAAATGCGTATCTTGCGAACGGGCGTAAGGGGAACTGGCGACTGAATCTCCAACGCGAAAGAAGGACAGCGGGAAGGCAGCGGGGGAGGGAGGGGTTGAGGCATCTGCTCTGTGAGCAACTTGAACTTTTCACGGAGCAAGAAGGGTAAACTGCACGAAAGGAAGAAACGCATACGGCGAAGCGCAGAAGCTGCGTTTCTAAGTGTCGTGTGTTTCTTCCTGTTGTCTTAACCTATCACGCAGTTTACTTTTAACATACAGCAGCTTGGCACGTTTTCTCGCTGCTTTTACTTGCTTAATTAACACTTTGGTCTGGGGCAGTTATACGCCAGCTAGCGAGACCAAATTTATTATCCACAAAAATAACAGCACAACTTTCTTGTAAACCGATGAATGCTTTATTAAAGAAAACGAAGTAAAAAAAATAGCGTAGCTTGCACTGGCTGCGCCATGCTAAAGATACAGTGGAGCTGATGGGCACCTAGCTAGTCCTGGCTTTTCGGGTGGGCTAAACACTACAAAGTCATCCCCAGCTTTTCCCGGAATATATTTATTATTGATCGATTATCGATGAGCTAGTGATAGGCTATCGTCTGGCTATCGCATGGAATTGGCCACGTATTTGGGCTAGGCTAAGCACTACCAATCATCCCCAGCATTTCCTTTAATTTATAGATTATTTATCGATTATCGATTAGCTTTCGGTTGGCTATCAATTGCCTAGCTATTACTTACTAAGCTTAAGTAGTCCCAACCCTGCTTAGCTAGAATTAGCCAGGCTTAGCTTCGCTAGTTCACAGGGGTATGTGCCATTGCGCTTGGACCCTTTCTGCACTGCCGCCAGGATCGGGCCATTTTTTTGGATTCAGCAGACACATTACGCCCGGCTTAAACAGCTCCGCTGTTAAAAAAGCTGTATGCCCCAGATATATAGTTAAGACCTAAACTGTCAGAAGGGACATATTCTAGCCAAATGATTTGCGCCCACGTGGAAACCAACTCCACCTACAGCAAGTTGGCACGTTTCCTCGCTGCCTTTATTTCAAGGCTGGATCCCCGCCGCTGCTCCAGAAACCTTGCATAAAAATGCATTTTTATGCAAGGTTCCTACAAGGTATGCGTGCCTGCATGCGCGTGAATAATAAAATTTATTGATGTGGGCGCTCAGTTCCTGAAAGTGCAAAGGACACCCAACACGACTCAGCGTATTCTCTGACAGCTCTTCTAAGATGGCCCACAACAGGGCACTAAAGATCTCTCTTCGTTTGCGTGTTTTGGTCCGGCTTGTTCGACAGGTACGAGAGAAGATTCGGGAACACTTTCGGCACTGCACTATCGGCAAGTGACGGTTGAGGTTCCACGAGGCAAGTGTCCACTTGCCTCGTGGCACCTCAACTGTCTGTACATTGATAATATGCCCATAATGCTTTAAATGTCCTGCTCATGAAAATGTAAATCAGATGCCTTGGATTTCGCAAAGTTCCCGGTCGGCACGAGGAATCGCTCTGTTCAACGCCGAATCAAGTGTCGCATTGCTGGGAGCACAGAAGTTGTTCGCCGAACTGTCGACATCGATAGCCACTTGTGCACCCAATAACGCAGCACTTCGGCATCGTTTTGCTAATATCCTTAAAAGGATACGGACACAAAATCTGAAAATTTTACGAAAATGCTGAAAATGAATCCTCAGTGTGTGATTACACCGAAAAGAAGCAGTCACTTAGCTCATTTTTGAGCCGATGACCTTATTTTTGGCGTTTTTGTGAGCGCGCGCCTCGCCGCCTACTCACGGGAGTTGGAAGGCGTGACGTCACGACGCCCTCTTCGGATAGCCAGCCGGTCGGCCGCGGTTATTCGAAGCGCGCCGACGCCGCCATCGCTAGCATGTATTCGAGTTCTGGTGCCTCTACCAGCGATGAGTACACGTCTGAAGAGGAGCACCACTCCAACTTGGGAAGAAATATTACCGCTTACGGTTACCAGCCTTCCGCGTCAAGCGACGAAGAGCAGGCGGACGTGGCAGTGCCGGTCAGGTTTTCACGAACCGTAGTGCGAAGGTTTCGCTCCGCTCCAGACACTTATGCAATAATTATTGGTCATTTCCTGGTGCGACTTTTCGGCAGTGGAATAATAGTGTTCCTGCCGAAGATTTACACCAGCAGCGAAGTAGCATACACTTGGTTACTGCAATATTAGCAGTTTTTGTCTGTTTGAGCTCTGAGGCACCAGGTGGCAGCACCATACAGGCCGCTCACGTTTACGGTTCCGCCCGAACGCCCCAACGCCCGCGTTTACCCGATTACCGGACAAGCTAAAGCTCTCTAATAGGCAGGTATCCAAACTTTACGCACCTTCTCGTCTCTGGAAAACACGTGCGACGGCATGTCATGACCAACGATGCTGTTATAACAGCAATGTCTGGGCATTTCCTTCCGCCGCGATGAATGCGTCAATACCGAGCGACGACCGCGGGAAGCCTCATGTAAGACGCACCATCTGCGTGGTACGCCGACGGGGATAGTTTTTCACACAGACCATGTGCAAAAATTGCTGAATGTGATTAAACAAACGCTGCAAGGACGCTGCAAGGGACCGACACCCCTGGAAACGCTGCAACAGCTGTGGCCGACCTTAGCCGCGGGTGGGTGTTATGATGTCAAATTTCAGCTTCTGCCGGTGGCCGCTTGGAGGCAAGGTGCAAGAGAAAATCGCAGAAAAAAATGTTTCTCGTTCTTTTTTTTTTCAAAACAGTATTCGTCATTTTCAACAGTTAAGCTTTTGTTCCGACGCAAAAAACCATCCGCCAACTTCTGTGTCCGTATCCTTTTAACATACGCGGCAAAGGCTACAGTTTCGCGGATGACATGTTTCCTGAAATCCGCCGTCAACAACCAACCACACAATACACCAACTCTGCACCGCGTGTTTCGTTCGGCCAGTTAGCGAAGCCGGCTAGTCGGGAAGTGAAGCTGGATGCGACTGCAGCGCCATAAAGGCGCGGGCGGGTGGCGTTTCCGCGCAACGCCGCTGAGTTTGACAACTGAAGCTAGTGTAGTAACGTTGGGTAAGGCATACGCAATTCGGGTACGCATTAAGGCCTGCACAAGCCTTAAGTTATAGTCTTTTTGTATTGCCACCTTTCTACACGTCCCTCGAGATATCAGTTGGGCTTTTTTGTGGGTTGCGGACTTGAGAGTTTTGAGAGTCTGTGCTGCTCTCCCGTCGATGTGAAACCACAAACACAGGACTCGCATCTTAAGTACCTCTCGGACCACTTGGCCCCAACCACGATGTTAACGACCCCCTTGAATTGTAGCCTTTCCTGTGTAGCCGGATCACCACAGATTTTTCGGGCGCGCCGTTCAGTCGATTCCCTGAGGAAATATATCCTAATACCGCTGTTACCGTGGTTTGGAGGCAATATTCTTTAGCCCTTAGGGAAGCTGGGCTCGTCCACAGCATGATGTCGTCGTCGTAAAACGTGGAACCTAGGTCGGATATCCGATCCAGATCGTGCACGAGGCGACATATCGCCATGTTGAATAGCAGAGGGGCTATCGCTCCATGATGTGTTTCTCTGTTAGGCATTTTAAATATCTCCGATCTCATTTTGCCAATAATGATGCTCCCCACACGGTTGGAAAAAAACTCAGTTACATAATTGTAGGTGCGCTCACCACAACGCGCAAGTCAGAGTTCCTCGAGGATTGCGGCGTGAGAGACGCCGTGGAAGAATCCATTGAGGTGTAGTGCTAGGACTTGTCTCTTGTCGCTGTATGGTATATTAGTTAGAATTTCTACCAGAAATATAAGGAACGCGTTTTGACAAGATAAAGCCGTGCGAAATCCTACCACGGAGTCCGACAACTTGCTACGCTCTTCGTGGTATCGCAGCAATCTGCTATGGGCCAACCATTCACAGAGCTTACCCAGGCAGGACCTGAACGATACCGACTGGAGTGTACCGATCGAGGGATTCCTTTTTCGTTTGGAGATCATCATTATTTTAGCCAATATCCATTGTTGCGGCAAGTCTACCTTGGCCTAGGACTCGCTATAAAACCTTTGTTATTTTCGCTAGGGCCGCGAATCCTTGTTTCGAATTATTGAATTTGTCATCCAGTCTGCGCCCGGTGCTGAGTTTTTAAGTGCTGCGTGTGCCGCCTCTATCACTTCCGCGTATGTTATTTCATTGTCTAATTTAGGGTTAGCCTCCCCTGCGTACTGGCTCATCGCGTAGGGCCATCCCGTTGCGGCTGAGGGTCTTGTGTATTTGTTCTGACGGGCATCGACTAGTTCTTGGTCAGTACCCTACAAGTTGTCTGCTATAATTTGGAGCTGTTTGTTATTCTCAGTACGTTTGCTCCTCGGGTCTAGCATGCTCCGTAGTATTCGCCACGTACTGCTCACTCCCAGAGTTGCTGTTAGGGATGCATAGAACGTGGCCATCTCGTTTTAGGGGCGAAGCTTCTTAGGGTCGAGCCTTGTCGCTCGTCGCGCCATCGTAGCCACGCTAGTACTCGCCGCTCCCGCTGGGGGTGCAGCTGTGCTCTCTTTCGCTTTCTATTTCTTGCTCGTTCCCGACGCGCGCTCTCTCTCTCTCTCTCGTCCGTAGCTAGGGGCGCTGCGGTGCACAAGGGCTAACGTTTCTCTTTCGCTTTCTCTCTCGTTCCGACGCGCTCTCTCTCTCTCGTCCGTAGCTAGGAGCGCTGCGGTGCACAAGGGCGTTCGTTCCCGACGCTCTCTCTCTCTCATTCGTAGCTAGAGGCGCTGCGGTGCACAAGAGCGTTCGTTCCCGACGCACGCTCTCTTTCTCTCTCGTCCGTAGCTCTGGTTTACCCGAATGATCCCCCGGTGCTTCGCCCACTCATCATCATTCACGTCGTGGATGTGCGGTGATTTTTTAGCTAGCTCGCTGGCGTTGCCTTGGGATTGTTCTGCCAAGAGAGCAATGCGTTGTCTATCTTGCATGTTGAGATGTTGTATTTTCGACTTCTTGGCCAGTTTCCGCCTCTCTTCCTGTAGGGTGACCAGATGAGAGTCTATAAATGGCGCCTCCGCTGTGTGCTCAATGGATTTGGTGCTGTCCCCAAGCACTTGTTGAACAAATTGGGTCCATTCCCGCATGTTGTTCGGGGCGGTATCCGACTCCTCCAGCGCCCTCTGGAGTTCTCTATATGAGGTCATTCGCTTCACTTAGTGATTCCTATTGTTCTCCGTATATTGTGCGTGGAGTGCGCGATTCGTATTATGTCGTTATCGCTTCAACGTTTTCGTCGAGGAAAACGCAGTGTGCGTCTATGACGTTAATTGTAAAGGCGCGGTCGGGCGCCGTGTCTCTGCTGACGTCGTTACCCGTGCACGTCGGTATGCCGATTAGTTTGATTGTCCGCAAACGAAGGCCGGGGCGGTACACTCGAATAGGAAACCTTTGGACGACCTTTTTGCCTATTCCTATAGTATGTGGAGTGACTTATGTCCCCCACTTTCACGCCTTATTATCCCTGGTGACCATTAAATCTTTTGTTGCCAAAAGAATTTGGGGTCGGTCGTTCCCTTTTTTTTCGCGGACTGTACAAGTTTGTGATTGTAGTGTGAGCCTTATTTCGTTTCTTTCGCAACACTGATTACTATGGAATTACCATTTTCCTCAATTTGTGCAAGTGTTCATATTTGAGCGTTTATAGACTTGATTACCAGCGTGGAGACCTTCGACTATTGAGGATCGCACTTGGTATCCTTGCAGTATGGCGTCTTTGCTCCGACCTCCTGCAGACATGTCACGTCCGGAGCGATTTCGGAGTGAGCTGATAAACTGTTGGGACGCTCTCCTGGACAAATAGTGACAGTTCCAATGCCAGATATCCAAATGTTCTGAATTTGGTATTCGTTGCTTCTTGTTAGTGCGATTAGCCATGTTGCCCACGCTTATTTTAAGTCCATGATGTTTCCATGTCTACGCCGTCCGATTCATTTACGCAGTGGCTTATTTAAGCTTTTGCCTCAGTTGCTTTTATCACAATTGCGCATTTCTTGGTCGGAAGAATCTTTGTGACTGCCTTACGCGGTTCCGCCACCAATACGTTACATTATTTGAAATCGTTAGTGCATATTTGCGCAAATTTGGTTAGCAATTGAATAACTAGCACAATTTCATGCATGAATATTTTCAGGTTTTAACTAATCATTGTTTGGATTTGCGCTGCCGTTGTCTGCGCGTTATTTGAGATTTGGGTTGTCGGACACGGCGTGGAGAGCGAGTTTATATCTGCCGCCGCCTTGGTTTTAGCTGTCTCTTTATGCAGGCGTGGCGTTTCAAGCTGTTTGCGTTTGGTTGCGAATGATTTTCGTTTGCGTTCTGCTCCTAAGAGCTGTTCTTTTTGTCGTGCTTTTTCCTTTTACACTTTCTGAATACGTTCATAATTTTCGCTAGTATTATGTTTTGGAGCAGTGGGAGGAACAACCCTCGCCCAGATCACCTGCTGTTATTTAGGCAGTGATGACTTTGACCGACGCGAAGACCTGGTGCCGGAGGGGTTCCTCGGGGGCTCATTGCTGTTCGCTCTGTTCCGTGTGGCGATCTGGATCTCGATTGGCATCGGCAGAGCTCCTCTTCCTCCTCCAGATGGATGGATGCATGCCAAGAGCGATTTTTTTTCCTAAATCAGTAAATGAGTGGGACTGCATCTCGCTGAGCATTATTACAGTAATGTTCTTATTTGTTTCATATCTTTGTTAAAGTATTGGGAGAGGCCGGAATTCGTCCTCATTCCTTTCAAAGAGCTAATATAAAACTGATGTATTTACAAACTATGTACAGAATATATTCAAGATCGATGGCTGACGAATTGTTCGAAAGTGAGGCCAGCCCAATATCGTACTATTTTTTTCAGGCTGGTGCTGGCATAGCACGTAACTCCGTTACACGATTGACTAGGAGAACCATTATTTCCGAGCACAATTACTAGCTTTTTTTAATTTTTTAGTAGGTTTTCTCTGATTCACATACGTTTACCGTGCAATTTTATTTCGAGCTCTATAAACATAAATGCTCTTTAAACATTTTTAAGTTCATCTCGAAGTCTGAAGCGTCTGGCGTAAAAAACACACCGAGAGTACATGTATTGAGATCACGTGGCTTTGATGCTATAAAATCAAGCATTGTGCTCGGAGAAGCGGAGAAAACATGAGCGTTTGCGTCAGCGTGGTTTTGACGTCGTTAAGTAAACACATGTGATTTATCGGAACTCTTGCGTTGCACTGCCTACGGGAGCGCGCATATTTAAATGACATGATATTCAAGAAAACGAAATACAATAAAACCAGCCACATTTTTTTAACATTGCAGAAAAAATCAAACCTAAATAAAACAACACATACTAAAATCGCATTTACTTCGGAATGTACTACGTAAATACTACAGGAACATTTCAGTAGTAAAAGGGTGTCAATGACCAGGATAAATTCTCAAGTTAAAGCTCCCGAATATAAAGCAACCACAATATATTAGTTCCTAAAAATATTGAATCGAAGTCATACAAGGCTCGTTCGCGAATCGATAATTAGTTGTCACACAAAGTATGTCTCAAAATATAAAATACTGTGTCTTTATTTGGTATTCAACCTAAATAGCGCTGTGAAATGAATAATTTTGCTGAGTTTGATACAATATCGCTGCCGTATAAATTTCCTGCACACCAGACGTTGGCTTATTGCGCACTCCGCCAATGGCAACGTTCAAATCAGCGTCAGAAAGTTCTGTAAGGTAACCTTTCTTTCGTTCTTGAAGTCAACAGCGGCCTCTATGATGCGCACATGTTCCGTTCCTCAGCGGCCTCCACACGTTTAAAGTTCGAAACAGTATGCCGCCGTGCAAGCCCCAATCGCCGAACGAATAGCTAGACTCCCTCAATCCTTTCTTTATGTTAGGATACGCTATGCGCCTTTCAAATTAATGTCTCACAAACTGTGTGTCTGACGCTAAAAAAAATTATTTCCCCAAGCCATTCATAATCTGAGCTGCCACTTGGTTGCGCTTTCCCGTTTGCAGGTGACCATACTGACGAGAGTTACTGAGAAGTGCACATTTGAGTTCAAGCGAGGACAAATATCACGCATTGCTGCTCTAAACATTCATTCGCACACCTTCGCTAGAATCATTGGCACGCCGTCTATTGAAACTGCCTAGAGCAGTCGTTCAATCAGTGGGGCTGAGTAGGTGTGGTTATGTCGGCTGGTTCACGTGTCCGCTCCAGAATCCCTTGCACAATTGCAAACTGTTTGCGATAATGAGTATCAGTCATCATGAAATGAGCACAAAGTCTTGGTTTGTGCTACACACAGTCCAACAGGAGACAAATCATGTAGTGGTTCACAAAATATAAGCGGCATGAGACAACCCACGTAAGAGATGCGGGTGGCGTCATGCACTCCATCTAGTACTAGCCTGATGCCTAGCTTCATGCATCGTCCACAGGGAATAAGTATTTCTTTTATTTTTTGAAACAACAATTGTAACAAAAGTTTGCACAAATATTAATCCTTATGGTCAGTCTTATTTAAACCACAGCGTTCGCATGAATCATCGGTATGTACCTGGCCGATGCATATAAGCATGTTGTCCTATTCTTCAAGTCCGAATTTATTGTACCTTATCACGCAAAGACTCGCATTTCTGAGGCATCTGGTATACTTGTAAATTGTAACAATATCGCTAGTTATACAGTCCTCATTTGAAGGTTATACCAAAAATTATTGACCACTTCACATTACCAATAACCCAGCTAGAAAAATAATATTGCATTAGTGCACGCGTGGTTCTATTATGGATGATTGCAAGCCTCCGCCTAATCAAATTCACTCGTTAGGTAAAATTCGAAAAACCAGAAGTACGGTAACGTGAGATACCAGTATTATTTTTCAGAAAAGAGGCAATAGGCAAGGCATGTATTAATTTCTCTTCGGTGCCGAACCTGTAGGGACATGACTGAGTATTGATCACTTAAACTCGCCTTCAACGCTACTATTGGTGCGGAATATACCGCTTGGTTTGCGCTACGTTCGTTCTTGGCTCGCTTGTCAGCGCCGTAAGATGCCTAACTGCCGTCCCGCCGCTTAACTGCAGCCATTGTCGTGTCCGAAGCACCCATTTGACTGCGTCGGCATCGGCTTCTACGGATCTCTTCCCATCCCTCGTGCTGGCAACCGCTGCATAATCTGATTCGGTGAAGAACGTGGCATTCCTTTCAAAACGCTTCGCCTACGTACGTCAAAATACACGTCTTCGGTCGCTAAGCAGCTCACGTGGTTCGTTATGATCGATCACTTCACGCGATAAGCAAACACTTTAACATTGCCATCTGCATTGGCAAGCGACGTTGCCTTTTTCATTTTGCAACACATCGTTCTACGACAGAAAGCACCATGTGAGCTGCTCAGCGACCGAACACGCGTCTTTCTGTCGTACATTATCGAAGCGATTCGAAAAGAATGCCATGTTGTTCACCGAAGTAATACTTCCCATAAAGCTGAAATGAATTGTACGACACAACAATTTAAGAATTTAACAGAACAATCAGCGTCATACTGGTGAAGTACGTCGCTTTCGACCACGCAAACTGGGACCGTGTTCTTCACTTCGGGACGTACGCCCATAATACCACTACACAGACCACCACTGGATTCGCTCCGTACTTTCTACTTTACGGGCACTTGGAGGTGAAGATTGAAACATCCAGAAAGAAAGTATGGGAGTGTCCATAAACGAAATAAAGCATCAAGTAATCAGTTGTCCGCTGCACGGCCGTATTATAGGCGAAGGTGACTAATGGTAAAAGGGTATCGCAGTTTTTGTGGTCTTGTCAATATAAACCGTGATGATGTCGGCAAGTGTGCAGTGAAACCACTTGGTCAGGATGTTAGTCTCAGAGTGATAGCTAGAAGCTGTCTTGTGGTTGGTACCGGAGGCTCGAAGAACTTTGTTTAGTAGTTGTTAAAGGAAAACCTTTCCAAGGTCACTGAGCAGCACACGAGGAACACCGTGCCGTAGAATTATGGCTTGAAGAACGAAGTGAGTAACTTCCGAAGCAGATCCAGTAAGCACAGCAGCTGTCTTAGCGTAGCGCGTCAGATGGTCGACGGCAGTCACTATACATCGATAACCAGCAGTAGTGAACCAATGGGGCCCGTAATTGTCGATGCCAGCAACCTCGAATGGAGCTATGGGGCACAGAATTGGCTGTAATTAGCCGACAGGAGCAGATGCTGAGAGTTTGCGACGCTAGCAGGGAGAGCAGGAACTGACGTATCTCACGACGCTTGCAGAATGGCCAGGCGAATAGAAAGGACTTCGAATGCTGTCATAGGTTTTATGGAAATCATCGTCAAATCATCGTGAAATGTGTTGAGTACGAAGTCGAAGAGAGCGTGGTAGAACTGGCACCCAGCGTTGTCCGTCAGGATGGTGAATGTGACGATACAGCACGAGATAATCCTGCTTAAAGTGCGCGAGTTGGCAACGGAGGCGCGTTAGATGGAGGAGACGCCCCAGATAGGTGCGCTATGAAACGTGGCTGACAGAGGCGAGTGGCTGATCGTCGTCTAAACGTAGTTGGTATATTGAGGCCAGAGAGGAAGCCGTAGCTGTGTCGGTCGAACTGGGGACATGCAAAGCGATTGCAGAGGCGTCGAGCGGGGCTGTAGGAAGCGGGCAGCCAGACAGAGCATCGGCGTCTTGGTGTTTCTTGCCAGACTTGTAAATGATTTCGAAACCATACTCTTGGAGACGTAAAATCCAGCGACCTAGGCGTCCAGACACGTTCTTGAGTGTGGAAAGCTAGCATATAAGGCGTGGTGGTGCTTAATGATTGTGAAATGAGGGTCGTGGAGATCCCGCCAATTTTCCCGCCAGTACTGCTTATTGTAGATTTGAATTGTACCCCGGCCTGGCGCAATACAATTGCTCACCCTTGTTTTTGATGTTTTCCTTAGCTTTGCTGCAAATAAAACCTTCAGTTCATAGTCAGCGCTCATGTCATGTGGTTCTCTGTTTAGTTCCTTGCGTAGTTTTTGTCGCACTGAAATGTTAACAGTGATTTGCATAATAAGACATATTTATTAGCGTAACAAGACAGACACTAAAGAAAGAACACAGGACCACGCTGCGTAAATCATTACCAACTAGCCCAATTAGCCAAACTGGTGTCATCCTTAAAATTCCATTTCAAGTGGATGCGTCTTGCAAACTCACCGGCTGCAAAACGTAAACTGCAGTATATGTCGTAAAGTAATTAACTAAGAAGTTAATTTGTCAATTTTTGTTAATTGGTTGAATTTTTATTTCGATTTCTCGTGCTACTACTGTCCGCCTCTTCGAATAACCCAGCTCAACAGTAAGAATTATGCTACCTGCAACAGGTGATTTAAAAAAAATTTCGTAAAGCTTAATTTTGAACATCTGGGGTATCTACTCGTGTCAAGTATCACGATTTATTACTTTATTACGCACAAATAAAATGAACTCATGGGCACCGCCTTGTGTGAATGCCATAATATCTAAGCCGGCTTGCGGGGGCTTGCATTGTGTGCAATTGAAGAAACGTACTAGCTGTGCTGAGAAAGTTTAATTTGTTTCGCCAGCTCCATGGTGTGGTTAAGTCTCAGGATGCTGAGGTAGCCGGATGGGGCATGTTCAGTGCAGTGATTGCTTTGATTATCTGACAGAGGGCAAAAAACTGCTTAGTCTGGTTCTTGAGTTTGCTTCTATCCGACTGCCACACTGTTCGCGTATATGCCGATTTTATCTGACCGTGATAAAAGCAGCACGCAATTTATTTATGTTGCCTGCAGATGTTTTCATGGAAATGCAGTGAGAAGGCGAAACGGGCAGTACGTGTTGCCTCTGATGTTGTAACCATTATTGATGCACCAACTTCAGAGCAGACGGCTCATACCAAATGGGCGTATTCGAAATTTGCCACTTTGGCGTTGCCTTGCAATCTATGGATATTTGTGTGTGAGAGAGGCAACTACAGCATAAGGTATATTTTCTTTGCATTTTGAAAATATCCTGCAATAAAATGCCTCCATGAACTGTAGGCCACGTCTGGCGTTAAATGCTTCTGTAATTCCAAAGCTATAGCATTTGGTAAGCTCATCCACGGAAACTAGTGTACCAAGAAAACAAAACCAGCAATACCTTTTCCAGCTCAGGTGCTAAATATTGATTATACGCTTTCAACGTCAGAGCGGGAAGAAAATGCCTACAAGTGTATCGTCATTTCGCCAGTCTCTCGCGGTCCCCATAGCATGCATACGTATATGCAAATATGTATGTTCCGATGACTACTATGAAGCAGTGAATGTATTTGCAATCTCTCGAGAGAATTCAATAGCCCTTAGAACCGCCCCTGACACGTAGTACGTGGTAATTTATATCATGCAAACTCCTCCTCTTGAAGGTTAACGAGAAACATGAAGATGAAAATTATTGATGACGTTCCCTGTAGGTTGACAATAAAAGGCTGCATATCAAAGCTTCCCAATATTCAGCACCACTCTACCCAAGCGAGGAGCCATGCGGCACTTTCTTTTCACCATTTTGTGTTCGCTCTTTGCAAGCTCGCAGAAGGTTGACAGCGCTGGCTTGGAAATGCAGCAACTCTATGATGTAAGTCCCGTTTTACTTAGCCACGCCACTTCTTACCATTCTTTCTGAAATGTTTTATATAATACAAGGATTAATATATAGCAATAATTGTTCGAGGCCGTCTTCGGAAAGAGGCTGAGGGGAAGGAAGATCAGGATAAGTGGAGCTATGTATGGAAGCTTCAGTTTCGAATTTCGTTAGCAAGTAAAACGTCTCCTTGACGTTAGGCCACGGACAGACAGAATCCGGCCATGGTTCTATTTCTTTCCTTGTCGCGCTACTTTCCATCCCCTACATTGCCAAACCACATGTATTTTTGTTTCTTATTTGTTCCTTTACGTTCGCCAGGGCCGGCATATTACTTTTTTCGAACCAAGCAATAAGTTCTCACCCCATCCATGCTTGCGAGGCGCGCTTGAGATACATGAGTGCTGACTAGCGGTGTCGCCCACTGTTCCGTATTTGATGCAAAGGCACGACAAGGTGCTCGAGCGGTGCGCTGTTCCAACTAATACCAGAAGGTATGGAGGGTTCTGTTCCCCTTTAAACAAATCTTTAGTTTTCTTCATATCCACGACTGCTCCAGACGCGTGATAAAACTGCTTAGTGAATATAAGGTCTTCTTGAACACTCTACTTTTGTCAGCATAAAGATACGTTACGTTGCGATTATATAATTACCACTTTTAAGCTTAAACAATATTAAAACATCAAAAGCTGTTAAAACATGCTGATCATGCAAATACTATTGGTAGCGTGAGAGCTGCCTCTATGAGAATTAGATAGTTGTACTGCATGGCATATGTCACCAAGCTACTATCCCTCCATCTTGGTAATATATTTTGCGTATTTTTGCAGTTATTAACGCATCTGATGACATCAGCTTTATGGTGTGTTCATCGGTAACTCTATGAAACTATCAAGATGCATTTCCTACGTTGAGGAATGACAGGAATGGAATTGAACTGCCCGACCGTTCCCGAAGTGGGAATGGGCTAAGCTTTTTCATTCCGAGGAATTGAAAGGAATGGAATAGCATCAAGTTCTGATTCCCCGGAATGAAACTGGAATGGAATTGGGGCGCGCCTTCCGCAACACTGGTTCACACATACACAAAAAATGAGCAGATACGGAGGCGCTGATCGGTTACTCAATACAAGAAGTGATATGATTTGAAGTTTACTCACAGATGGTCTTTCCTTACATTTATTATTGCGATAGCAATTATATGGACACTCAAAAGCAGATTTCTGCCGTCGGCGTCGCCGTCGCCGTCGCCGTCGCCGTGAGGTTCCGTATGACGTCAATGGAGATGAAATCGTGGCCGCGCGCCGCCGAACGCTGTATGTGCGAGTGAAAGGGCGCGAGGGACGCGCTCTTTCTCGGGGAGTGAACGCACGGCGGAGAACAAACGCGCGTTCTGCGCCGTGCTTCCTTAAGGGCTGCAGAAGTAGGCGTCTCTTTCCTCCTTTACAATCACCATATATGTAGAGCAAACGCGCCTTCTTCAGACGCGCGAGAGGCCGTGGGGGAGGGGGAAGGAAGGGACGCGACGTTTAGCTGCGGCACCAAGTGCCTATTTATATGAGAGGCTCCAGCAACAGTCACCAACGCCGCACGCATTTTGAACTAACGCGGGCAAAACGCCGATGGCGTCGACAACAGTTCTGCGTGTTGTTGCTACCAAAGCCGCTCACCTTACTTCGTATGACATTGCTGTGTTGCTATCGCATTCATTGCTTCGCCCTTAGGGCGAAACTGTGACATTTTTACATTCATTGACGTATATAAATTAGTAATCTTGAGGAACTTGTGCCTGTGTCTCCTGCAGGTGAAACGAAAGAATTCTCTCAATGCATGTATTACTCGACTATTACTCGACAGCAGCTACGAAATGAAAATCACTGGCAAAAAAGGCTTGAGTCCAATAAACAATCACTGTCAATCAACTGACGTGTACTAGGGAGCGTATGCTACTTCCACGGCCACTCGATACAAACGCGCAAGGTGTGAGTTTTCATCAAGAGACCGTGGAACTACATAGATACAATATAAAAATGCAGCATGAAACACAGAACAGCCGTGTACATAACTCCGTTAAAACGGTGTCGAAAAAATTTACACATCATGTACTGAGGTGTGGAAACAACGCGTCATCTGCCACTAAGAAAACAGCAATTTTTTTCTCGATAAAAAAATTAGACGGCGCTGCCACGCATGAACCCTCAAAATTTTGTCATTCGAGTGGACTTCATTAATTCGACTTCCAGCTGGTTGGTACATGGGGCACAGAGTACCTCAGCTTTAGAACTCGGGTTTCCAGCCATACTTTTTAGAATGCGCAGCGAGGAACCATGCAGACATAATCGGTATTCTATCACACGCGATCATTTCCACCGCTTTTCCGACATATTACGTGCGACAGAATAAGAAACAAACACCGGCCATAGTTCGTGTCCGCGCTTTTCTCTTGAGCACAGTGACTTCTTTAATGGAACACCAACTAGCACAAATATTACACAATGCATGTGCAGCCAGAAACAAATATACAGCATTTCCGATAATTTTCTAGTCGCGAAACTTTTTGTATATTGTAACTATAATTAATCAGCTGCCAGTGCTTGTACAATTGTTGGAGATAAAGTGGTACAATCACTGTGAGCGCCCAATGAATCATCGGTGCACTTTACAGAATTTATGTGCCCGTCAAGGTCAATTCAGTGTGGGCCTCTCTGCGGCAGCGCTCACCACTGTTGGAAGGAACATCAAATAAAAGTTGCAGTGGCTTAGCTCGGCTATGCCAGGGTATACGTAGCGTTAGCAAAGGTTCAGCTGATTATTCTTAGCTTATTCTTAAGATTATTCTAAAGATAAGATTATTCTTATGAGTCAAGCTTCTCCGTTCTTCTGCGCTGTCGAGCAGCATTTGCGCTCTCCTTCTCCATGGCTATACCACACTGGCAAACGCCAGTCAGAAGCGCAGCGGCTCCAGCGCAGTGTCAGACGGCGACTGCACAGCGAGCGCGCGCCGGCGCCAGTGCGTCTACCACGGCTACGACGTCACTCCTCTGGAATGCGCAGACCGGCGGCGGAGAGTCGCGCGCGGCGGCGGCGGAGTGCGCGAGAGGTGCCGGCTCCGGTGGCTCCGGTGCGCATGCCGTGTGACATCACTGATCCTTGCACATGCGCAGCACGGCTCTTGATGTGCCGCGCGAAACGGGCTTGGCTAGGCCAGTGTAGCTAACGCTACAAAAAAATATATAGTAGACTTGTGCCACCTTGCAGAATCGTAGCCTAAATTCCAGCAACGCTGTTTTTTTTTTAGTAGTGGCATTGCGTACTGCAGTTGCCTGTAAATAAAGATCACATTATTATACACTTCACGCATATATGACTTACTTGTTGGAAGCGTTGGACCCATATAACACATCTGAGCACTTAATTTATATATTTTTAGCATAGGTCCTACTTAACCCACGCACTTTAACCTCCACATGTACGTACGCTATAACATCCCCCAGCCAACTTTTTATTGCGATAGCAATTATATGGCCGCTCCAAACGCATTTCTGCAGTCGTCGTCAGCGTCGCCGTGTTGTTAAGTAAAAAGTCAGAACACGATAACATCGTCGCCGCGCGCCGTACGCTGTATGTGCGAGTGCATTCGCAGCTTGGGAGGGTCAGCCGACAATCGCGGCGCAATCGCGGCACAATCTCGCGCGTGCTTCGGCCCTGATTGTGATATTGTGCGGATATTGTGCGCGAGGTGGCGCGCGAGACAAGGGGGGGGGGGGGCGGCGTTCTACTTTGCGGGCAGCTGCTTACGGCGTCGCCGTATCTTATATGTACCTTACGATAAGGGCTGTATTAACGCACATGTTCTGAATTTGGCATACACGTATGAATGTGTCCTTTTCATTAAGGAAACATAAACGAGGTGCCTCGTTTAGTTCACTACGGACAATGTGGGCGCCTTGTATAACGCACAATTATTGGGAGTAAACAAGGCGTCAGTACTAATGTGTCAGGCTGATAACTGAGTTCATATTATCATGAGTCATATCATATCATATTATCAGGGATGATGTTCATATTTGGCCACGCTTTATACATAACATTTATACAAGGTTTCCTAAATGTAAACTTTGTGTGACCTGAAGTTTACTTGGTACACCCGTAACCATAGTGGACAATGGCCGTGTGACGTTTTGCAGCACTTGTTTAAGGCATTTTTTGCTGAACCTGCATATCACTGACGCTCTTGGAACTTTGGCCAAACATTGGTGGTTGAAATATCTCTATTATCTTAAAATCAACTTAAGCACATACTTCAAACTTGTGGCCATTATAAATTATCGCGCATTGTTGGTTTGCCTAGTCAAATAGGAAAATTTTGGTGCGTTTTACATGACGACTGCTTAAGCAGAAAAGGGGGGTTTAGCAATTTACACCTAACCAATAATTAGTCAAAAGAGTACAAACTTTCCGTGTATATTTCAGGTGAATATAAACTTGGTAAATCATTTAACTTATTTTGAGATTGCAAACACTCGAATGTAATCTTTTCAAGCACTTTTCCCCCTTAACAGCTTCACTTTAATGCATTTTACTTCGCTAATAGTTAATATTTAGCAGATGTGAAAGGAGGTTGAATAAACTTGTAGACTAATACGGCCTTGCTGTGATATCTACTAGCGTCCAGATTAGTTCAATTGGTAGAACCACCTCCCTGTAAAGCGTTGGTCGTCGGTTGAAATCCCGGACCAGGACTAGTTCAGCTACAAAGCTTTCATTCTAAAGATCCCCTATTGGTTTTTGTTTGTAACCTAGTGTTACACTCGAGCTGAATGCGATTTTTTTCTTACGTTTACTTTAGCTGCAAATTTTGGTCGCACAGTTTATATACAGCCTCGCGACAGTTTAACGTACATTATGGGCCTAAACGAACATAACTTGACCGCATAATCTTCACCTGCTTTCAATCCTTAGTGGGCTTTCATTCTCTAGAGAACAGACTTACGCTGCATTGCGAGTTTTTAGTTGTCTTCAATGCGCATGGAATTTGTGCCAACTAGGCTTCCCAATTTAAGTACAGAGAAGAATCGGAGCCATTTCCTTTTTCTACAAATATTCAGAAATACGAAAATAGATTAGCGGCAAAAATGAGATATCAAAAATAAGGTAAATATCGATCGTTCTTTTTTTTCAGTTATTAAACACTACTGAACGTATCTGGGTACTATCGAGAACATCAAGCGAGTATTATAAGCGGCAAGAAGAGTATTGTGTATATTACAACACGTATAACCTGACGAGTGACCATGTCACCATATTTTACGAGTTCGTGATAGGTGAAACGCCGGTGGCTGTTCCAAATACGTAAGTAATTTTTCACCGTATAGATTACGCTGAGTTTCACGTCACAATTGTTCTTCTTGTTAACATTGTCAAAATTCACGCACATTGAATTTGTATCATACCTCACTATTCGTTGGCGTTATCACCATGAGACTTTTACACAGACAATTTTTTGTGGCTAATTAACAATGTTGATAATCAGAACTGGTTGATCGCGTGGGGCCGCATTTAATTGCAACATCAGACAAAGGCTCGAATCAGGTTTCTTTCCTCCTATCCTTTACACCGACAATGATCTTGGTCTTCAAGGTGGTGTCATTGGTCACCTCCTTATTTTTGGTTTCCCCCTCATGCTAGGGCCTATAAAATGAAAGCTTTTCCAACATCCACTTTGATTACAAGTTCCGCTTAAGCTTTAGTGTGAAGTTAGGAGGAAGACGCGCTAACCACCTTGCTATGGCACAGTTGTAGCACTTAATAATTTCTTCGTTGTCTTGCCGTTAAATAAGACATTGAGAGCTTTTGCGCCTCTGTGTTTGCTACGGGAATCACAACGGGCATACGAGCATAAATTTTCGTAAGTCGCAAAGAAGGAGTCATTCTTCACAAGACGGTAGAGGAAACTACCAGAGACTGCTGCTATCTCTGTAAAAAGAGTTCAGAGCTGGACGATTGGGTGGAGCCATTCGAATACATTGTTATCCCATTTGCCATACAATAAAAAGAAACAAATACGTAGTTGCGCACGCCAAATACTCTCGTTTTATGTTCATTTTTTTATTCGCACAGACAAATTAGTCTGCACAATGGTAGTAGAACATTTTTGTCTCTATGGCCAGCAATTCCTATCACCGAGCTCAACAACTTTTAAAAGTTCGACGAGCGTGGTTTAGCTAGGTAGGCACCACCTCTCCTAGTTAACACAATAGGCTTGATTTTATGGTTCTAATGTCTGATTTAAGAGCGAGACAATGTTTGTATGAATTTTTCTCACCTAGTATCAATAACGGATTTTTGGTTAGGTCCAATAAAAGGCTCTCTTGGAGCGGTACAGCCCCACTCGTGCGCAGGTTGCTCAAGAAGAATAAACCTCGCCTACTATAAACAGCTTGTAAGACAATTTCTCCGAGCGTACAGCGCATGCGGTGAATTCCCGACAGTGCACACAAGTGTGAGATACGCGCAGTTATAGCGAGAATTCATGATTCTTTAGACGCCATCGGTGACACCCGCAAGGGCGCATACTAAATACAGACAGTACTTGTCATGAAACTCCACTTTCGCTGCCAGCGCAAAAATATGTTTTGCACAGAAATAACACACTGTAAACCAACCCACATGTATTACCTGATATGATTGATCCATAACGTTTAATGTCCTAAATAACACAGAGGATTTTGAATGGCACCCACGCTGCTTGATTTCATGTGATTCGCAACCTCTTCGGGTACAGCCAGCTGTTTTCTAACAAAAGGAGTCCCTTTTGTTAAGTCATCATCCATTGGAGCATAAAACAGAATCCCCAACTCTAGTCTTGGAAACAAGTAATTGGATAACATTGGAGGTTGACTTTCTATCCTGGTGATTGCGAACGTGTTGATATTACTCTTCGCTAAGCTTTCGCAGAGCTGAAATATCAAAAATGGCAGTTGCTTAAGATCATAAGTGCTGTCAGGTTTTGATATAAGAGTTATTGCAGAGAGCTTTATTTCTCGGCAATGAAAAATTCCGCAGTTTTATAATTTGAGGCTCAATAGTATGTGACTAATTTTCTGCCAGCCGATGCAATCAATCACAAGAATTGCACGAATGCTGTGGTATTTCTCTGCAGGCAATTTCTTTACACGGTTAGAATTTCATCTTACGCTGCCGACATTCAGCCCACCAACCAGCACTGCTCGCGACAATGAAGTTAGAAATGTAAAACCATGTTTCCTGGCGCACAAATGTTTTTTTTTTCTCCACCGACTACTGGTCAAATTTTATTCGCAGAAAACTTGCTGCTAACGGCGCGCAGCTTGACCGGTCGAGAATACACGTTTCTTTGCCAAAAGATTGGCTGAAGGCTTAGGCTTTTGTTCGCGCGCTGGTAATCATTAAAAGAATAGTTCAACAAAGCCCCATTCAAACATTGAAACTTGAAACTTCAATTATTGCAAGCGGGGCAGTGTACAAAGTTAGCAGGAAAGACAAACGGCGAAAGTGCCTAACTAGGGCCTCTCTCCCATAAAACTGCATGGTACTCGAACCCATGAGAGTAAAGCCTCTGTATTTCAAGCATTTAAAATTATTCGAAGTTACTAAACATGAAAAGTCGAAGTTTCGCCCGAAAGGCCCATCATCGATGGCAATAGCCAATTAGTGGACAGATATACAAAGTTTGGTAGTAGTTTTATCGGCCGAATAAATTTGTAAGCGTAGGCGTACTAACTAAATGAACAAGTACGGTGTCAGGCACGTACAAGCGAACATGAACACATCTCACTCAATGACCGCGGAAATTCACTGTCAAAACACTGGAGTGAGGAAGCGTGGCGGCGGCAGCGAGCGAATTGCCCTTAATGCTGCGCCTCGCATCTGCGCGAACTAAGCCGCAAAACACAACACACGGCGAACTGTGTCCCCGACGCTTTTGGCGTCCTAGATACAGCGGCCCGGGTAAGTGGTCCGGAACCTTGCGGCCTGGAGTAGGACACCCCGCCCCCTTTCCAGCCGAACCTCGCATCCTTGCGCGCAAAGGAATACGGCGCACTTCCTTCCCGCTTTCCTCCCTTGCGCGCGCAACATCGCCGCCCGACCCTCGCACGCTGACACTAGTACATTCCTCCCTTGCGCGCGCAACATCGCCGCCCGACCCTCGCACGCTGACACTAGTACATACAGCATACGGTGCGTGGGTTGTTATTGTACTTAGGCCTAACACGGAACATCACGGTGACGACGATGGCGACGGCGTCTCCGACGGCAGTAATGTGCCTCGAATGTCCATATATTTGCCATCGCAATAAAACAAGTGCGTATAAAATGTTACCTGAAGAAAACACTATATACAGGGTGTAATTCCGCGGACATGCAAGGCTCTCGACAAAATGGTGGACAGCTCGCATGCAGAACGACACCGTCCTCTTCCCTGTCCTTTCCAAGCGATGACTCTTCTTTAGCCTTCATTAGTAGCATGCCCAGCATTACCCCTGGGGGTTGAAGCACCGTTTCGGCGCCGCTCGACGTGCTGATCAGAGAGAGAGGGTAGGGTGTTAGGTTCTGCTCCCGCTGACAAGAACTACGCGGCTGGACGTGATCGCAGGTGGCGTAGTGGAAGAGACAGAAACAGTCTCGTATTTTAAACCCATTACTTGAAGCACGACACGCTAAGGCCCAATATACCGTTATTAGAGTACGTGGCACACGGAACAGCCGACAAAAAGTCGAGTCTTAGAGAGGCGTTTATTAGCGTACACCTCAGCCCAGAACGTCCAAGTTGGCAGTTCGTCCCTTCGAACGCGCTCATGCGCTCCCTGGCCCGATGCTCGTCCTCTTCTTCCTTGTAGGAAGAA
>NC_051158.1:55506785-55550375 GCF_013339745.2 Dermacentor silvarum | reverse complement strand
AGCCAGTTTGCAACTGTCCCAGGTCACCTGTTCCAATTTATCCAGTGATTTATGCGGAGTGGGGTATTTTTGTCTACCTTCGCGGTAGTGCATAGTAATTTCATGGAAAGTCACCATGCGATCCCTCGCTGAACCCAGGTCGAGGCCTCCCACCGCCCGGCTGACGAAACCTCGGGCATAATTGTGGGCAGCCTCATTTCCTGGGTGCGAGGAATGTGCCGGGACCCAGATGATTTGAATCTGGCGATCAGGTGGTGGATATATATTTGTTTAGAATTTGCATGGCCGGTTTGTGGATTTTGCCACTGGCAAAGTTTCTAACTGTGGTTTTGGAATCGTTAAAATGATTTCCGTGGTGGTGGCATTTATAGCCAGAGCTATAGCTGCCTCTTCTGCTTCCTCTGCATGCATGCAACAAATTGTTGCTGCGGAGTGGGCCTGACCTTGATTGTTGACTATGCCTATAGAGAAGGCATCTCGATTTGGGTATTCCACAACGTCGACGTGGACTATATCCTGCAGACCCGAGTAGTGTTTATGTAGAGCTTTAGCTCTTGCTCACCTTCTGTCCTAGTGATGTTCAGGATGCATGTTTTTTTATATTGGGTCTATCCTTAAATTTCTGTGGTATATTAGGGGAAGTTTAGATATTGAGGTGTGTGTGGATCCGTATCGGATCCCGAGGCCCTCCAGTATGTGTCTTCCTACTTGAGTTTTGGATAGCCTCTCCAGTTGGGCTTGCCTGTGTGCCTCGACCAGCTCCTCTAGGGTATTGTGAATTCCCAATTCAAGGAGCTTCTCATTAGCCATGTATCTAGGGAGGTGAAGGGCTGATTTGTATGATTGTCTAATTAGGCAATCGATTTTCTTCTTTTCAGCCGGGTAGAGGTACAGGTAAGGAAGGGAATACACTTTGCAGCTCAGGACGAAGGCTTGGACAAGTTGCCTGAGATCCGCTTCCTTCATGCCTTTATGCTTGTTTGCTACTCGCCTAATCAGCCTGTTTGTTTGGCTAACGCATCCTGTGAATTTTCTCATGGTGAATGCGTTATTTCCGTTGTTTTGTACGTGCACCCCTAGAATTATGAGGGTCTGCACCTCTTGTACGTACGTGCCACCTACCATCACCTTGATGTCCGGGTGAGGTGTCTTTGCTCGTGGTTTAACCCTTATAATCAGAAGTTCTGACTTTTGGGGGGAGCATGACAAGCCTATTTGATTCGCATGATATGACACTCGATCTGCTCCTGTGCTTGTAGTATTTCCTCTATCTCACTATCACTTCCCGTATTAGCCCAGAGGGTGATATCGTCAGCGTATAGTGAGTGTCTCAAACCAGATATTGTGCTAAGTGCAGTAGCTAGCGGTATAAGAGAGATGTTAAATAGGATAGGGTTAGTACTGATCCATGTGGAGTTCCTTTGCTGCCAAGTTGCAATATAGAAGATGCGACGGAGCCTAGAAGGAGTTCGGCAGTCCTGTCGGAGAGGAAGGCTTTGATATAGTTGTATGTTTTGTGTCCGACATTGAGTTCCTCCAATGCAAGCATGATTGCCTCATGCTTAATGCTGTAAAAGGCTTTTGTTAGATCTAGGGCTAAGACAGCTCTAGTTCTTTTTCTGTGAATAGGGTGTAAGACCCCTTCTGAGAGTCTTAGCATGATGTCTTGTGTCGATAGATTTCCTCTAAAGCCTATCATGGTGTGCGGGAAGTAATTATTGTCATCCATGTGGCTCTGTAGCCTGTTTAGAATTACGTTCTCGAGCACTTTGCCTAAGCAGGAGGTGAGAGATATTGGCCTGAGATTCTGCAAGTCAAGCTTCTTTCCCGGTTTCGGGATGAAGACTATCTTTGCATGCCTCCAGGATGAGGGGACTTCCCCTCTTTCCCAACATTAGTTGAAATATTTAGTAATTGCTTCGATCGAGGCATCATCTAAGTTTCTTAGTGATTTGTTTGTAACCCCGTCCGAGCTTGGAGCCGAGGAGGTCCGAAGTTTTTGAAGCGCTGCTCGCACTTCAGACTCTTGGATCTCCTCGTCCAGTTTGTAGTTCGGGGCTCCCAAGTAGCTCAGCAGAGAGACTTTTTTTGATGTGTATACGTATCTCTGTCTGAGTTCCTCGACGAGTTCTTTATCTGTGAGCACATGGTTATGCACTAGTCTAATGTTTTTACTGTGCGCTATTTTGCTGGTCGCCGGATCTAGCAGGTGTCTGAGGAGGTGCCAAGTATCCTTGAGTCCAAGTTTGCCACTAATTTGGTCACAGACTTGGCCCCACTGTTGCCTGGCAAGCTGTTGTGCATAATCTTCTATCTCTTTGGATAGCTTTGCAATTTTCATGTGCAGTGGTCGATTGAGTTTTTGCGTTTTCCACCTTCTCTGCAGACTGTCGTATGCTTCCCACATATGTAGCAGCTGACTGTCCACAGTTTTTGGTGCCTCTGAGGATGGGATTGATTTCGTTAATGTTGTAACATCATGGAAGAGGTCTTTGACCCATTCATCTAGGTTACTTATCTCATTCCCTGCGGTTTGATCTCTGAGTTGTCTGAATTTGACCCAGTCCGTAATTTGGACCGATTTCCTGCCTCTACCTCTAAGGTTCTTGGCAGTTATAGTAGTTGCCACTATGTAGTGGTCACTACCTATGTTAGTCATAGTGTTTTGCCTTGTCACTTGCCCTATATACTTTTTGAGTGTCAGGTCTGGAGATGTGTCAACCTGTGTGCTCCTGCCAATTCTAGTAGGGGTGACTAGGTCTGTGTGTAGCGTAATGCGCGCATCCTGGATGTAATTCCAGAGATGTGTGCCTTTCTTTTTATTGCCTCTGTATCCCCAGACCATGTTTTGTGCATTAAAGTCCCCCACTATGACTAGTGGATTCTGTGTGAAAATCTTGAATGTCCTATTTATTGCTTCAATAATGGTAGGGTGTCCTCCCTTAGGGTTGCTGTAAACATTAAGTATGAATAAGGCGGGTATGCCTACCTTTTGTGGAGTTAGTTCGACTAGGAGACAGTCCAAGTCAGATACTTCTAGATCATGTTCTATGGCCGTTAGATTTCTCTGGACTCTCTCTGATTTGGACGTTAGATTTCTCTGGTTTGTGCCAAAAGTATAGTAAATGTCAAGCTAAATCTCGTACAGGCAAACACCTAGAGGTTTCCAAGTTTTCGGCTGTCTCTTCTGGGGCATCATAAAAGTGCGATGCCTATAACACCGGAGCCGGAGTTCCACACGGTGCCAGCGTTGACACACGCCTGGTGCTGCGCAGCAGCAGTTGTCTCGCGTTCTGCATCACGCCATGATCGTCTCTACGTATTGTTAGAACAGCGTGAGCGGAGCTCAAGCGCAGCGCCGAACCTTGTGATTGCAGCCAGTTCTTCGTTCCGCTTTTTCCGCTTTTTACTAATCCGAAACAATCTTCGCCGAGACGAGCCAGTTTTTCGTATCTCCTAGCTTTTGTGTGCAAACGAGCAGAAAGCTACAGCCATCTGCAGTCAGCAATGGGAATAAGCTAACACATTGGTCGGTGGTTATAGCAGGCTGAAGGGGGAGAATAAGAGATGAATGTGAGTAGTGTCGACGCGCGGTCTTCCATTGCAGCACCAAGTGAACGTCAACTTTAGTTCTTGCAGCATCGTATTCCGGCGTCGAGTGTTATTGCGCTTGAGCTTTGATGTCTTTGAAGATTCTGAGTGGAGTGCTCGGCAAAGAACACGTTCGTTCGTTCATTTGTTTTATGGCTCGCTCGTTCGTTTTACTTCTTAAAACACTAGGCAATAGACCATTTTGTCGGGCGAGGAGGAAAGATTGCGCCGCAAGCCTTTTCTCCACTGCCACCAAAAGTGCAGCCGCCTGGCATACAACAGAAAGCGGTCGTCGAAGCCAGCATATTGACCACAAATAGATGGCGCGGCTGCTTACGCAATATAGCGGTGCATATAAAAAAAGAAGGTCGCAGTTTCCGTCGAAAGGCGAAGCATCGATTGCAATTGCAAACTATCAGACAGCTATACGAAGTAAGGATAGTAGTTCTTTGGCCGTGTATAGTTGTAAACATTCACGTACTAAATAAATTATCGATGGTATAAGATGTTATTTGCCCTTGGCCTTTATACAGAACAAAAGCGCGACGCCGACAACGACGGAATCAATGCACCTGAAGTGTCCATTTAATTGTTACCGCAATAAAATGCATATACTCTTGTAACTGTAGCTTACCGGTGAGGGCCGCTCCAGCAGTTTCATCTGAAGGGAAACTGCGGCAGAGACATAAATTTAGTCGGCAGCGTAGAAACTGCCCGGAAGATGTGCTGCTCATTATTTGCGAGTGCATGTCGGAACTTCTGAAACGTGTGGGCACGCTTTCGTGTGGCTGAACTCTCTCAGATCGATGTTTTGCGATGGTGAATGTGGAAGACATAGAAAAGTGTTCAGGAAAAAAAAAACGAGAGCGGCAATCGTACGACAGCGTTAAAAAGTATCCAGGCCGAAAAAGGCTACCGGCTCTGCCACTCTACACATTGGCTCGCCGTACGCGAGAAAGTCAAAGCTGGAATTAATGGATCGCTAGAGTGGACAGAGTGAAGTGGGTCTTGATCCGTATTGAACAGAAACTAATGTTGTAAATAGTGAATTATCTTATGTTGTCAATCGCTACCAAGCAAAATACCAGGCTTTTGTGAAAACTAAGAAAAGAGGAAAATTTGCTGTGTGCCTTCAAATAAATTTTGAAGCTAGATGATCCCATAACATCAGCCGTTCGCCTTACAAGGGAAAAGCTCTACGCTGCTGGGCAAGTTCGCATCGTGTAAGAAGTCACAGGCATGATTGTTCTGCTGAAGTGTCGATCCCAGCTAGGCTAATACAACCGAAGCATATTTGGGAATGTGGGTACGCGCGACTTTCAAATTATGCCTTGACCGAGCAGTTAAATCGAGACTGCATTCATGACACAGCTAACTAAGCTATAGGGGGAGGTAGTGCTTGCATCGGCATTTCGGTAGACGTAGGCAAAAAACGCGGAAATAATTTTGCACGTGCTTTATTTTGCGAAAAATTCCACAGCTTCACGAATCACCAAGTACCTCTGTGGCAGGCTTTGCCACGCAATATGATCTTAGCTGCATAGTTCCTGCCCACGGCAAGTCCACTGTACACTACCACTTCGCTGGCTCTACTGTCCTCATAACCTTTCAAATGACTTGTCGTGCCGAAGATAAATTTTTACCGCTTCATGACGGCCCGGTAAATTAACACTGTAACGGCGGAATCAGTAAAGCACGGCAGAAATGTAATGCAGCGTGCTTAAGCTATCCAGCCGTCCAAGAGTCCGTAGGTGGCTCCTGTAGTCCTGGTAAAAAGAAATGCATGGCACTCTGCGTTTCTGAGTCGATTATCGTCGACTGAACAAAATAACTGAGAAGAACGTATACCCTTTCGTAGAGATAGACCACGACTTGCACGGGCTCTGTAATGCAAACTACTTTTCGTCGATGGACTTCAAGACGGGCTGCTGGCCAATCTTTAGTGTCGGCGAGATGGACCACGCCAACGCCCTCATCAGGCCGGCCGGCCGCTATGAGTTCAAGGTCATTCCAATTGGGCTGTGCTAGGTACCTGCAGCATTCCGGCTTACGATCGAAATGGTTTTGCCACGGTTGAGGTTGTAGACCTGCCTTGACTACTTGGAGGGCGTCATTGTTTTCCTGCAAATGTATCTGAGGGAACCTGAGGCGCCTCGGAACTGTAGTAGACGCAATAAAGTCATCCGGACTCACCCTGAAGCGGGAAAATTACCGTCTTTAGTACGAAGAGCTGCTGTGTCTGGGCAACGGTAGTATGAACTCTGGAGTCCACTACAACCAGCAGAAGACAGCTGCCATCGCAAATTTTTAGCAGTCATTGGACAAAAAGACATTGTGCCGATTGTTTGGCCTGTGTTCGTATTAATGGCGTTTTGTCAAAAATATTTCACGCATCGCCACACCATTGACCCATCTAACGAAATGTTACGTCAAATACCAGCGGGAAGAGTGCCGAATCAAAGTATTTCGAGAACTCTAAGACGCCTTAAGTCGCATCCGGATTTTGCACACTTTGACGATGACGCCACTAAAACGATCAATACCGATGCAAGTAGCCTAGGCCTCGGAGCCATCCTAGACCAAAGGAAAGACGGACTTGAAAGGGCTAGCGGAAACTATGAGTTTACGCTAGCCGGCCGCTGTCGAATGTGGAAGCTAAATATTCCAAGCAGTAAAAGGAATGCCTTGTCATCATACCGGCTAGTGCGAAATTTATGCGTTAGCTTTAGGATAGGCCCTTCAAAGCCGCCAGTGACCATCACGCCTTGTGTTGACTGTCAAATTTAAAGGGCCCTTCAGATCGGCTCGCCTGGTGGAGTCATTCTGATACCAACTGCCTGTCCTGTGCCCATATTGACCTGCCACATCAAGAAGTACAGGAGGACAATCTCTTGGAAACAATAGGCGCCGGCGACTTCAACAACGGAAAGGTGATCTGTAACCTCGTAGAGTAGTTGAGAGGCGACATCGACGTTATTTCTATAGTATTTAGGCATTGATTGTCTTCGTTCTTGCTGCCAAAGGACGTGCTCATAAAGAAGTTCTCACTACTGCATGTCAAATACCTCGCTGGGCCCTCAGCCTTGCGACCAAATGTTCGCCATGATGATCCAACTGCTTGCCACCTCCGGTTCCTCCGCACGCTCAGGAGCATACAAGAGAAGTACTACTGCCCGCGTCTCACCGATAACGTCCCCCACTTTGTCAATACTGTCAGAGACGCGAGACACCACCCATAACGCCAGCGGGATTGCTTCATCCTATTGAACTTCCTTGCCAACAATTCCTGCTGAGTAAAATGAACCTAATCGGGTCTATCGGAACGTCGACATCTGAAAATAAGTCGAGCCTCGTGGCCACCAATTACCTTACCCACTACGCCGAAAGGAAAGCGCTGACCAGAGGTAGTGCAAACGGAATAACTTTTTTTTTTGTTGAGAATGCCCTGCTACCGACGTACTATCCCGGAAATTCTCATCACCGACCGAGGAACGGCGTTTACAGGGGAGCTTGCTGAGGTGATCCTGTAGTATAGCCAGACAAGTAACAGGTAGACAACCTCAAAAAAATGGCCGTACGGAACGCTTAAACAATACACTCGCCGAAAAATTCTCTATGAACGGTGACAACGAACACAAGACATGGGATGCGGTTTTTCGTATGTACCGTAGCTTAAAACCCGACAGATGACACAGTTCAAGCTGGTTTACGGATGGAACCCGCCGACGACGCTCGACGCCATGCTGTCTAAGGTCAACAACAAACACACAATCGAGGTCACCGCATATATCGAGCGCGGAGATGGCCGACGGCTCGCCAGTCTGAGCATCATGAATCTAGAAAGGACGGACAGCCCACAGCACTACCTTCGATGACGCTACGTTGATTAGCATGCCGCCGAGCGTGGCTGGGTTTAGACAGTGATACATTAACGTGGACTGACTAAAAAGCCACTTCACCGCTATATTGGACCGTAGAAGATCCTCCACATATGGACGTGCTAGACTATGATGACGTGCCGGATGGCATTATGCAGTCGTAGCGGCACCAGGTGCCACCTGAAGACCACGTAGTGCCTCTTAAGCCGTTCAGTGCGGTTGAATGAATTTAGTGACTCTGTTTTGATAGTTTGTGATGGTTGTTTACCACAGGTGCTTTGATTTTACAGCGTAAACTATTATGGCCTCATTCCAATAGCCATTGTGGCTGGCGATGGTTTCCTCCATCTCTACCACTGGTTTCCGGTGTCCATAGCAACTATCGCCAGCATTACGAAACAAATATGCAGTTCGCACCGAAATCCATGGCATCGTATCATGCCACTTATCTTGCGATTTGTGTTACTCTATGTGGCCCCCGCAGGGATCCCTGCTGGAACGCTATACAGTAACTCTATTTGCGATGTCAGATGCGCGCCGCGTAGCGACTATAGAAGCGCCCTTTGCAATGCAGTTACTTATTATATCATGTGGCAAGGCATGTAGCGGGTGACCAGGTACCGGTACAAGGTCGGTAGAGAAATCTTCAGGAAGAAAATCAATATGGTGATTTATGAATATTGAGGCACCAAAAAAAACATGTAAAGCATACCTCATAATTCAAGCAGGCTAGGTGACTGTTTGCCACCCTCCTGTTTCAAAGGAATGCTATAAATCACCATCATCATCATTAATAACTTATCATGCCATTTGACATGCGATGTGACATGCGAGCTGGGTAGCGTCGATAGGTACATACTTTGCATTTCAGTTGCGTTATATTCCACCAGGTGTCCCGACATGTAGCATTTGCATATCGCAATTTCATGCTGCATGTAGCTGGACCTGATTAACTCATGCAGGCTATGGGACTATTTCTCACCACCCCGTCTTGAAGAGGATGCCAATAAACTATCATCATCACCAACAGCAACGTATTAAGCCACGCGTCAAAGGATGTGACTAGTGCGCCACGTACTCTCGATACCTCTGTTTTCTCTTCGGCATACGTTATGGCGCCTCCTCTCACCATATGAACCACTGCTGAAAAAGCGAATTGTAGAGATGTGTGCGCTCCTACAAACCAGCAACATCGGGCTCAGCAGACCACTGTGCAGCACAAGCCACAGCTTGCCGTCGACGCCGGGCGGACAGTCCAGAAAACGACGCGACCCGCGAAGAGACTTCGCCGAGAAGACTGTAGTGAGTAGTGCCGAAAGTGAAGCACCTTATCGAGTCGCCCCACCAGCTTACGCTGTTGTTGTGCTGCGTGTGCAGCGCAGGTCTGTTTGCTTTTGTTTTGTTTGCAGAATCGGGACGATGCATTTTGAAAGGGGCATGGACTAATGAACTGGGTTGTAGATGCTGCCACCTAGCGAAAACGGGCCGAGATATCTCACAGTGTGACGGCGGGTGGACAGTGATCTGGCAGCTCATCTCCTTCCTCATATAGAACGTCTACGAGACCATTAAAAAACGTGTAGTTGTGTGACTTGTCGTCTTGTCGTCTCGTTCTTCCCTCCTGGCTTCAAAGTAGTGTCAGAAGAACAGATGCCACCAACGGACATCGGCTCCTAGTCATCGCCTGTTCGAAGTATGACGCCAGTAAGGAAACGCCTGTGAGCTGATGCAGCGGCCGTGGCTGGTCACTACACGCACATATCGGTACTCAACCAGCGGGACCCTTAACGTTCGTGGCTATGGCGTCGTTCATAATTCAACCGCCAGACGCCTTCAATTTTTCGTCGCCGAATGAGTCGCTGATGTTTAAACAAAGATTTGAACGTTACCGAACCTCTCCAGGTTTGTGCGTGAAGCCCGAGAAACATCAAGGGCGAGTGAACAGAGGAAATATACGCCACCTTACTCTCTCTGAAGAGAACTCCAAGAAAGGTTATACTGGGTTTACACACAAATACTTGATCCCACGACGCAATGTAAACTTGAAGGAGCCAGATTCCACACCCGTGTGGAGCAAGACTGGTGAGCTGTCGGAAGAGTTTGTTACTGCGATTCACACACTTTCTAAAGATTGCGAGATCGACGCTCTTCGAGAAGAGTTCATGCGTGCTCGCCTGGTAGTTGGGATAAAATGTAAGCAGCCATCCGCCAGGCTACAGCTCGACATGGACCTCACTCTTCAAAGGGCTCTTGAGTCCGTCCGCCAGATCGAGAGCGACCGTCAACAACAAGCCGAGCTCCACAAGGAAGTGCCATCAGTAAACAAATTTCATTCCTGTCCTGAAAACAGTTGGCGTACTGCGAAACAGGAGAGAAGCGGAAGTTATTCCTGCAAGCAAGCCATCTTCGACCTCCTCTAAAACAGTGTACAGAAGCCATGCTGTAGGTGCGGTCAAGAGGGTCACCCTCGCACTCTCTGCCCAGAAGGCTCAGAATACTGCAGCAATTGCAAGAAAAAGGTCACTGCACCTCCGTATGCATGTCGCGGCACCTCGATTGTGTCGAAACTCAACTAGACACAAACACAATGAAGACGTCGGATGCTGGAACGTCGGAGGCAACAGTCTTCGTTCAAAGACAGCCACTACATTTCAAGGAAACCGTCCTCCGAAGGCAAATATTCCAGACACATCAAGGACAGACATTTTTACTCAGCTCCTCCTCGACAGCTACTTGGTCCAGATGGAAAGCTTCTTCCAGCCACAAAAGTGCCACAACTCGAGCTTTGCTCGAGTAGTTGTGGCACTTTTCTCGATTTGTGCCATTTTGAGAAAGTGAACCTGAAAGAAGAATTTCCAGCGTTGTTGCAGGCACTCGGCAAGCTGCACAAAGAACACCGGATTCAGCCGCAAACCGGAGCGAAATCTTTCGCACTCAACTTGAATCCCGATTTCTTTATACCAAAAGACGAAGCTGTAACTAGAAAGAATGAAGAAAATCGGCCTATCATCCGGTGATGAGCCATCAGAGCAGTGTGCATCAATAGTAGTTGTTCGAAAACCACCTGGGGAACTGAGAATTGGCGTGGACTTCACAGCACGGAACCGCCAGGTTCCGAAAGAACGACATCTTAACCCTGGCGTAAAGCTAACTCTCGGTCTTCTTCATGGGGCTGTGTTCTCTAAACTGGATGCTAAGTCTACATTTTGGCAAATTACCCTTTTTGGAGATTCAAAAAGGCTCTGCACATTCATGAGAATAATGAGAAGATGAGAATAATGCAATACCAGTACGAGATTGCACATGTTCCAGGCAAAGACCTCCTAGATGCGGACACTCTTCCCCGAGTGCCTCTACAAAAAACAGAAGACACAGAGCTCAACAAAAATGGGGAAGCTTTCGTACGCTCTTTGAAACGCGCTGTTCCCATAAAGCAACCCTGCCTTGAATGGTTAAAGGCAACTCAACAAATAGACCCTGATTGTGCACAATTTCAGCTGTCGAACAAGAAAAAATGGCTCCCCTAGCGATATTTGCCAGAGTACCCAAAACCCTTCTACGAGCATCGATACCAGCTCAGTGTGCAGAACGACCTACTTCTCTATGCTACTCCAGTTATCGTCCCTGCTTCTTGCTAGAAGGAAGTCCTAGGACTCTTACATGAAGGACCCTTCAGCATAACAGGCATTTGCTCGAGCAAGAGATTGTGTCTGGTGGCCTACTTTAGAAACTCACCTCACGTTCCTGGTGAAACATTGTCAGTAATGTGTCGAGACAAGAGTTAACAGGAAAATGCCACAATAAGGTCCGAATTTCCATAAAAACCCTGACAACACATTACAATAGACATGTTTCACTTTAAGAGCCAGTGGTTGTTTATAGCTACACATAATTATTCAAGATACCCTGAACTGGTTCGGGTGAGAAAAACTCACTTCCGCAGCTGTAGTCAGCAAATGGAAGTCATTTGTGCACGCCACGGAATTCCGGACAAAATAGTTTCCGACAATGGTCTGCAGTTTTCATCAACTGAGCTTCACTCTTCCTTTAAGACCATGGCTTGAAACACATTACACCTAGCCCTCACAGTTTCGTGCTGGTAGTAATGTTTGCGTTGATACTCATTCCGCCAGCAATGTATTGGAAGAGTTCACGACGGTGGTGGATGGATTTTTCTGCCTGCCTTTTCGCTCGTCTGCGGTGTACCGGACTGGACGCCCATGGTTTCCTACTGCCGAGGTTGCGGCCACCGTCAATGTGGATGGCCCAGACTCCATAGCTGGCCGTGCTTCCGGCAAGCGCTAGCCAGCGTCACGAGCGCCCGAGGCGTTGAGGCGCGCTCGTGATGTGGCGTCACAGCCAATGGAAAGTTAGCGCCAATTTTTCGCTTCTACGGACGCCGTCGGTTTTTCGCTGAATGGGCAATTTGACGCTTTCGCATGAATACCGGAACTATTCGACAAACGTAGGGGAGTCCGTGACCTGCTGGAGGTTTTCTACGTAGACGTACGGTTCACAGTCCTCAAGCGCAAAGCGACAGTAGAAGCCCAAGCCGATAAGCCTCCGTGTATTGGGTTAACATCGACACTGGTGCTGTACGCTGAAACGCGATCCAGCTAGCTCGCTATCCCCCTGCTAACACTAACGCAGAATATGCCAGTAGCAGTGAAGGTGCTGCAGACGCTCATTCGTGTTGCGAGGCACTTCCCGCATGTATACTGGAAGTAGAATGTGCTTGAAGTCGCCTGCTGCAGCAAACTTCGCTTTCTCTATTTGGGAAATGCTGTTGATATTGCCATCTAGTGAAAGCGGGGCGAGATAGTTGCCCGTGACGGCGCGTGGTCAGTAATCTGGCAGCGCGTGATTTTCTTCTGTTTCTTTTAGAAAGTCGGGGAGACTGATAAAGCGTGTGTTTATGCCACTCCTCGTCTCTAAGTCTCGCTCTTCCCTCCTGGCTACAACATGTTTTATCCTTCTTCTAGGGACCGCATTTCACCCGCTAGGAAGTTACAGTTACCACTCAATGACGCACCTGCATGCATCAGAAATTTATCGAAGGTTAATATTGATTATATCTGTTGTCTATATTGTCGCCAAACGACATGTAATGAATTTGTATGCGTGACGCGAATATTGTTGTACTCTCCTCAAGGTACGCTAGCACTAATCATTACGCTGCAACCTTCGGTCATGTGCATAGGCATAGGCAACGCTTCTGATCTGTATATGAGATTTCGACGGTCGACTAGTGCACTCGCGGCCATCATTGGGCTGAGTGTTATTTGATTTTCTACGCGCAGATTCACCGAACAAACCGTTTCGTGACTTGTGCTTTATCTCCTAGATTTGTCAGTGTCACTACAAATGACAATATCTTATCGCACTTGGGCTTTATGTTGAACCTCACGGCGACAAAAATGCCTACGGCGAAAATTCGCCTCGAGCGTCCATATTATTGCTATCGCAATACAACCACGCATCCTAACCCAGTGTTTAATCAGACATTCTCACAACTGTAATTTTGGAAGCAGAAATATTGTGGTCTTTCTGGCAAAACACACAAGTTTCAACAGCAGCGAAAGTTTCGGCATCTCACTGGAACCTCAAGTATGCCCACGTCCCGCATTGAAAAATAATAGTTATAGCATAGCTTTTCGACGCGGATCGAAATGCTTTAGGCACGTTAAGAAATAACGTTGTCCTCACTGCGCACTTTCTGTATGCTTTAGGGATTCCGTGGTATATGTAAAAACGTATACACAATGTCAGCTGCTCAGATGGCGCTGCTCTCTTCTAGTAATCACCGGTAAATGGTGAACTAAAGTTTCGCTTTCTCAAACAACTGAAACTCGTGGAATGTGTGCGCTTGTTCGGCGATTGTTTCGTCCTTAGGTTAAACAAGACAGGTCCACGTAGAATCAGCAGGATGAACGTCAATAATTGTCTTGATTTCGACAGCTTTCGCACCAAGAACGAGATGGCACCCTGTCAGCTAACATTTTCTATAGGTTTGGATTCCCGTCCGCTAAACTATGTCTACAAGGGGTACACAAGGTAGCGTCGCATAAATACCCTGCTTCTAAAGTACATAAGATGTCAGAATCCCCTTATTTCGCAGCCATATAATATATAAAAATAAATTACGTAGCGTGAGTGAAACAGAAAAAGAAATACTCACGTGAGGGCGTTGGTAACGAATTCATATTCTAAAGTGACACTATCTTTAGTCAAATTCCATGTTTTGTAACGGATGCACTCCTCCAGTTGCTTTTCGTACATTTCATTGTGTGCTCTAGAATATATCCAAATCCAATCGGTTGTGTTCAAAACTAAAAAAAAACAATGCATTACAATATTTCTTTTTATGAATATTTACAAATTCAGGACCTAACCGAGCGACAAAAATGCAGGGATAAAACATAAATAACAGATACATTTTAAACGACTTCATGTTAAAATGTTTTCATAAAAGCCAGTACAAATGCTATAGCTCGTTTATTGTGCTACCTCCCGCTTACTAAATCTTTCTGTGTAACAGGTAGAGTGCACCTAAGGTTTCTGTGCTTATAACTTATTCAACTTGTGTGATGATGTACGCGGAGCAGAGAAGTGCGGTACTGTGTGTGACTAAACTGATGACATGAGCAACGTTCCAAGAAGAGCGCCGACAGCTGATCAGCACCGTTTCACGTGCTGAGAGAAAAAGAAAAGTAAGCAAGGGCTACACGTTTGTAAAACGTGATGGCGAAAGCCTACCAGCTGTAAAAGAAAACGACGATGAATGCGTGAGCAGTAGCACGAGCCCGTCTCCTTTACCACGTGACATGTGCAACAGGAACGCACTCGGCACACCTATAGTAAGTCACAACCGTGGAGATGCCGTGGCTTCAGTTATTGTTGTGAGGGGCTCAATCCTCGTCAGCCAATCCGGGGGGCATTCTTGATCTTTAATTACGTCAGTGAACTTGAAAACACCCTCCAGGAAGGGTAGTCATGCAGGCCGTCGGTCAGGCTCACAAGAAAGACAAGAAAAACCTGCCATTCGAGACCGCCATAAGCAGTGGAGGCCCAATAGCATAAGTAGTTGCAAAAGCAGAGCATCCTCATTTTCTACAGTTAAAAATCTAATACTTCATGAATTTAAAGGCGATTGTTTATTTAGTGTTCTTTGAAGAACATCCCCCCCCCCAACGAAAACGCTTCCCAACAGAGTAAAATCACGTGCTCAATTGTTTCCACTTTTTTACATATACGGCAGTTTGCTCCCCAAGGTAAATAAAAAACCGTCTGTAAAAGAACTCGAAACATTACACGGCCAGCCACAATGTGCCTGACCGCACAATATGTATGCATGCAAGTTTGAAAGTATGTTTATATGTATAATTATGTATTGCTCTCTTTGGCAAAAATTGATGCAGTTTGTGCTTGCTAAGTGATTGTTCCGGGAACAAAGAAGAACAAAAAAGCAGTCATGGCTTCATGAAAGCCTGCTTGTCCAGCGCTTCGGAGGCCCGGGTTTGAGTCCAACCCAGACTGAAATTTAGCAAATCTTTTAAAAGCCACTAACTTAAGTTGTGCACAGCAACCTCCTTCAGTATGTGACGTCAAACCGAGCATTTTTAGACGTCTTTTAGGCGTCGGCTATTTTTCGTCACGGCGCAGTTTCACCAAGGTGACAGGTCACCGCGAGGTTACCACCTAGTGCACTGCCAACATATACAACTGAGACTTTTGCCTCAAAAAAAGTAGGTGTGAGGACGTGAGTGGGAGTTCGGAGGGAGCTGGTCAGCATGACAGACGTGCATGCAAACGAAGAAGATGTTGCCCACGGCACAGAAGCAATGGTCTGTAGAATTCCTGCCACGAGGCCGCTCCAGGCTCTCACCGGGGATAGGCACTACGTTAACTTCCTTCTATAGCCTGCGGTCTGCACTCGTCGGAAGGGTGTCTGTCCCAAGTGGCAAGAGCTTGATGTGGACGAGTTGGTGTAGCATACTTGAAGAAAAAACAGCGCAAAAGAGACGACGACGAACCAGCTAGGCCAACCTAGGTGGCCCAACGTCTCCAGCGCCGTGCACGAGTTCCAGCTGGGGAACGCCTCAAAGGCGCCCAACCGTCCTCGACTGTCTAAGACTTCTTTTGCATGAAAAGTGAACTTGGTACTTTTGTAAATGTACTGACTTAAAACTGTCAGATTGTCCATATGGCTTGTCTGCATGATGCACACATGCTCCCTAATATTTACTCGCAAAATATTTTGCTCGCATCCGATAAATACAGTGCTTTTTTGTTTGTTTCCAAATGGCATCGTTCTTCCCCATGAAAACTACGTCATTGTTGTTTCATAATCTTTATCACGAGCCCTGTAGTGACATGAGAATGGCGACCATGACAGGAAAGACAGACAGACAGACAGACAGACAGACAGACAGACAGACAGACAGACAGACAGACAGACAGACAGACAGACAGACAGACAGACAGGACGAGCAGGACGGACGGACGGACGGACGGACGGACGGACGGACGGACGGACGGACGGACGGACGGGACGGACGGACGGACGGACGGGACGGACGTACGGACGGACGAGGACGGACAGGACAGACGACAGGACAGACAGACAGACAGACAGACAGACAGACAGACAGACAGACAGACAGACAGACAGACAGACAGACAGAGCAGACCAGACAGACAGACAGACAGACAGACAGACAGGACAGACAGACAGGACAGACAGACGACGGACAGGACGGACGGACAGGACAGGACGGACGGACGGACGGACGGACGGACGGACGGACGGGACGGAAGGACGGACGGACGGAGGACGGACGGACGGACGGACGGACGGGACGGACGGACGGACGACGGACGACGGACGGACGGACGGACGGACGGACGGACGGACGGACGGACGGACGGACGGACGACGGACGGACGGACGGACGGACGGACGGACGGACGGACGGACGGACGGACGGACGGACGGACGGACGGACGGACGGACGGACGGACGGACGGACGGACGGACGGACGGACGGACGGACGGACGGACGGACGGACGGACGGACGGACGGACGGACGGACGGACGGACGGACGGACGGACGGACGGACGGACGGACGGACGGACCGACAGACAGACAGACAGAGACAGACAGACAGACAGACAGACAGACAGACAATGAACTTTTATTGAGGTCCTGAGGGACTAGCCGGCGGAGACCCGTTGGGGCCCCGGCTCACCGCTGGCTGCTCCTATGTCGGAATCGGGAGGCCAAGCCTCCTGATTGGATGAGGCCGTTTTTAATCGTGCGTCGGGGAACTACCTAACATTGTTCGTAAAAAATCATGCTGAGAAAGGCGAAAGCTTGGGGCTAAAAAAAGCAGTGCTTAGGTCATTGGTAAAAGAGCAGTTGGCTCGAGATGGACAGATGCGTTCAGGTGAAAGGATAGCTGAAGAAGCCCGCCAAGAAATTGAGTTCAAGAGTGAGAAAGCACACCACGAACAACAAATGCGCATTCTGAAGATGCAGATTGAGACTCTTGAGATCCTTAACACTTCTCTCATGTTCGAGGGAAATCATCCCTATTACATCTAAATTGAGTTAGGAACCAAAGTGTGGGTGCGGTTCTAAACATATACTTTGAGTTCGGGCGAAGAAAGAGAGTACACTCAGAGTGATTAAGCTGTTAATGCAGTACTTCTGTTGGTTTGTAACTACACAAGCCACATGAGATGAACAAACTGCTTCAAGTCTAAACAATTCAAAACAGATCAAGAAGCGGGCCGAGGTCGCTGTGGCTGTCCTACGTGGAAGGATCAGCCTTTATGTCCAGAATTGCTGCCCGAGGCAGGGATTTCAAAAGTTTTCATTAAACTTGACATGGATGATGAGATGAAATTCATGGTTGAGCCTACTAAAAAGCCCATTGCCTTCTAGTATTTTAACAGTCAAGTAAAACAAACCCACTGGTGCAGATGTATGGCTCAGTATAATGAATATGGGAGCGTATCCACATCTTAGAGAATGACAGCTTAGGTAGTCCAATGTCCTTTATGTCAAAGGCATCACCATCTTGCATGATAGAAACTATATAACACGAAAGAGTCTTGAACGGGAAGCAACTATGTACCAGAGCATTGTAGGCGATGCTCAGGAAATTTATGGTTTGTCAAACCGGCCGGTATTTTGCAACGGAACACGCCTCCAACATCTTCTGACATCATTTGGTGAAGTTTGTTTTGTAAAAATACGTTTGGTGATGGGTTTACTAAAATTACTGGTGGGTTTATATATATATATATATATATAGTATATGAAGACCAACTGCGGACCACCATCAGTTGCGCTTGGTTCCTCAAAGAGCTAGGACATGTGCCTAGGGAGCACTTGAACAACTCAGCAATGTGGTGACGTGGTTTATATCATGGGTCCGGGACCTCAAAGAGCTGGCATGTAATGCTCACGCATTGATCTCGCATTTACCAGGAAAACAACACTGAATGTATTTTTTAAATTCTTACATTGTTTTTAGGCTCACCTTGCGAGAATTTTGCAATAGAGTTGTTTAGAAAAGTGCACATATTACCATTACGAGAAAGTAGAAAGTTGGAGGACGCCTATGCTTCGCCTTTTAAGACTGGCACTTGATAGCCTTATCGGGCCAAGCCTACACCAATCCCCTTAAAGTCGGCTTCAATTTAAAACAGAAATGCATTGATGGGAACACGTTTTTCCAGGGGCAATATAAATCGTCTTTTATTAAAATGTGAAGGCCCTAGGACATTTTTTACTGTCATGAATTGTTTGATATTGTCCCGACGCGCGCGCGTGTCCTAAACACGTTAGGCAGGCTAAGTCCCGATTTAAATAATTGAGGAGGCGAGCGCCATCTGGATAGGATTTTCGCAAGTAATCTACCCGAGCACGCCACTGTTGGTATGGTAGAAATGCTGGAAAATTGTTTTGAGTTTGTGTTTCCTCGGCACAGAATTATGTTTTCTCTTACATTCAAATTACAATCCGACGCCACCATGTCTGTAGTTTGTATTTAAGTGATACTGGGAGCTTACCACTGTCGTTGAAAAGAAAAGTGTACAATCATTGCATTCTACCGGTGCTAGCATATGAGGCAGAAAATTGGAGGTGAACAAAGAAGCTCGAGAACAAGTTAAGAACCGCACAAAGAGCAATGGAACGAAAAATATTAGGACTAACGTTAAGAGACAGGAAAAGAGCGGTGTGGATCAGAGAACAAACAGGGATAGTTGACATTAAGTGGAAGAAATGGAGCAGGGCAGGCCATGTAATGCGTAGGATGGATAACCGATGGACCATTAGGGTTACAGAATGGATACCATGAGAAGGGAAGCGCAGTCGAGGTCGGCGGAAAACCAGATGGGATGATCAAGTTAGGAAATTTGAAGGCGCAAATTGGAATACGCTAGCGCAAGACAGGGGTAATTGGAGATCGCAGGGAGAGGCCTTCGTCCTGCAATGGACATAAAATATAGGCTGATGATGATGATGATGATGATGATGATGTTGTTGATGATGATGATACTTGACTATTTTCTGACGAATTTTATTGTGAGCAATTCAATTTTTGTTCACTAACAGCTTGCGCCACGCGGAGGGCCTGCGCGGTCGGGGTGATTCGCGATTATTTCTCCGCCATCGGACGCCGGCGCTTACGTCGACGCCGACGCTGGATTTTCTGCGACGCGGGGCCCTCAACGGTATCGCGTTAAAATATTGCTTCTACCAGAAGTAACACAAGTTGAAAATTGCTTGCATACATAGCAAAGATGCCACAACATAGAATTGAGAGCATAATAATGACGCCTATACAAGAAACGCAATAAAAGTAACATAGCATGTTTGTGAAGGAAGAAACTTTTGAAACAAAAGCTCATTCATAATCACAAGTTGTTAAGCATTATGTTGACACTGCACAGTGTCGTCCGTGGAGTCTGTGCTATCAGACAAAACAACAAGATTAGTTATCCGATTAGCTCAGGCTAATAAGCATTAGGCAATAAATTAGATAATATTTACAGTTCTGAAGTAATGTTGACTGCAAAGCCTCGCTTAAATATACCTGTGCTCAAGTGGGCTGGTTATCAAATTGAAATATTACCTGACAATGAACATGTATTTGTGTTTTATTCGAAGAAAAGTGCGTGAAAAGCAAGTCTTATACCGCTGGCGAGGCCTAGTGGTAGAGCGTGCGCCTCGGTGGCGGGAGGTTGTGGGTTCGATTCCCACTGTCGCCGGGCACCCACTGGTTCAAATGGGCACACGCGTACCCCGGCCTAGTGTTCCGCTTTCTTCAGGGGTGATACGTTTGGGAAAGCAGCCCGCGCCCTGAATTCACGTTGAGACCCTCGTTTATAAAATCTTTATAAAACGAAACGGTCGATTTCAACTTTTTTTTATGAAGGGGCCACATTGTTGTGGCATAGTTTGCAGCGATAGGAACGAATTTGTATCAATACCGACAAGGAACTGAAAATCTAATTTCGCAATGATAGAGAACGCAATGTACAATGATGCACGTGGTTGTCTGTAAGGTGAGCGTAAAATACTGATTGGGTTCGTTCGTGATCCGCCAGAAGAGAGCGACGATGATAGTAGCGCGCGTTCAAAATGTGTGATTGGCGAGGTGGAAAAATGGAGAGGGAAATAAGACGCTGCCGTGAGGCGAGGAGGAGAAGAGTAAAATAGAAGCACTTGGGGGCTGGATACAGTCGAGTGACCAGGCCCGAGTGCCACCTCTTCGTCTCAAGGTCCGCGAGTTGGAATTCAATGCTTCACGGTGGCTGTAAAGTTCTTCTTTCAGTACCTCCTAACATCACGGCTCTTATTCCCTTGACAGAACCGCACGCTGATACTGAACGCTCCGAAGTCAGCGTGGTATCTACTCCCATCGCTCAATTGAAGTTGTTGATATCGGCAACGCATAAGCCTGCGTAGGCTCAGACTCTCTGTTTTAATGCCGTATTAGTTACACGATACACTTAGTTGCCTCTTGATTATCTATACTTAGTTTTGCACAGCGTGTGTGTTCATTAGGTGCATAAAGTGACGTTCGAAATGTGCAAATGACACCTTCCAGTTGGTTGGAACATCATCGTCCTCAGCCTAAAAGCTATCTTTTCAACCAAATCATTACAGTGTCCAAATGATAAAGAATATCTTACTAACGTTACGCTGGTAGAGGCAGGAGATTAACCGAGAAGCGTGACATAGAATAGGTTCCATGTAGTCGACAAGTGATCTGCGGTTGATATACCATGTAGCAGAAGCTTACTCTGTAATAGGGGATACATTGGTCATGTACGGGAGGTCCGTAACCTTACCGAGTTGATTCCTAAGTTTCTCTTAGGGAAATTGGTGCATGGCCAGGCTTCAGAGTATTGCAGCAACTGCCTTCATTTAGGTTAATTTTGGATGAAAAAAACATCGAAGTAATTTAGATCAATGACCGCTTCAATTAGACTCAAAGGCAAGTTGTAATCTTCTCAGCATTCCCAAGTGTTTTGCAAAAACGAATGTAGTTACCTTTACATATGTTCAGACTCATTTTCCCTTTGTCTTGCTCCTATAATAATGGTTTCATCGGGACTATTTCCGCTTGAAAATGCCATCATTGCCATACAATGTATCGTTTCTTTTATATCTTCCTCTATGACACTTATTACAGCGAAACTCTGTACATCTCGTTGGTCGAAGAATTTTGTGGCGTAAACACAAAACCCCCTAGCCATACCAGCTGTGCGATGGCTTCGCCGAGCTGGGGGAGAGAGAGCTGAGAGAGATTGAAAGCAGAGTATAAAAATAGAGTCGCGCAGCATGGCGGATGCGAGGTGCATGAAGAGGAGTGAATGCATGCGGTATATAGTGGGATGCGTAGAACTGCTGCCCGAAGCCGATCTCGTTTCCCCGCGTTCGCGCCGAATGTGCCTTGTTTCCGTGACTGCAGCCGAGGACTCTGGTGGCGGTTCGGGAGGTGTCGACTAGACAGCTGGACACTAGTTGCTTCCGCAAGACTGAAGCGAGAGCTAGGGAAGTTGAAAACAAACGCCGCAGAAGAGAACATCCGGAGTTTCGATGCAGGCGAAATGCAAAAATGCCCGGGTGCTTGCGTCGTAGTGCACGTTAAAGAACCCCAGGTGGTGAAAATTATTCCTGAGCCCTCCACCACGGCATGCCTCATAATCAGAACTGGTTTTGGCACGTAAAATCCCAGAAAGAAAAAGTAGATTGAGGGAAGACGAGAGTTCGCATAGGCGAAGAAATGAAGATTCGTACGCTTGTGAACGTGGCCGGTGGAATTCATGGCTATACTACGCAGAACATCGCGAAGAAATCATGAGCGCCAGAAAACTAAGTGTGTGGTTTGCCACTACTTTACTAGGCTTTCCCCAGCCCCGCTGGTCCCTGGTGTTTTGGTAGCAGAGCTACGCATAATTTTTACAGCTAAGCTATATACCTCTCGTTGGTCGGAATACTTCGTCGCGTAAACAGAAAACGCCAAGCTAACAATTGAATGAAAACGGCATATCTTTATTTGCAATGAGCCCACACAAAAAAAAAATAACTTATGGGGTTTTACGTGCCAAAACCACGATCTGATTATGAGGCACGCCGTAGTGGGAGACTCCGGAAATTTGGACCACCTGGGGTTCTTTAACGTGCACCTAACTCTAAGTACACGGGTGTTTTCACATTTGGCCCCCATTGAAATGCGGCCGCCGTGACCGGGATTCGATCCCGCGAACTCGTACTCAGCAGCCCAACACCATAGTCACTGAGCAACCACGGTGTGTTTATTTGCAATGAGCAAATACACACACATACGGGGTGTTTCAGCGAACACTTTCAAAAATTAGTAAAGGTTGTCTGTGGCTGATAGTGGAATTCTTATGAGCTGGTCTACTCGAAGAGGCGGACATTACTTGCACAAGCAATTGAAATACATGATGGAACGCTTAAGAACAATTTACTAATTAGGTTTTTAACTTATTACCTGATGGCCCATATTGCAATTTACATATCGTAGCTTTGGAGTTCGCAAGGCGGGTACACTTGGAACGAATTCTCGTGATGACACCTGTTTGGAGATATTATTTCCCGAACCTTGCGGAGAAATGCATTGGCGTTCCAGTTAGTTTCTTAACAAAACGTTGGTTTATGCATTGAAGCACAAAATTAGCTGGAACGCCAATGCATTTCACCGCACAGTTCGAGAATTATTGTCTCGAAACTGGGGTCATCCCGAGAATTCGTTCCAAGTGGATGCGCCTTGCGAACACCCCGGCTACAATTTGTAAATTGCAATCAGGTAATCAGTAATTTTTTTTGCTTGGTAAATTATGCATTTCAATTTTTTTGTGCAAGTTGTGTCCGCCTCTTCGAGTAGACCAGCTCATTAACTATAACTGGGCTATCTGCCACGGGAAACTTTAAATAAATCGTGAAAATGTTCGCTGAAACACCGTGTATATATGAACGAGAAGAAAAGCAACCGAGATGCCCAATTTAATATTTATATCATAAGAAGCCACTAAACAGTGACACCAAGGACAACATAGGAGCAATTACTTGTACTTACTAATTGAATTAAAGCAATGATAGATTAATGGAAATGAAAATGAATGAAAAAACAACCGACCACAGGTGGGGAACGATCACACGTCTTCGCATTACGCGTGCGATGCTCTTACCATTGACCAACCGCGGCGCTGTTTTCCCATACACTTTCCGGGTTATTTGAAGTTTTTTACAACTACAACTAACCCTGGGAGTGTTAGCTAGTGCCACCACTCACAAACCTAACGGCGGATGCGGAACATCTTTTCTGGCGGATGCGTCACGAGTACGTGATCTCTTTGGATGATGGCAACTGGTCAAGAAACCCACATATGCTACCTGAAGGTAGTCCTGGTTCTACAAGCTTTCGGCAGTTCTGCACTTCCGTCATCCCGAAAAGACCAAGGATTTACATTGTTTTCTAGGCCTCGCTTCCTATTTTAGCCGATTCGTACGCGACTTCGCCTCAGTAGCGTCACCTCTGCAGAAATTACTCGGTTTTAATGTTCCCTTAGTGTGGTCTCCCGAATACGAATCAGCGTTCATCCATCTCACATCTGAACCTGTACTTCACCATTTTGATGAAGCTACTCCTACCCTCCTGCATACGGATACTTGTGGCCACGGAATTCGTGGCATTCTCCTATCAGCGAGACGACTCTTTAAGTGAAAGGGTCATCGCGAACGCAAGTCTCGTTCGGACAAACGCCGAAAAGTGTTACACCATCACTGAGCAGGAATGTCTAGCTATGGTATGGTGAGTGCAGAAGTTTCGACCTTATCGTCAGGGCCGCCATTTTACCATCGTTACAGACCACCACGCCTTATGCTGGCTTTCGACGCTGAAGAGCATTGTCTGGACGACTTGGTCGGTGGATTCTTACGACTGTGGCTTCTTACAAGAAGAATGCGACTTTACTATTGCCTACAAGTGTGGTAAAACACCAGGATGCAGAAGCGCGTTCACGCTGTCCGCTTCTTACGACTCCATTAAATGGCCCTCCAACTACCTTCCGCGACAAGCGTTCGCACGACCCCTCTTCATACGCTTTCTCGTTAGCCACTGTAGATGAGATGGCTCCACACAACCAATCTCACTAACTTGCTGAGTCTTGCTGTCGGCCCATCATAGACCACCTTCAAAGAGTTTAGCACCCCCCTAACAGCTGCCTTTGTCAACAGCTGATGCAATTTAAGATTTACAACCGCGTTCTGCATAGCCGTGTCTATCACCTTGACGGTCAACGCTGGGTGCCTCTCTTGCAAGGCTCTCTACGTGGTCATGTCCTTCAGGCTTGTTAGTGTGCTTCTTGGACGAGAAGCCATCTGAGGCGATGAAAGATGGCACGTCATCGCTTGCGTCGTGCATGCCTCTTCGCACTCTGTCCCTCAGTGATATAGGTAATGCTCGCCACGTCAATATGGAGATGTCCTGTTCCTGTTTCTCTAACAGTGGCCCAATAGATCTCCGACAATGACTACACCGCCGTGGAGGCCAAGCGAGTGGAGAGAAAATACCGCAGGGACAACAAAAGATGTGAGTGAGCAGGGCCCCAACGTACCGCCTACTCCGACTTACAGTATTGATTCTGATACCTCTCGACATGTCTAAGAATTTGAATTCCGTACACAGACAGACTCTCAACACCTACCTTCGTAATGTGGCTCCAAAATGAATTAACAAAGTGCGCTTTCAACTACCAGGAAAAAGAAATAGTCACAGTCCTGCGGCACACGCAGCACAGTCACAGCGTCAGCTGGTGGAGTGGCTCAAGAGTAGCTCCAATTTGGGCACCACGCACAACAGGGTCTTCGCGGCAAAGTCTGTTCACCTCGTTTTAACAACAACAATCTGAACTGTCCGTCCGGCGTCGACGGCGAGCTGCGGCTTGTAATGCTCTCTGCAAAGCAGTCTGCAGAGCCCGATCAACATTTACAACTACTACTTACATGTCGGGCGCGCCGCGTTTACAGGCACCTTAACTAAATGGCACCACCCTACTGGCGGAGGCTCGAGTCGTCTTCACCCTGCGTTTGCCTTAGGGTATTTTCCGCGGCCCGATAGCAAGCGCTTGCGTGGCTCAGGGGTACAGTATCCGGCTCCCACGCAGCGGGCGCGGGTTCGATCCCGGCGGGAATCGGGTACTTTTTTCGCGTTTCCGGCGATAGCGGTTACGCGGCGGACGCCGGCGGCGACATCATTGCGACCCGAAACGGCTATTGGAATGAGCCCATAACAGCAGTTCCAAGGGCTTCTGTCTTCAACAGTGAAGGTCCTCGACGTTCATCGCTTCGGTCGCTCGACGAGCGTCAGGCTTCTTTTCGAGGGATACACGCTACCTGATCATGTCAGAGTGGGCTATGTGAGAAACCCGGTGCGTTCTAATATGCCCCGACCACTGCAATGTCACAAGTCCCTAAACTAGGCCGTGTCAGCGCTGTCTGCACAGGCCAGATGGCATGCTTCCGCTGTGGCTGCAGCCATGGCATGCCGTCTGGCCTGTGCAGACAGGCCTCATGCACAGTAAAAGGAATGGAGCTTGAATTGCGGTGGACCCCACGAGGTCAATTCCAAGGATTGCCCTAAACAGGATAAGGAGATAAAAATACTGAACCAAATGAGCAATACAAGTATGTCCCACAAAGAGGCAGCAGGCGTCAGTGAAAGACCGGAGGAGACGATCGCGCCGTCGACGTGGACAAGCTGTAGGTGCAAGCGAGAGCTGTTACTGTATCAAGCAGTTAATTATCCGTATTAAGAAGTGACGCTTCCACTCATCCAGAAGGGCGTAAAAATTAGTACCAAAACATTTTTTAATTACACAAGGAACTTTTCTGGTTAGACAAAAATGGCACGATGCCACCAGTTGGCGAAGGCACGCGTACCATTTGCGACTAGAGAGGTGGCGCACTGACCTTATTTATTTGTATTTACTTATTTACAACATACGCATAGCGCATCATGGCAATACCGTGGGGGGGGGGGGGGGTGACGAAAAAATATTACAAGGCATCCAGAGTGGTAGCAAGCACGACAATCATAAAAACAAATCGTATACATATAACAGGGGCAAACAACATCTTCGGAATCGATCGAGACAGGTGAACATACTCTAGTGCTTTAGCGAAAGGTACACATCAGTAAACGTACAGTGAACTCAACAATATACAACGGCAACTATAAATTAGTGCTGAGCTAAAGCTTAGGGTATACCACCAGCTATAAACAAACATTATACACAAGAAAAGCTAATAAATACAGTAGCGATCACAGGGAGTAGCACGAATAGTGAGTTACTGAAATTCAGAAAGAATTATTGTACTAGTGCAAAAAAGATTACCAGAAGTGTTTCAGAATAGGAAGAATACAAAAACGAAGTAGGATATGAGAGAGTTCTGGAAGAGATAGATTAATAACAACTTTGGCTTGTTCGAATAGGAAGCCCTTCACCTTTACAGCTACAAATTAAACGAGACACCACGCTTTCCGTCGGTGAAACTGGGTCTTAGAAGGGAACCTTCATAAGCAGAATAGGTTGAAAATAGGAAGCGAGAAGGTGCTGAAACCGATTGTCCACCTAAACTTTGACAACGGTAACGACTCACCCAAAAATGCTCTAGAATGTGAATGCCGCTTACGGCACATGCGAAAGAAAACTCAGTTCCCGCGATTGCAACTGGGGACATCAACATTGACATATCGAATCCTGCAAACAAATGGTTTCCAGAATCCATAAAAAGGCACTTGGTTAGGATTATTCATTACAGACTTCACACTTACAAGGGTAGGAGGTGTCATAGGTCTTGTCCTTGCTAGAGGTATAAAACATTTGAAAGCGTTGAAAAATGAGTCATACTTCAGCATTTTAGTCCCCTGATTGTCGACATGGGGACGACAAGAGATAGAATGGAAGATGAGTTAATGTGGGCGTGCGTTTGTTTCTGTATGTGCGCGTGTGTGTGTTTGAATGTTTTCTCATTAACATAAGCCATCATCGTGAGTTGGATTGCGTCAGACCTTTTTTTTTTCTCAGAGTGCATCCTCGCATGACAGCGCAACCGTTCAGCATGCGACCAAAATACTGTACACCCATTCACCCTGTCACCGCGCAGAATCACCAGAAAGCGGAAACTGGCTACGCAAAGCACACGGCTACGATAATGAGTAGCGAGGCCTGGGCCAGCTAGCACGCCATCTCAGAAATAACCGTGGTATTGCAGCCCCATGTGTTCCCAGTGCATGAAATTTCAGTCATGTTTCATAGGCACGTCGCTCCCGTGTTCTAGACATCCGTGACGCAGGCTGTAAAAGTGCGCTAGCCAGCCTTGCACTCGTTCACTGTGAAGGTACGTCAACGCTTGGCAAGGATATCGACCCTTTAGGATATTATCGGCATGGGAACGGCAAGCATCCCTTTTTTTAGACATGTGTGTTGCTTTGTTTTGAATGTTTCACAGAAAGCACAGTAGTTTGTGCGACCCTCTCCCAAACCACAGACCCGTGGAAAGACTGACGCTCCGAAAGCCTGCTCCTTGCACATGTTTTATAAATCGGCAGGTGTCGAACCGCACATATATTGCAGCCGAGCGCGATAACAAGTACAGTCTGTTTCACACTTCGGGGAAAACTCGGAGCACCTTCAAGGCGCTCCGAGTTTTCCCCTAATTGTGAAAAAGACTGTACCCGTATACTTGAGCCTACCGTCCTCTCTTGCGGCTCGCCTCCCTTGTCATCTACGTAGCTTAATTAATGCCGCTAGGCACAGGTGAAGCGAAGGCACATAACTATTTTCTGACGAGCTAAACGAATGGTTACATTAGAATCAGTCGTCGATGTTGCGCGATCATCATAAAAAAGCCTAAAAGGCGTAATACATATGTTTGTAGCTGAACCCACTTGTATGCTCTCTTTTGAACATATTAATATTTAGCCTGCGTGTTAATAATCAAGTAAGCTCTCCTACAGATTAAGAAAACGATATAAAAAGGAAACAAGGACAAGCTCAAACTCAATGAATCAAAAACTGCAACTTCCTGTATTTGACCAATGGAACAGAGACAAGCGATATTTGGGTAGACATTTCAGAAAGCGGGCATTTAAACAAAGTACAAGAAATACAAACAAACACATTGGCGGGTTTTCCCAAATTTCATGCATGCTGCATCAGCCGGTCCAAGATTAAATCTTAATAAAATGACTAGGTAGCGCAATTAGCGAAGCAATGCTTACGTTATAAAGCTGCCACAGTCTTGTTTCACGGGCACCACATACGCTTAATAATAGCGCATATGATATGGCAAAGCTATAGATATGCATGACCGTGCAGTTGTCGTATAGATGTGTAGAGAATACTGGATAAAAATCCGCATGCAGTGCTCTTATATGGAGAAAATTTATTCCTTTTCCCAATCATGGATTTCTCGCCACCTGCTGCATACGACATGAGGACGCGCACGTATTTGCGATGTTCGAATTGGATATTCACTGTCGCATCTTTCATGCTCAGAGATTGACGTCCGCTGACTTCAGCTTCACACATTGACGTCAGCTATAAGGAAATAATTGTATAAAGCAAACTAAAGTAGGAAGGAGAAAGCTTGGCACTGGTGTGTTTTGAACCTACGACCCCACGCTCAGAAGCCGAGTGTCAAACCCAAAAATTAAACACCTTTTTTTTTCATTGACACATTGAAGAGTGCATTCAAAGGAAATAGTACATTTGGGGGAACAGTACCTATAGGAAGTGGCTTCGCGCGACCTCATTAATATTCGCACATGTTTAACAATGCTTCAACTCTCGGGAGTAATTCAGGCTCTGCGGTTTTAATCTGGATAGGCTTCACGTCCAAGCAGGTTTTTAAAAAAAAATTCTGGAGTGGCGGCGCCCACTAACCTTTACCAGCAGGGGTGAAGCCAGCGATTGCCCTGACTTCACTTCTGAAAGAGTGCCGTGCAGGCTGCTGTCCGCGCACATTTTAAGGGCTTTGCTTTGCGAATTTAAACTCTGGGGTAATTGTAAAATAAAAGGTCGTTGTTTCTAGCTAAAATATTATATTTGGCTGAGTGATGATATCACAAACTCTTAAACGGCATTCAGATTTGCTCCTAAAGCCTGTGAAACAAAAGTGTAAATTTAATAGAATCTTTACAGCGAAATTAGCCATCTGAAACATGAAGGAGTCGAAAAGCAGGCGTTTCGTATATTCTACTATTCCCTGATGTCTCTTCGTGCCCTGAGTAGGATGACGGTGGCCTGGCTTCACTTTCAAAGCAGCATTTCCATTCCAGAAGTTGTTTTTTTAACCTCCTTGTTCACGTCCATGTCAGCGTTCCGAACTGCCATCCTAGATCGGAAAATGCTGTGGAGGCCCAAGAGCATAATGAGGTCAAATGGAATACCGTCTTCGTTTTCAACTGACAAAATTCCTCGTATGCCGAAAGCGTCTACAGGTGGGTTTTTCTTGAGAGTACGTTGTAAGAAATCCCAGAACAAAAATGCTTCACAACAATCTAGAAATACATGCTCGATCGTTTCCGGCTTACGAAAAATGACACGTTGAGTCCTCCATGGTACACAGAATCCACTTCCTTCCAGTTAAATCTTCATATCTTAGATATTTGTGTACAATTTCAATAAAAATATTTTACCCTCGGCTGGTACGTTCATGCTTTTAACTCGTTTAAGAACATTTCCGAATTGTTCGATATATATATATATATATATATATATATATATATAATTTAATAAAAATGCAGAGAGGTTGGCCTGAGCAAGTATGCTCTGGCCTGCTACTCTGCAAAGGGGAAATGGAAAGGGCACAAAAAGAGGGAAGATAAAGACAACAGTAAGAAGGGATGCATATCTATAATAATACAGTAGTGTCCTTATTATTGTTATTATTATTATTATTATTATTATTATTATTATATTATTATTATTATTATTATTATTATTATTATTATTATTATTATTTGGTTTGTACACATATAACACAAGGACACGAAGGAAATAGGGAGGAAGCAAGCTGACAACTGCCACCGAGAGGGGCACAACGCCTGCCTGCTTTGCAGGAAATGAAACTTGAGGAAAGAAAAAAGTAAATGAGGAAATGACGGAGACACAGACAGAACACAGTGTCAGTGTCTCAATGGAACCGCAAAACGTACACGATGGGCTGTCCACACGTCCTTGTCGGTATAGGCGTTCGCGCACCAACACAGACCCAACCCTTAACTTGTATAACAGTGCTCTAGCACGACGGGGCAAGCCTCGACCACGAACGCGGGGTCCTTAAGGTTTCCTTAAAGTCTTGCATCTAGTTCGTTGATCTTGAGGTAGTCCACAGCAGCCATTGTAGCTATTGATGCTACTGTATGGTCACATATTGCGGACAAAATATTATTTGTGGACAATGTTCGCCTACGAATGCCTGCTAGCGTCGAAGCCAGGATCTTCCGCTGTGATGCCTAGAAAGGGCAGTCGCAAAACAGATGTTAGAGAGTCGCCGATACTTGGCAGCGTTCATAGTTCTGGTCCAATAATGTGATCTATACAAATGAACTGGTAAAACAATATCACATAAATACTTATATAAGTCTTTTTCGTGAAATCAGGTTAAACACCCACGCTTGCAGAAGGAGGAGAAAGGAAAGGCAGGGAGGTTAGCCAGACGCACATCCGGTTTGCTACCCTACAAGGGGGAGGGGTTTAAAGGGATGAAAAGAAAGGAGAGAGAGGGAGAAAGTACTCTCAGTATGAACACGTGCGGTTGACCAATTCACAATCGGTCACTGAGGCCAGTCGACTTCATGAACTGTAACAATGCCCACGTTGCTTTGGAGGCCTGCGATGTGTGGGGCCACGGTTCGAGAATCTTTGTCTCTGAAAACGGTCTGCTGTCTAATTGGCTTAACACATTCCGGAGAACGTCGCGTTCGATCTCATAAAGATGACAAAAACACAACACGTGTTCCTCCGTCTCCTCACAGTTGCACGAGTCACAGATTGGTGTGTCGGACATGCCCAGAAGGAATGAGTACGCTTTCGTAAATGCTACCCCTAACCAAAGGCGACAAACCAAAGTTGCATCACGGCAGCGGAAGTTCGATGGAATCTGCAGCCTCAGTGTACGATCCAGCCGGTGGAGACGACAGTCCGATCAGGCTGCTCCATCAAGTTGCTGTCTTGATTTGAGCAAGTAAACGAAGACCCCTCGCAGCGTCTGTTCTTCATAATGGTATAGGAACTGTCAGGGTTTCCTTATGGGCTGACCGGGTGGCATCATCAGCAAAGAGCTTTAATGGCGGTACATAACAATTGCCAAAGAATAACAATTTCTATGAAGACTTAGTTGAAAGATTTGGTGATGGTGGAATTAAAGCCATCTCCAAAACCACACGTGGAGCCGAATTGAAGCATTGTAGACATCAGCAAAATTTCTATTTTGCGAACATTTAATATCAAACAGTGGTGGCGTGGAGCAGAGGTAGAACACTCGGCTTCTAATCTGAGGTCGTAAGTTTGAATCCTCCTCCAGACCGCTATATTTTTAGGCATGGAATGGCGCCTGACACCACAAGAAAATTAACTCCGAGAGCTAGAGGGGCTATGCTAGTCCAGGTGCATCCAAATTAGGAAGGCCCACTAAGCTTCAACAAGGTCACTCCCTCACCAGAACTGCAATAGACCGATCCCACTGGCCACTTTCACGACGCCACCGCTGCCGCGGTGCATGCTGGTACTTGGAGTCATCCGGCCGCTCCAGCCGCCCGGAGTGCCTGTGCGTTCTGTTTCCGAATGATTTTCGACAATTTTTATGGTTCGTGTAGAGCCATCGTGCGATGGGAGGATTGACCTGCTGTATTCCTGGGTGCTACCACCAAACAAGGGACAAAGGCTTCGGATTCTATGTGTTTTCTTTTCTAAAGAGCGAAAGCTTCGAAAGACGTGGATCCATCGGATTAATAGGTGGTACTGGTAATACACAGCTCGAGAAGAAACACGGGGACGAATAGCGGCCGCATTTCAATGGGGGCAAAATGCGAAAACACCCGTGTACTGAGATTTCCGGGAATTTATAGATTATTTGTCGATTATCGATTAGCTATTGATTGGCTATCGCAAGGTATTGGCCACGTATTTGGGCTAGGCTAAGCACTACCAAGTCATCCCCAGAATTGTCCGGAATTTATTGATTATTGATCGATTATTGATTAGCTATTGATTAGCTATCGCAAAGTATTGGAAACGTATTTGGTCTAGGCTACACACTACCAAATCATCCTCGGCATTTTCCGAAATTTATTGACTATTGATCGATTAGCTATTGTTGGCTATCGATTGGCTATCGCAAGGTATTGGCCACGTATTTGGCCTAGGCTAAGCACTACCTAGTCATCCCCAGAAGTTTCCGGTGTTTAATAATTATTGATTGATTATTGATTAGCTATTGATTGGCTATTGATGACTTGGCGATGATTGTATATCGCCGTTTTTTTCTTTTATGTCTGGGAAGCTCGTGTGCAGTACTCAACGAGTACTGCACACACTGCGGTGTGTGGTTGACCAGTTGACAACAACCAAGATGGTGGCAGTGCTACTTCCGGAAAACCAGCGCATGCGTAGATCCGTCGGTGGGATCGGTCTATTGGCCTCCCTAGTGCAGTATTCTGCCCCTACCTTTCTCATGAAAACTAGAATTAACCCATGGCCCTCAGTCCCCAGCGGCGGTGGTCAGACCTGCGACGCGGCAGAGGAGGCTAGCTTAGCAGGGCTATTTGAAGAATTATCAGGATTGCCTGGAATATTATTGGCCTTAGTGAGGTTAGAAGTGGTGAGGCTTATGCAGTGCTGACTAAAGGCCATGTACTTGTTACAAAGGGCTTCAAGATAAGAGAATTCGGAGTAGGATTTCTAGTCAATAGGACATAGCGGGCAACATTGATGAATTATACAGCCTTAATGAGATTACAGCAGTCGTCGAAATAAAGTTGAATAGGAGGTATAGAATGCCGGTGGTGCAAGCCTACGCCCCAACCTCCATTCACGATGATGAAGAAATAGAACAGTTTTATAAAGATGTTGAAGACCAATGAGAAAAGTGCAAAGTTAGTATACTGTAGTCATGGGCAACTTTAATGCAAAAGTTGGGGAAAAGCAGGCTGGTGAGCAAGAAATTGGTAACTACGGCATCGATTCTAGCAACAGTAGAGGAGAGATGTTGGTAGAATTCGCGGAAACGAATAGGCTCCGAATAATGAATACCTTCTTCAGGAAGCGCAGCAACAGGAAGTGGGCCTGGAAAAGCCCTAATGGAGAAGCAAGGAATGAAATAGATTTCATACTCTCTGCCGATCCAAGCATAGTGCAGAATGTAGAAGTGTTAGGTAAGGTAAAGTGCAGTGACCATAGGATAGTCAGGTCTAGGATTACTCTCAACTTGAAGAGAGAAAGAGTGAAATTAGTCAAGACGAAACAGGCCAACCTAGACGCAGTAAGGGTAAAAAGACACAAATTGAGGCTGGTGCTAGCAAACAAATATGCAGCTTTAGAACAGGAAGATAAAGACAACATAGAGGTAATGAATGAAACCATAACTAGGCCGATCTCAGAAGCAAGCAATCGAAGTGGGAGGTAAAGCACCAAGGCAACCAGTAGGTAAGCCCTCCCAAATAACAAAGGACCTAATAAGGAAACGGCAAAACGTGAAGGTGTCAAACTCGAGCGAACAGATAGTGTTCGGTGAACTGTCCAAACTGATCAACAAGAAGAAAGTAAGGGATATTCGAAATTATAAAGTGGAAAAGATTTAGGAGGCAGTAAAATATGGACCCAACATGAAATCAGTGTGAAGAAAACTTGGCATAGGACAAGGCAAAATGTCTGCACTGAAAGATAAGCAGGGCAATGTCATCAGCAATTTCGATGACATAGTAAAAGCAGCGGAAGAATTCTATACTGACCTGTAGGCATACCCAGAGCAGCCAAGCGACTTTCATTCGAAGTAGCAATGAACAGGATACAGAGACTCCTTCTATAACTAGCGATGAAATTAGAAGGGCCTTGAAAGACATGACCAGGGGAAAAGGTGCTGGAGAAGATGTAATATATCAGTCGATTTAATTAAAGATGGAGGAGTCATTATTCTTGAAAAGCTTTCTCTCTTTTTTCTCCCTGGTATATGGCATTGAGCTTGGACCCTTTCTGCATTATCACTAGAGGCCGGATCTTTAGGCATTAAAAAAGCGCGTTTTAGGCGCAAAAAATAGGCAGGCAAAACAACGCTTTAGGCCTCCAACGTCGTAAATATAGGCACAATAAATTTTTACATAAATGGAAATAATTTCAAACGAAGACGTGTGCCGCCTATATCTACGATAGGAAAACAAGAAATGTTATTGGCTATGATGGCACACAGGCGCCAACGGTTGAACATAGCCGTACCATTGTCCCATAAAACTGCTGGACTAATGACGATCAATTGGCTTCATTCTCACTGCTCATATTTATGTTCAATGGCCACTGTACTCGAGCGTCGCATATAATGAAACAGGCATGAAAAAGAATACTTGAAAGTTGGGAATACTGATTAAAAAAAACGATACTTTATGTCTGCCTGACACAATTAAATTAAGACACAACAAAAACAGAGAAATAACAAATGGAAGAGAGACTACGATATATTAAGAAATTAGCATGTTCTTACATGAGGACTGTTAGGTACAACTCTTCGCAATTTCGTCATATACAATGACATTATCCGAATTGTACAGGCCAGACGTCCCAACACTGCCAAATACACTTCCGCTCATTTGAAGTGCACATGTTTGAAGAAATCTGTTTGGAGAGCATGCGGAACGTAGTCCAAGAATCACTGTGAAGATTGTGGAAACAATAGCAAACTACCACCATCTCCAGATTTTTGGATTCAACATTGTGCTTCCTGTCCCTGAGAATGATCTCCTACGCTGAGAAGGAACGCCCGACGGCGGTGAACACCTTAAAAAGTACATTACAAACAAAACAAAAGCCGCGTGCACATCACATTTTTCTTTCTTCTTTTGCTCTGTACTCTCTTTACCTCGGACGGCTCTCCGCGGTTTCGCATTCGCCAACCGCTCGCGCAATGTCAGCGCGGCGGCGTATGCTGGCCGGAGCGTCCCATTTCAATGCTGCTAGCAGCTGTTTTCCGGGAGTTGGTTGAACTAAAGGACTAGGTTGAAACCCATGGAGTTCCGAACAGTCAATGTTGCCCGGTAATATGAATAACGGTCTCTAACTGCACTCGAAAGCGAAACTTGAGGCTAAATAGTGTTCATATAGGCGCCGATATTGAAAATAGGCATTTATAGGCATTTATAGGCATTTAGGCACAAACACCGAAATAGGAATTTCTAGGCACAATAAAAACACTATCAAAGCCATCCTTAACCTCTAATTCATGCTCATATATCAAAGTGGGGCGATAGGAGCGCACGGAACAAAAAAGGCATTTGCCTAAAATCCGGTCTCTAATTATCACCATGATCGGCCCACTTTTCAACTTGACAACACCACCACCACCGCCGAAACTTGTGAGCCTATAAAGCTTCGCTTAAATCTCGCAGCAGCGAGTTGACCGGGGGTCCCGACTGCCTATTACATGGTAGTACAGCTGTCGCGGAGAACGAACATCGTTCATAGATGACAAATACTTAGGACACTGATCACAGTCAATATGCGTACAATAAGATGGTTTTACATTGCATTGACAAATCGAAGATTTGTTCGTCGGCTGTCATTCTCCAAATTCCGAACAGTAATTTTGTCGAGAATGTAAGACAAGGTATGAACCACTGTAGTGATAGAATGGCGTTGCAATAGAACCCAACGCTTGGGCCACTAGGGATGGGCTAGTGATGCCATCGTGGTCGTTGCATCTTCGTCATTCAAGTTTTTTGATCCGACTTTCATCATACCGTCGTCATCGCGCTGTCGTTCTATCATTACCATCACTTTAGTAACGTTATTCCATTATCGTAATGCCTTCGTCGTAAAACGACCTTACCCGCCGCGGGCGCTCAGTTAGCTAAGGCGTTGCGCTGCTGAGCACGAGTTCGTGTGATCGAATCCCAGCGCGGCGGCCGCATTTTGATGAAGGCAAAATGCAAAAACGCCCACGTGCTTGCGTTGTAGTGCATGTTAAAGAACCCCAGGTGGTGAAAATGTATCCGGAGCCCTCCACTACCGCGTGCCTCATAATCAGAACTGGTTTTGGTACGTAAAACCCCAGAAGGAAGAACGAAAGAAGGGGGTCATACGACCTTCGTCATTCCATCGACGTCAACCTTTCTTCGTCGTTCTTTTGTAATCAAACTATCGTAATTCAATCGAAATTTTGCTGCCCTTGTCCTGTCATGCCGTGATCGTGAGACAGTCGCTATCGTGCAACAGTTGTCATACCGTCGTCGTCGTCATACCCTCGTGGTCTTGCCATCATCGTCATACCAGCTTCTTCACCGACTCTCGTCATGGCGTCGTCGGGATGTCATCGTCGTTATACATGTTGAAATCTTTAATTCTGGAGTAATCGTTACGTCATGGTCAGCATACGCTTGTCGGCATCACATTGTCCTCATGCCATCGTCACCCTATGATGTCACTGCGTCGTCATTAGTTGTCGTCATGCATTTGTTGCCATGCCATCGTCATAATGTCTTCGGAGTAGTTATATTATCGTAGCTATAACTTCGATATCCCATTCTGTCCAGGCCTTTGCCGTAAGACATCGTTGTCACAGAGTCACTGTCATACCGCTGTCTTGATGCCATCGTTGTCAGGCTCTCGTTTCACCATAGTCATCTCACTGTCATGATCCTCTATTCGCCATATTATTTCCGTTAATCCATCGACATCATTCCTTGTTTGTCATTCTTTTAAAATCATGTTCTCGTCATTCAGTCGTGCTTATACCACCGATGCCATCGCCCTCTTTACGTCTTCGTCAGACCGCGGGCTATCGTGCATTTGTTGTCATACCATCGCCGTCATGTCGCCGTGTTCATATCATCGACGTCATTACAGCTTCTTCATCCGGCTCTCGTTATACCTCGTCGTCACGCCATCGTCTCTATACAGTCGTCGTCGTCTCATTGTCCTTATGTCATCGTCTCCATGCTGTAGTCGTTACACGATCGCATAATTTAGGAGTAGACATCTTGTGGTCGTCATGCCATTGTTGGTATACCACCTTCGTCATTCCATCAATATCATTCCTTCTGCGTTATTCCGTCGTAACTGCGTAGGCGTTATAAAGCAGTCGTCATGTATTCATGCTCATCGGCGACCGCTAAACGAGTTTCAAAGCAGAGTAGAACGATATTAGAGTATGTGGAGTATAGCTGAAGCAACGTAAGTCTGTTGGTCTTGGTTGCTTACAAATGTACCTTTCCTACTAATATAAACAACGCGGATGATTCGTAGTTCAAGTATTTCCCTTCTATTATTTTTACTCATAATAACTGTCATGTTAGGAAACAGGATGCTGAAATTCAAATTTAATGCTCCATCCGGCATTTACTTTCCGGTGGTGCTGAAACACATGCTACAAGAAACAAAATTCAGTGCCCATTCCACTCTGTGAAAGCGGATGATCAGCGAAGCTGTGTATGTGGTGATTGACTGTTGCTCCGGTGAAACGTTCGAAGTCTGCGAGATCGGGGCCACGTGGACGGTTCGCATTTCTTTTCGCCTCGAGGTCCTGGCGGGCAGCACGCTTACGCTTGGCGCCCGCGGCCCACTGATTGTCGGTGGTCTCCTTCCACCGCCGCCGCCGCGTCCATTCCATTTTCTGTTCACGCCGTCGTTCTTGATAGGTACGCTGTTCTTCAGACCGTACAACACGCGGCCTACCTATTTTACAGTAGCCCAACGCCTACCGAAACTCCTGGTAGGTGTTGGCCACCCCCAAGGCAAGAAGTCTCGCATTGGAGGTGGAGATGGGGAGATCTAGGGCTCGCAAGATGATTTTGCAGAAGGTGACCTCAAAAAATCTTCATCGTATTTCCGTAAGTGCAGGTACGGAGTCGCATACAGGATGCGACTCGTGACAACAGCCAGTGCGAGACGAAGTGCTTCCTTGCTTTTGAGACCCCCCCCATCTGGTTGCAGACCCAGCGGACCATGCGGCCCACCTGTTCTCCCCTTACGGAGTTTGTGAAGTGTTGTCTTTACTCGGCGGTGTTGGTGAATGTGGATTCTAAGGACACGGATCTCTTGTGGCTCATTAATGGGTCCACTAGGTTTATGGTCGAAGTGAACTTCGGTATAGATGTCTGTGTTTCGCCTCGCGTCTGAACGGGATCAATGAGACTACAAGAGTCTCCATTGCGGCCAGACATTTGCCTAGAGGCAGTATTACATCGGTCTACCCAATTTTAATCGGCGAGCTGGGCAGCGTACTCGGCCGCCTTCTGGGTGAGATCCAGTATCCGCATACGGAGTTTGCTGTTGTGTTTTTGTCGGCGCCATCTCTTTGTGAGCATGCGACCGGCCTCCCAAAGATGGAGGAGGTGGTTATCCACGTCCGGATGACTGTCTGCTGGTTGTATTGTGGTCTCGTGTTATCTTAGTGTTTGGAGCATCGATTGCGCCCACTGGGAATAACCATTCTGGAGGAAGTTGGGCAGCTGAGCCTCTCTGAAGGGGCGTTGTAGGGGTCGTGTGCAGAATGTGGTGTTGAGAATGCAATGGTCGCTGTCGAGGGTTTCCTCGGTATTGACCCCGTCGGCGTCTCTGGTGTTTCTAGTGAAGGTAAGTTCGGGGCCGGTGTCCCGGGTCACAGAGTTACCCACACGAGTTGGTTGCGCAGGGTTGGTGTGAAGAGTGATGCCCAGTGTGGAAGTTAGCTCCGCGACTTTCCTTCCCCGTATCTCTTCCTTGCGACAGCCTCAAAGCCTGCTAGGGGTGTTGAAGTTCCCCACTAATAGGAGGGGATCGCGCCCTGCGACCTTCAGCACTCTGCTGAAGGTGTCAGTGAAAGCGATCTTTTTGACTTTAGGTCGGTAGTAAATGTTAAGTATGTGCACCGGGGGTCCGTTCTGCGCAGGGGAAGGACTGTGACCATGGTGTACGAGTAGGGTATTGAGAGGTCAAGGTCGACTTCTTGTGCAGTTAAGGTTTTATGTACAAGAAAGCAGTTGGATGGCTCCCGCTGAAAAGTGTTATAACCTGTGAGACGTACGGCGTTTCCGGGCTCTTAAAGAGCAACGACCGTGCACAGGTGTTTGAAGGTTTCGGGGATGCGGAAATGGCCCCGTTTGGCCCTATCCTTGAAGCCTCTACAGTCCCACTTCATTAGAGAAAGTATTTGAGGTCTTCGGGTTCGCGGTGGCAGTGACCGTTTAGGTGCGACCGCCATACTGAGTATTTCGGGTGGCTGAGCGGCACTCGGCCCCTATGTCGCTGCCTTGTGCAACTATGGGTTCGGAGTCCTCGGAAAGTTAGGCGAGGTCGATGGTGTAAGAAAATTTAGAGGGACGGTTAACGACCTTGAGGGGACTAGCCCGGCGGCTGTGAAGCTTGGCGTACTGGAGCCAAGTCTTAAAGTTACTCGTCACCCGATGGGTGACGGTGTTGGAGAGATTTTCCATACTTTTGCTCATGGTGAGTTGGGCCACCAGAGCAGTCACAGTGCTTTCAATAGCCTGGAAATGCTGTTCAGTGTTAGAGGGCTCCGAGACGGACAGAGCGACGCACATGGGCTTTGGTTCCGGTACAGCGACGCTAACTTTGGTGGGGGGGGGGGGGGGGCAGTGACGCGGGGTGGAGAGCACACTACCTGCCTCCAAAGTTACAATTTTAATGCGATAGTGTTTAGGGACACGTGTCGCAGAAAATCCGGCGTCGGCGTCGGCATTGGCACCCGCGGCCGACAAAATCATCCCCAACCACGCAGACCCTCCAAATATATTTTACCACTAAAGTTGCTCACGCTTTCTCTTGCATTCTTTACAAAGTTATTCCTCCGAATTTTGAGAGTGACCGCCCACAAACAATTGTCATAAAATAAAACACAAACAGTGCATGCCTTTTATGCTCAATCTTCTCAGGCTCAAATATTAAAGGTGCAACCAATAAAAGAAGACCGACCGATGAAAGAGGCCACGTTGCTACCAGAAAGCGCGACTTCGTGCATAGCGTTCACCGCCAGCGTTTCCCAGTTAAAATTACGGTTACATAAGCGGCAGTTGCCGGGAAGTGAGAAACAGTCAAGGATCTTTGAATGCTATCGCCTTCCACTCTTGAAGGCGAGGCTTAAGCATCCTCCAAATTTTGCCTGGAAGCTGCGTGTTCTGTGCCCACAGCACAGCGAGCTCTCGTTTGAGCACGAGGAACTCGGGGGAGAAGGTGGGGGACGGAGAGTGAGAGGAGGTAGCGGCCCCAGCCCAGCTGCCTACCTGAGAAGATGTCTTCTTAGCTGGCCGCCTGGGGGCTCGCCAGAGGTCAGGGGTGGAAATTCTGGCTTGGAAGACGTGGGCGTCCTGGTCGGTGGTCTTGGATGACGTCTTCTGTGACACCTCTGATGTCTTAGGTTGATGTGCCGCTTGCTGATTGGTCTTGGGGGTTTGGTCGTACGTTCCTTAGTAAAGCCTATCCCTTCGGCACAGGGCTAGGGTTTGCTAAGGAACATATGAAAACACTTATTGACATCAAACGGGATGAACGTTCACTTCAGAAGAAAGTAAAAGAAAATGGGGGTAAGGGAAGCTTGAGACAAGGCGACGCTGTCGCAGGCGTTCCGACTCGTTTACCCTAAACTCAGGGTCGGCGGCTCTTCGCTAGCATTTGGGCTCAACATCGCACTCCCGCAACGCGGGGTCCGCTGCTCTTCGCAGACATGTCACTTGGGCTGCAGAAGCCCTCAAGCTTGAACCGGTCGACAAGCTTTGCTTACCACCTATTTCTCGACAGGGGAAGGGCTGGTGCTTATGTCTCTTTGGGGCCAACGTGTGACAAGGGTAGTTCTAGGGTGTGTTGCAGGTCCCCGAGCACACAAGGGTATGTGCCATTGAGCTGGGACCCTTTCTGCACAATCAACAGGATCGGCCCACCTGACAGGGGTATGTGCCGTTGAGCTTGATCCTTACTGCAGATTACCAGGATCGGCCCATTTTTCAGCGTGTCACCACCACCACCACCACCGACACTTGTGAGCCTATAAAGCTTCGCTTAAAATGGCAGTGTCATAAACGTTTGGAGGAAGGATGTTACACAATGGAGACAACCTTTCCAAAAATGGTCGAAGTAGAGGGCGCAGTTTCCGCTGTGAATGAGCATGTAGCTGCTCTCTCAAATTGTAGATGATCTAGAAGACCACCAAGGACGAAATACTTTGGTCGTAATCGGCCTCACCTTGAAAGTGTATGAATCAGCGGATTAGCTGTTTACAAACGGGAACTAGAAACTTCTTACTGTAATAGGTGTAAGTCCATGCAGTGTACAATGCATGCATAGTCTTGGAAAGAAATGTGAAAATTCCAAGCCACGAAGTGCTCGACTATGGAACTGCAAAAAAAGCAGCGAGATTTAGCGGAAATGCCGAAAGTTGAAAGCAAAATGCATTTCAATCAGTGAGGACTTTACCAAGTGTCTGCTTTACAGTCAAAACTGCCTTTGGCAGAGCGCAAAAGATGATAAAGAGTGCACACATGCGTATAGCTCATTATAAACTCTTTGTAAACAAGGAGATATATTTCTGGCATGACAACAGTGCATTATGGAGCGCCGCCGGAATTGCTTATAGGCTATGGTGTTGGGCTCCTAAGCACGAGGTCACGGGATTAAATCCCGGTCATGGCGGCTGCAAACACCGCCGTACTTATATTTAAGCGCAGGTTAAAAAATCGAGGTGGTCCAAAATATTCCGGAGTCCAACACTTCGGCGTGTCTCTTAATCAGGTCGTGGACTTGGCACGTAAAACCCCATAATTTTAAAGCGAACCTTTATATGGCTAGGCAAAATTACCTGCGTACAGAAAATTATCATCATCAGCATTGGCTCGAGCGTCATAGTCTTCTTCTGCAGCTGGCTCGTTTATGCCTCTAGAGTTGTGCCCGTGGTCGGCACGCGCTAGTGCCGCTGCTGCCGCGTTCATCGCAGTAGTCTGAGTCTACAACAGGCTGCATTGCCGCTCATAATTTTAGCGCATAATTTTACTAATCTTCTGTTGTCGTAATGGGTAGGCCGCGTTTACGGGGTATGAGTCATTGCTTAAGGTGGTATGATCTATCCATTGTCTTACCATAATGGACTGATTGAATTTTGAAGCAATTTAATTTCGAAGGATCACAAGTGGCAATGGCGTCCGAAACCTGCCAACCACGCCGCCGACAAAACTCGAGACCTCGAACGCCAGCGACGACGGCGGACTTACGGCATACCGTCAGTGACGTCATGCTCACCATTGCAGTTGAACGTATGTGTAACCTCATAATTGAAAGACACTTTAATGAACCCTCGGGATTAACCCAGTGATAAATACCAGGGCCGCACGTTTCAGCTTCGCTGGGTAACCAGCACCACGGGGTGCAAGGGCCGACAATTTTTTTAACCAGTGCTTCACGTAAGCCATGCTGAATTGCTGGGAATTCAAGCCATGCGGAAATTCGGGAAAGTGAAGATGCTTTCTGGTGCCGTAATGGTTAGAAATATGAATGCGCACAGTATTTTGAAGCACAAGCACAGGCTGGGAATCAGCGTGCTTCCCAACTTTGTCACTCGAAACGCATAACGTCTTGTACCTGTACAGAAATGCCTAAATTGCAAAGTTGACATTTAATTGTTATGATAGTGTAAATGTAGATTATTTGTAGCTTTTTTATTGCGATAGCAATTATATGGACACTCCAAAGCGGATTTCTGCCGTCGGCGTCGCCACGAGGTTCCGTATGACGTCAATAACGATGAAATCATCGCTGCGCGCCGTATGCTGTACGTGCGAGTGAAAGGGGGCGAGGGACACGCGCTTTCACGGGGAGCGAACCGAACGCATCGCGGAGAGCAAACGCGCGTTCTGCGCCGTGTTCCATGAAGGGCTTCAGAATTAAGCGTCTCTTTCCTCCTTTACAATCACCATGAATAAAGCAAACCTTCTTCTGGCTCGTCCAGTGTTCCTGCTCTAAATTAACAAATGACGCTTCCTGCCTGTCATTCAGTGTTGGCTGAAGGCATTTAGCTAGAAAACTTCGTACCTAATACTGAAACTCGGCAAGAAATTTTTTTCTCTTTTGTCGCCTGTAGGCAAAACTCGTCAATAAGGGGTGAAATATGGGGGGAGGGGCGGGGGCAAAGCAAAATTTGGGGGTGAGTCAACCTGAAATTCTGAGGTGGGCCAAAATAAAATTTGGGTAAGGGCCTACTTGAGATTTTGGGGTGGCCCAATGCCCATTTGAACGCTGCTGAGCCTCCTTCGACTTATGAACACCTCGTGGGCGAGTCTATCGAGACGCTTGGCGCGTTTTCGTCGGGCCTTACCAAG
>NC_051158.1:55477087-55506685 GCF_013339745.2 Dermacentor silvarum | reverse complement strand
TCAGTCTTTCCGCATCTTCGTTCGGTCGAAGAAGTAGTATTTCAGTGTTTTTACACACATGCTGGATTTGTCCTTCGTTGTGACGTGGCTGTTGTACAGGAGGACGCAGGTGCCACTTGATGAGAGTGAAGGTCTTTGTATTGCTCAATTAAAGGCAGATATCGCCCACTGTCTTACTTTCTACAAGTGTCTAGCACCAAATATGCCGAGAAGGCCACCTTTGCACCAGTGGCGTAGCCAGAAATTTTGTTCGGGGAGGGGGGGGGGGGCGCTCAGGTTGCAGTGGGGCCTCCTCCTTATAGAATCTGTCGATGGATCAAATGCATGAATAATAACTGCATTACCAATGCTGTTATTAGATACTGCAAACGAATTATTGAACGCTATGCACTGTCAAGTAAAATATGTATTCTTTCATGAAAGAATACATTCGTATGCCCCAAGAATTGTGGCAGAAATAACTGATATCAATGCTTCCGCGTTTTTTTTTGTCTATTTAATAAGAAAATATTACACGAACTTTAGAAATATATCAGTTCGAAACCAGCAAAGCAGTGCATGCAGCTGATTTGAAAAACGCACAGGCCATGAAATGACTCAAGTTGAGGACAAATATTTTGAGGAATCTTCGTCATTCAAGAACCTTGTTTACATTTTTGTACATATGCAACGGCCAGAACAAAAAGCCTCAATGACGCTGTCTTTCGTTGCAATAGATTGCGCAGGAGCAGCTTTAACCGGTCGTATATTGTAATTACACCGAGATTATACTCGCAACAGTGAGCACAAATCAAGAGTAGGAGTTCTGCATATTATACATTAGAAGTGCGAAGATAGAATGGAATATACAAATGCAAAGATGCAACTCGCTAAAGGGCAAGAAAGAGTCTCTGGAAACAAAGTTCACTGCTTGTATACACAAAACCTCGCAACAAGGTGTTTAAATATACGTAAAAGTCTCCAATAAATCTACGTATTTAAGCAAACGTCACTGTATATTATGCGTCAAACAAGACAAATAAACACGTTGCGGAGTCACAGATAGTAAACTTTGCGCACAGAAAGACAGATGATCTAGGCAAGAACAAAACTATTATGGCAGAAATCGTGATATGTACTCCGGCAATGCGGCGGTCGCGATAGCGCCATATGGGTAGAATAATAGATGAATAATGCAGAAATCAGTACGAAGATGTGTAATTTAACTGCCTGCACAACGCCAACAATTACTCTGCACCCAAAATTAAAGGAGGATATTGCTTCGTTTCAAAAAAGAAATAAAAGCATGCAGCTAAAAAGGAAAGAAAAGGACAAACGAAAGCCACAGATGATGCGGCAAGTTGAACTACCCAATATCCGAGTAGAAAGGGAACCGAGGGGCCCGATTTTTATTAATCATATCATAAGAAGCCAACAAACAATGACACCAAGGACAACATAGGGGAAACTACTTGTACTTACTAATTGATATAAAGAAATGATAAATGAATGGAAAATGAAAACGGATGACAAAGCAACTGTCCGCAGGTGGGGAACGAACCCGCGTCTTCGCATTACGCATGCGATGCTCTCACCATTGAGCTACCGCGGAGCCGTTTTTCCATCCACTTTCTGGGGTATTTATGTTTTACAACTATAGAACTAACCATGGGAGTATCAGCCAGCGCCACCACTCACAAACCTAGGAGCGCATGTGGAACATCCTTTCTGCCACACGCGTCATGAGCACGTGATCTTTTTGAGTGATGGCAACTGGTCAATAAACCGAGCGTCAAAATATCCGAATGTGTTTTTGGCAAACACCGCGTGGGCCGGGCTTTCCATGAGCAAGGTCGGTCAAAATTGATTATTGATGTCCTCCTAATTTTCGTATTCGCATGATAATTTTGATCATGATGCTAACTGCTAGAATAAACGGCGAAAGTTTCTGCGGTTTTAAAAGCTAATGAACAGCCATACGTTTTCCTAATTAAGAGCTTATGGACCTGAAGGATCAGAGCTTTTTACTTGCATTGATTTTTGCTGCTTCGCTATCTAAAGGACAACCTTCTTTCGGCGGGGAAGTTAAGCGAAGCGGTGAATGACTTCGGACACGTTGATGCCGACCTCTCTGTGGGTGTATAGAAGTGCCAGCCTAATCATGCGTTCCACAGACATTGTAGAACGCAAGTAGTTTTTTAGTAAACTCTTGTTAAAAATATTCTCTCTGCCCTGGCAGTGGCCACTGGAAGGGTGACTAGAATCTTCATCTAGAATCTGAAGGGTGACACATTTACATAGAACCTGCAGTCGCAATGAGAGATGGGCATCTATTCCGGTGCTAAAACCTAAAACAATCTATCGATGTCGTTGGCATACTTGTTTAGGTACCTTGCACAAACTGTAGGCTGTTCGATTCCAGCGATGTCCGTCGTTTCGCCAGGAAGTATGGAGAAGCAGCCTGCTTTTGCATCTAGGCTTTCTTTGATAATTTCACCACAAATTTCTATAATTTGGTTTTCTGCATCTGGGCTTAAATACGAGGCATTACTTGGGCAACATTCCAAATGGTTCTTCAGATGTGTATCTCCACAATCAGCTCGCTTGCGAAGAAGCGCTCTGAAAATACCCGTATTTTCAGCGGGGGCTATGCTTAAAACCATAGGGCCACTGTCCCTGTGGCCACGGAGAGCCAGACCTTGTCGCCCACAAAAAAAAAAAAAACAAATCCTCAATATTAGGCCGTTTACTTTCTTCTGTTTTCTCATATTTTACTTTGCCTGCCCTGGTCCAGCTGATCGATCACATTGGGCGCGCTTCCTGAAGATGTTTGGAGAAAATTCTCAGCTGCTAGCTGACAGTCACTGTGATATTTAGTATGTGTGTGTGGAAGATTGCGAGTGCGTGCTTCCATTTCTGGAACGGCTTGGACACGAGGGCGCCAGTGCGCACATGTTAGCCCAAGTTTATAAGAACATTAACCCCATAAAGTTCCAGAATCGAAAATCTTTTAAAACACGCCTTTGGAAATGTCACTGCACCTTTCGCGTCAAAAGTTTATGAGAACTTTATACCCCTAAACTTTCGAAATTGAAATCCATGCACTCCGTAGATTCCGCGGCCGCTGCGGGCGCCTCCGCGGCCGCTGCGAGATGCCGCAACGCGCCCGCTCGCCATCGAAAAGCCCTTGAAAGTTTGTGCTCGGATGGGGCTCCTTGCGTTACGTGACTCCACGTGCAAGGGCGTTGCCATGAAATCCAGCACGTGTTCGGAATTTTCGTGTTGAAATGTCTCTTCGAGCGTCAAAAAGATATTGTAGATAAAATCCAGAACGATTCCCGGAGTCGGTGTTAGTTTTGGTCGGCGGTGCATGCCAGCACGCAAAAATTTCGGGAGGGGCTGAAGCCCCATCACCCCCCCCCCCCCCCTGGCTACGCCCCTGATTTGCACCCTATCGACGTACAACTCAAGGGAAAGAAAGCTCATGGACAAATGGCAGCTGTGGCACTGAAGTAAGTTCGGGCAAACCAAGCAGCATACTAGCCCGAATTTCGTGACAATAGGAAACGCTGCAAGCGTCCACTTCACGAAAAAAAAAATCTTCTGTGCGCTGCGGCAAATGCGCAGTTCACCTGTGCTTGAATTCAGCAAGAAATTGTTTTGTTCTGTTTGACAAGGTAAGGTAGTGCCAGCTCCAGTTGCCATTTGCACTTGTTCGCCAAATGCGGAAAATTATTTTTTGGATTTGCACAATGTGCCATTTTTGGTATATACCAGTATCTTCCTTGCTATGCAATCAGTAAATGCATTTTCTTAGAATGCTTTCTTTTAATGAGAAATAGAATTAACGCACAAAAGAAATTTCCAAACGTTAAATTAATTCATGCAATAGAGGGTTAGAAAACTGCTACATTATATGATTATAAGGTGTACAGCTTTAGCTCTTCAGTCTTCTTCCTGAACCAAAATATTTTTGTGTGGCCATAATCCTGCTAATGAATAAAGTTTAAATAAAACTGGTTTCAATTATAAACTTCAGGACATAAATTTCAACGTGAAAACTGTTAATGTGTTCCAAAAAGATACCATTCACTCCATTTCCTCGTGCTTTGTCCTGCGTAAATACTTTTTTGGTCTCTACTCATAGTGCGCAAAACAACAAGTGGTGCACGAGTGTGCGAGTGTGCGCTTGTGCACCGCAACATCAGTGCTCGCAAAGGTGATTTGAATGAACTAGTATTCCGTAGTAGGCTGGGAACGTCGTGAGGGACCCGCAGCTCGTGACTTTTGCAGACCAACGCCGACAGTTCGCCACTTCCAGACCAGCCAGTCAATGACAGCAGCTAGTTCCTCCAATTCGTTTTTGGGACCACTGGAGTCGCGGCGTGCCGAAATCACGTGTCATTATGTTTTTCGCGCGCTATGATTAAAACACAGAAAATACTTATACTCAGTTTACAGCGGGGCTATGTTAGACAAGTGATTGGGTTGTTTTAAGACACAATATCGGTTGTCCCATCAAACGTCGCTGCTTGAATAAAAAAAATTCTAAAATTATTTTCTAATTAGCTGCCCAAATAGCCCACAAGAATTGTGTTGGTCGCAAAAGAAAATTGATGAACGAACAACCTAAGACTCTTAATGGTATTTTGTGACAACTTTTTTCAGCAACGTGACTAACAGAAGCTGAGGTGCACTGTGTACTCTACATTTATCGTGCATTTGAGGTACGTATGCCAATAGTTCAATAGTCACCGATAACTCTACCAAGAAAATGGTAAGGCAATAAGTTCCCCTTTAAGCGCAACGTTAGTGGATCCTATGCGTTTTCTTGGAGGAAACGAGGACATACAACATTTATTTAAGCGAAAGTAATTATTTCTACAAGTGGTGGAGGCAAGTGGAGAAAGAAAAAGCGTTCTAGCAGCGTTTTTTGTGAAATTTATTTTATTTATCGCTTTACACACACCGGAGCCCTGCATGGATATTTTCTCGTTGTGACGTCGTAGCTCACCCAGTAAGAGCCGCATTGCCATTCTTCATTACAATGACAACGTTGGGACAGCTTCGGCTAAAAAGCATAATTTTTGTTGAATTGTGCCCACATATCTCACGGAACATGTTGTCGCACTTGTTATAAGTGGAGGTTGGGCTGTTTCCATAGCCGTCTCGTAGTGCAGAATCATATACATGGATCTCACAGTTGCGTTGTGTTGCTGCGGAAAAATAGGGTACGTTGTGTTTAGGAGACGTGCAAAATATTACACCCTCAAGCAGGGTACTGTTAAGCTAGTCGGCAAGACATCATACGCATCACACTGGAAGGATGGAAAACGGTCTCTAGGTCGCTCATGTCCATCCTGAGTGCTGTCCTTGCGCTATAGTGTGCCCAAATATACACACAACAAATTTCCTTCATGAACGCAAGTATCGGCGAGATAAGGTTTTTTTTTTTTTGTTACATACGAGCACATTTTGGAGCACATCATCCAGAAAAAGACGTATTTTGAAAAACATTACACGTCTTTGAATCGCAGTTCTTTTTTTATTTGAAGGATGCGCTGGTAGAAAAACGAAAGAAGGAAGAGAAATCATCGTATGTTCACAGGATGCGGGATTTGATGAAATGCTGGTGATGATGAGCAGCTAGGTATAATGAGATATTGAAGGAAAATGCAACATAATGCATATACATTGTAAGATAATAAAAAAATGAGGCGATGTAGAAGCTTTCGCCGCAATATTTCTTATGACAGGAAAGTAACAGGTTAAACTGCATGAGAATATATTTATTTTAAAAAAACGATTTTGCGCTTCCAAACGAAAGTATGCGTTTCTCCACAAAAATGAAATATTGTCGACTCGTTTCCTGCACTTCAAACGTCTGAGAATTCATTGACCAAATCATTATAGGAAACATCAGCCAGATTTGCCAAGTTAAGGCCTTCCCGAGATCAAGCGTGCATCTCAGGTCACCAGGAAATAATGTTCAATTCGTCACGCTGTTCCACAAACTACGTATCACTACAAATGTGCAGACGTCGCGTAGAATCTTTCCTGCTTGCCATTGTTGTCAGAACATTCTTTACGCACACTTTGTTATCCTATAACTAAAGTGTACAAGAAGGGGGAGTGGGTCCAGCGGACGCCTTGGTAAGCGGAGAAGGTGAAGCAAGAATCGTTGAAATTGTGGCGGCGCTGCCGTCGCCTTATTCTGAATCGCCGGCCAATAAACGTTGGCTCCGGCTGTTTCGGCAGCGTTCATTGACTGAGGCAAGCTCACGGGCTGAGTAGCTGTCGCCTGCACGACGCACCGTCGTTATTGCGTCGTTTGCATTCTTTCCGCCGCTCTTTTTCTATTTCATTTACAATAGATCGATGGGGAATAATATCAGTGCTGCCGCCGAGTATTCGCCTATCGAAGCTCCATGCAGCTGCGGTAGGGTCTCCGACGCGACAAGCGTCCGGCCGGCGCGCGGGGCCGCTCATTTGGGAGAAAGTGACGGTGGTGCCACCAACTTTTCAATAAAACAATCCTCAGCGGGGAGGGAGCCTGCGTTGGACCCACTCCCCCAATCTAGTACAGTCTAGTATTACTAATACTATCTGGCGCATGGTACAATAAGCATTAGCAATAAGCAATAAGCAATAAGTACTGGAGGCATACGTGAACATCTTAGCAAATATCTACGAGGATTCCACAGCTACCTTGGTTCTCCACAAGAAAAGTAGTAAGTTACCTATCAAGAAAGGGGTCAGGCAAGGAGACACAATCTCTCCAATGCTATTCACTGCATGCTTAGAAGTATTCAAGTTCTTAGGCTGGGAACGCTTAGGAGTTAGGATCAATGGCGAATATCTCAGCAACCTTCGGTTTGCAGATGACATTGTCCTATTAAGCAACAGTGGAGACGAATTACAACAAGTGATTGAGGACCTTAATCGAGAAAGTGTAAGAATTGGGTTGAAGATGAATATGCAGAAGACAAAGATAATGTTAAATAGCCTGGCAAGGGAAGAAGAATTCAGGATCGCCAGTCAGCCTCTAGAGTATGTAAATGAGTACGTTTATTTAGGTTAATTACTCACAGGGGACCCTGATCAGGAGAAATAAATTCACAGAAGAATAAAAGTGCGTTGGAATGCATACGGCAGGGATTGCCAAATCCTGACTGGGAACTTACCACTCTCGTTGAAAAGAAAAGTGTACAATCATTGCAATCTACTAGTGCTAACATATGGGGCAGAAACTTGGAGGTTAACAAAGAAGCTCGAGAACAAGTTAAGGACCGCACAAGCAGCGATGGAAAGAAAAATCTTAGGAGTAACGTTAAGAGACAGGAAGAGAGCGGTGTGGATCAGAGAACAAACGGAGATAGCAGATATTCTAGTTGACATTAAGCGGAAGAAATGGAGCTGGGCAGGCCATGTAATGCGTAGGATTGATAACCGGTGGACTATTAGGGTTACAGAATGGACACCAAGGGAAGAGAAGCGCAGTCGAGGATGGCAGAAAACCAGGTGGGATGATGAAGTTAGCAAATTCGCAGGCGCAAGTTGTAATACGCTAGCGCAAGACAGGAGTAATTGGAGATGGCAGGGAGAGGCCTTCGTCCTGCAGTGGACATAAATATAGGCTGATGATGATGATGAGGATAAGCATACAACTAAATTTTCCGTAGATTTTTAAAATAACAATCACGTCATCTACCCATAGCATATGGTTAACTTCGCACGTAAAGCGCTGCATCAAGAAAAGAAAATGCTTGTATTGGAAAGCAAGGCTGTGAGACTCCGATTGTAATTGGGAACATCAAAGGAAGCAAGCCAACGTATACAATAGAAAAACAACCAATAAAGACAACTTATATATTGAAGTTTTACTTGGGCCGCTTACAAGAAATACTAAAAATCCTGTAAAGTAAAGCTTCCGGGCCCGGTGTTTCATCTGAGAATTTATGTCGATGTAACTAAGGATGGTGAGCTTCTGTCGCCATCCGCAGGCTGCAGTAGAGTTAAAGGTGTGCTTTATTTCTTTTTGCATTGAGGAGCAACCCATCCCAACTGATTGACATTTATTTCTGATAACGTCACCATAAATGGAATTGTGATCACTCGTCAAATAGTTGTATTAGCTATGGACTGTCTGACGAATAACTCATAACCTTGCCCAGATGGTGCACGACATAAATCAATGAAATAAAAAATGGGTTATATCACGCATGTTGGTAGCTATCTTTCAACAATCTATTGACGCAGAGGGCGTGTCCGAAACTTGAAAAATTGATCGTGTGGCGCTGGGGTTAAAATCCGGCTATACTTCCTTGGTATCAAACTACAGCCCTCTTTCTCTAACCACTATACCTTGCAGACTGCTAAAACACATCACATCATAGGCAATAATGAAGTACTTATCTGTGCGCATATTGTTTTGCCAACCAGCACGGTTTCAAGTCAATCATGTGAGCGCAATCGTTTAAATTAGTACCCGATATCCATGATGCCGTTCGTATGTCGAAAATGATTGATGCTATATTTATTGTCAATTTCACTGAACGCTTTTCGCTGAATTTTCCGTATAAATTTCGTTATAATGCGTTTCACGCTTTATCCTAAACCTTTTCAGATCTATTGTAAACCAGAATTCTACCAACGAGACAAATAGTTTTTCGATAACTGCTATCAATTTTTTTCTTTAAATGAATGTTCTTCTTCAGTAACCTAAGTTTAATTTAGTGTAGCGCATCGCTCATTGCTTAGACCGTTATTTTTTCTCATCTACATTATTGATGAAGGTAAAGAAATTTTTCATTAACTTCTCACTTATTTGCTGACGACTGTGTGTTTTACAGTTAGACAACAAACACCAACAACATAATTGCTTTGAGAAGATACGTTGACAACCTTATCACATGGTGTAATCAATGGAAAATGAAAATTAATGCTTCTAAAACAAGTTAGAACTTTTATTTTGGCTACAACCCCCTGTGTGGTTTTTACGTGATTATTAAGCTGCCGCTTGAGTAAGTGTATGCATTAAAACAATTAGGTGTCCAAATGTATACTTACCTCCACCAAATATTCACAGTGAATCAATCGCTACAAAACGGTCCAAAGTGGTGACGTAAATTCATCAGACCTCACTTACATAAAGCTACCCGTAAGTCTTTAATTTTGACATACACCTCTCCGGCTCATCCTGAATTTTCGTACGCTTTATTTATTTCGAAGCCACATCAAATGTACGGGTTTAATGAACTAGATTCTATTAAGAGCAAAGTGACTGGCCAATTCATTACAACAATTTACTCAGGCCATTCTGGTATCAATTACGGTAAAGCATTGTCAACCATTATTCACTTGAGAAACAATGACTTTTCCTTGTTATCTCCCTTTTGCAAGCTTTGTCATAACTCGTCTTTCCCCAAGTTATATATACCGCCCACCCATAGCAATCTTGCGTGCCTGCATCACCGGTTTATAGTTCAAACTCAGTTTGCACATAATCATGTTTTGCAACACTCACCACTATTTATTACCGTCCGTCATTGAAATATTTTACCACATGATCTCGTCTCATTAATAAGTGATCATATATTGATATAAAGGATGAATAGTTTTAGCATCAGATATTAGAATTTTTATATTTACTGTTCTTGTCGACTTTTTCTGTGTATACGCGAATGTTCATTTGTGTTTCTGTTTGCTTTGTTAGTCATGCAGTTATGTTATGTAAAACGTTTTTGAATGCAGCTTCATAAAATGCCTAAACATAACTTTTTGTGTATGTGAATAAAAATTTGTAATATATATCTTCCACATATAGCTGGATTTGGGCCAGATGCTAATACATTATCTTGGGTAAATGCCCTGCTTTGCACAGGGAAAGGACTGATCGAACGAAGGACACAGCACAAAGAGTGCTCTGTGTGGTGTGTGCGTAGCCCAGTTCTGCACCTGTACATAACAGCACGTTTATCTAAGACAAAAGATATCGACACTTCGCTATTCAAACGGGCCCGCTGCAGCTCATGTAATTTATACCAGCAGCTTGGCATTGTTATGATCGGCTTGGAACTGTACCTGTCAAATGTGGGAATCAAGCTCGAGCGCCTTTCCCGTGACGAGATAATCCTCTTTCATCCCCGAAAGAGCGTCTGACCTCTACGGAGCAGACGAAAACAGCGAGCTACCAAGAAGGAAGACCTGAGGGAGAGGAGGTCGCCAACTTGACCGCCCGACAGAGGTCTGACACTTCCACAAGTTCCCCGGAGGAGTCATCGGCAGGTTATGCCTGGAATCTGTATCTCTCCAATGTGGGAAGCAAGCCCCAGCGCTTTTCCCGTGACGAGATAATCCCCTTCAGCCCCGAGAGAGCTCTCACCTCTACGGAGCAGACGAAAACGGCGAGCTACCAAGAAGGAGGACCCGAGGGCGAGGAGGTCGTCAACTTGACCACCGGAGAGAGGACTTCCCCGAAGGAAATGCCGGCCACCACGAGGAGATTTAAGGCCGTCCTGGCCCCCGTGTTAATCAGAACCGCTCGAGACTCGGATAGAGTCAAAACCATGTACCAATGAAGTGAATACAATCTTTTCTATTTTCCATCCTCACGATGCCCGCCTTCATCGTCGTCTCCTGATTCCTGCGGTGACGACCCACCTCACCCGGTCAAGATTATATCAGCATAAGCTGCGTAGGTTTACACAGCTTGGCAGAGTTGGCAACGGCTCCAAGTGCTTCTATTTTTTTCGGTAGGTGTTACCCATACCTAAAACAAAGCACGAACGATGTGATGTTGTGTGCATATATAAGAAATGCGCTCAGTGCCCAGTGATGGCACGCAGGAGCATAGTAATTGAGGCTCAATAATTGGGAGTGTAATCTAGCATAATTTCTTCGCCATGCCGATGCCACTCAAATAAATATTCGGGTGAAAGGAGAGCAGGTATAAAGACAAGCACAATTGCTCGGGCTGGACATATTAACGAAGTCCATTAGCAGAGCGTGTTATCACAAAACGCAAAACATTGGCTGCATTTTCAACAGTAGAGCGGGATGCAGCAGCATAATCTGGGACTAGAGATATCTGCCGCTGCAATGGAACGAAAAGGCAAACGATTAAGAAATGCTTGATCTCGATGACATGTTGCTTTTGCCGCAAGCGTCCTTTATTAGGTTAGCAAATATGGGCACGAGTGCGTCATCGTGGTTCATGGTAATCCGCCGCTTTGTATGTAGTTCAAGATGACTAAATGAATATAGTATCAATGCAGTACGTCGTGCAGGCTATACTGTCATCATTGTTATCATTTCTATGCTGCACTGTTCCTAAGCCTCAATTAGAAAATCGTTGAATTGTTGAGCGTGATTGAAGGCCAGAATGACACTGCCCATATATATCCGGCTTAACACTGGGGTCAGTTTCACCTAGTTGCCAATGGGCTCTAATGAATTCGCGTGAAGAGCAGGTCATCGACACTGTAGTAATTGTATTTGTACAGCAGCTGGTGGAAAGCTGAGTATTTATAAAGCACAAGGAATAAACAACATATCAGCAGACAGTTGCTTAGGCGTTGGAACAAGCACTGGCTAGCGTTCGCCGTATAAGGACTCATTCGCATAGCTGTCAAATGTTCCGTCGTGTCACGGTCACGGCTTTCGGTTTCCGTCAAGGGGGAGAGGCTCGCGAGTCGTTTCCTGCTAAAAAATTAACCACCCTTTCCACTCCGTGAAGGTGGTCGAACAGCGAAGCTGTGGTAGTCACACCGAGTGTTGCAGCGTGCAAGTTAAACTTCACAAGGAGAGAGCTGCGCGTCTCAGGCGCGCAGCTCGGGGTCGACCCTACGACGACGAGCTCGTTCACAAGCCAGCTCTCGCTGACGCTCTCTGTAGGCAGCGTCTTCCTCAGGAGTAGGCACTATTCGTAGTCTTCCCATAGTTGTAGCTGGGATGGTATGTGCGGAACCACTAATCCAAAACTCCGTATATAGAACGATCGCTAATGCGAACTCCACTAACACCCCACTCCTCAGTTGACCAACTTTTTCCTACACCCATATTGTATGTCGCGCCTCACGCTCTCCAACGCGAGTACTGGACGGCACGACTTATGTCAACCCCCCTCCCCATTCTACTTTTCATCGGCATCCTCTCACAGCATTTTCAGCAGGGGGTATAGGGATCACTCCAACCCCTTTCCCCTATTGAGCTCTGCTCTCATCTCCCGCTGGGTCACGTGGCCCCTTCATAGCGAAGTCCTGACAACGGCAGCACATGGTCCGCATAAACAGTTTCACTCTACAGAGGGTCAGCGGCGATGTAGACTGTACGTTTCCTCGCCAGAACCGTGAGCCCCGCCCCTAGAAAATGGACCAATCAGAAATTATTAAGCCATGGCTAAATATAGCCATTTGACGAAGCTGAAGCTTCCTAAAGGTTAGCGAATAGGCTGTGCACAGGACCGTCATGGAACCGGTAAGTCAACACTGTATAAAACAGTGCTGCTGTCTACGACACCACCGCCATCGCCTAGTCGTACACTGCTCCATCGCGCCTGCTGTAGGTTCTTTTTTTTTTTTTTTTTTTGACGTAACGACTGAAAGTTTGAAGGGTGTGTGAACGAGGCCTAAGGCGCACCCAAGCGCCTTGGCAATAACTTCGTGAACTTCATGATTGTCTTATTCTAAGAGGAGACCTCAGTACTTCCTCCCTTAGATGAAATCGCCAATGTAGTATGGAGGCCGCCCAGCCTCCTGTGGGTTCAGTTGCAGGGTGGTTCCTGCTTGTGACTTCAAGGTCGACGGTTGAGAGGAGGTCGCGCGTTTCGTATCGCGTGAGTGTGGAATCAGAGAAAGAGCAGAACTCGACGACGTGTCTTGCGGCCTCGTGTGGGAAACTTGGTCCAATGCGTCCAGTCTGTGGAGAGTTTTATTGCTTGCCTGGCCTGGCTTGTTCTCTTATTGGGATTCAGGTGACGCCGAGCATTTCAACGGACGCATTTGAAAAGCCAGGATCGTGGTCTGATAAGGCGCACTATTATTGCGTCAGCTTTCATATGGTACTTCACGCACAATGAGGGGGCCATCTATCCATGTATGTTTCTATCCATGAATCTATGTACGAATGTATGTACGTATGTATGTGTGTATGCATGTACGTACGCACATACAGATCTAACCATTTTCCCGACAACCTGTGTCACTTTGTAGTCAGTGGAGGAATAGTAGACGATCGGGCTTCTGTGCTTAAGTAACACGTTTGGAAACCAACCATCGGACCAATATGAGTCACTGAGTAAGTGAGAATGCGTACATACGTGCCGCTTCTTAAGGAACCTCTTTCGCACCGACATGGGTCCCTCCAGATGCCGAATGGGTAGGCACTCTTTTACGCCAACTTGGGGCACTTGATATGTGCTACTCGGTGTGTGATTTTCCTCAATCAGCCTGTTTGATGCCAACTTGGTTACTGGGTATGGTCCAGCAGGTATGTGCCGCTCTTCCATGACGAAATGATCCCTTAAGTTTGTCCCATAATGAGCGGAATCGAGCCCACGTCACAATGGTTCCTCAAGTACAGCAACCCGACTCATTAGCAGGCTGCGCCACAAATGTACTGGATATGAGCCGCTTTTCAATGAACGCCTTTCATGCCAATGCTTAAGTGAGCTGTGCCATGAAATCACTACGTATGTGCCGCTCTTCAATGAACGTCTCGTTAACTTGTGTTACTAAGTATGTGCCACTGGATGTCCGGCAAGCGAGGGAATAATTCTCAACGTTCGCAGGGACCAGCACGCCACGCTTCTTGCCTTGGAGACCATGCGCGGATTTCGGGCAGTGCCACGAATGGACGCCACTGTGTCCAGTAAGAAGCGCGAGTGAGGAGCCCGGTTGCCGCATGATGCGTTTCTCAGTGTTCGCGCTCACCGGCGCACCATGCATTTTGTAGGCCTCGAGCTGGAGGCTCTAGGTGGCTTCAAGTGTTCTTATAGAAGCGCGAAAGAGGAGTCCCGCTGCAGTACACCCCTCATGCGTACCGCATATGGGTGTACCCGCCCATAGCTTTTTCAATATCCGTGGCCCAACCCTCCTGCGCCCTCTATGAGTAGGCAAATCAAACGAGTAAGGCATGTGCTGCCACCTGGCGTAGCAAGATGAAAAGCTACGGAACCACCCAATACTACATAGCACTGTCCTCTATTAGTAGGCGTAGCAAAACAGTTAGGCACGTTTTGACATCTGGCGTAGCAAGAAAAAAGCTAGGAAACGGGCGGCGAAGTAGTAGCGAGGATCGTGCCCGAGAGGCTGCCCGTATGCGGTGGGATCGACAGTAAGACGGGTGCCGTGAAAGGAGAAATTTTTATTCTCCTAATGTCAATTAGAATATCGGCTATCCTCGTTTGTTCTGTGATCCCCACTGCCCTCTTCCTGTCTGTTAACGTCAGGCCTAACATTTTTCGTTCCATCGCTCTTTGTGCGCTCCTTAACTTCTTGTCGAGCTTCTTTGTTAACCTCCAAGTTTCTGCCCCATATGATGTCACCGGTAGAATGCAATGATTGCGCACATTTCTTTTCAACGACAGTGGTAAGCTCCCAGTCAGGATTTGGCAATAGCTGCCGTATGCACTCCAATCCAAATTTATTCTTCTGTAAATTTCTTTCTCATGATCAAGGTTCCGTGTGAGTAATTGACCTAAATAAACGTACTCCTACAGACTCTAGAGGCTGACTGGCGAACTTGAATTCTTGTTCCCTTGCCAGGCGATTGAACATTATATTTGTCTTCTGCATATTAATCTTTAACCCCACTCTTACACTTTCTCGGTTAAGGTCCTCAATCATTTGCTGCAATTCGTCCCCATTGTTGCTGAATAGAACAATGTCATCTGCAAACTGAAGGTTGCTGAGATATTCGCCGTTGATCCTTACTCCTAAGCCTTCCCAGTCCAAGAGCTTGAGCACTTCTTCTAAGCATGCAGTGAATAGCATTGGAGAGATTGTGTCCTTGCCTGACCCCTTTCTTGATAAGTATCTTTCTGCTTTTCCTGAGGAGAACCAATGTTGCTGTGCAATCCTTGTAGATATTTGCCAAGATATAAAGGTATGCCTCCTGTACTCCTTGATTACCCAATGCCTCTATGACTACTAGAATCTCTACTGAATCAAATGCCTTTTCACTCTTTTTTTGCACTGCTGTCGCGTAATCACAGACTGTTATGCCGTACAGTTGGCCGTGTTGTCGAAAGCGTGCCCTACAGAAGACTTAAGAAGGTTGTGGGTCAGAGTGAGCCTTCAGCAGCTCGGCGATCTCATCGTAGCTCACTTGGCGTGCCTGCTTGGGCTGAGCGAGGGCGCAGACGACGTCCTAATTCTGTTGGGGAATTGGAGCTTATCATTCCAGGATCTCCGGGAGTTCAAGCTGCCACTGAATTCTGGTAGCTGACCAAAGCTTGGCGTCTCCATGTTGTACCATTCATTGAATTCAGTGAAGTGTCGGTTGTAAGCTGGTGAGTCGCGAGTCTTCCTCGTCGCCGATTGTAGCGTCTGCGCAGCCACTGGTGGCTGCCGAGGATTTAAGAAACAAGAACGATTAGGAACATATGAGCATACAGTAGCCCAGGTTTTGGTTCAAACACCTACGAGCGTAATAGCGTTCGCCGCGTGAGGCGCGCTCCTGCCCAAGTGCCTGTGCAACTATAGTCGGTGACAGCCTATGAATTACAAACTTATATGTAGGCTGTCCAACATGAAAACAATGTACTAGCCAGTCAGATTCGCTTCGTCCGATTTCAGGTGGTTTCCCATGCCTAAAGGGGGGGGACAAATGTTTTTGGCGTACAGATACGTTTTTGTGTTATCAGTTTCAGGATGAAGCCTGAGCGTCTAGGGCAATTTTTATGTGCAACCTTCATATCACTGCACAGCCATAGCAAACATTTTCACTCGACACAGTGATATCACGTACCACACAAGAGTGACAAACTGTGACTGATGATGTGTGTGCTGTGCTATGTGCTCTCTCGCTCTCCTTCCCATCTTTCATTCTCCCCCTTCCGGATCCCAAGTGTAGGGTAGCAAACCGGTTGTGCTAAACTGGTTAACCTCCCTGTCTTTCCTTCTCCACTCTTTCCTTCCTTCCACACACTCAGCTCTAATTTAGAGGTGGACGGCAGGTGCATTGCGTTTTTTTTTTGTGGAAGCAACTTGTTTGGGATTCTTAGGTTGTCACCAACTATAGCACATGCACTTCATCACTGTTGTTTTCTCAGAGGAAACATCAGTAGTGATCAATTCAGGCAAAGAGAAGAGCAGGGGCGCTATGCAGAAAGGCCAGAGTTCGGCCTTGCTCGAGACCTTCGTGAGCTCCCGCGATGCCCTCTGATGAATGAAGTAATCAAATGGTGTCTTGAAATCAAATCCGCGGCACGCATAAAGATTTTTTGGCTAACATGACTTTCATGTTACGCCATGGCCGGTTGGTAAAGACGGACTCACGTGAGAAAATCGTGGGACGCCTCCTCTGATTTTTTCGTTCTTTCACCGAGTGGCATATATAGTTCAAGAAAATGTTTGTAAGAAAACTTCATGAAAAATGTTCAAGAAAAATTTTGCAAGCATATTCTAAATTCCTTGAAAGGTAAAGCGAATGCCTTTACAATAACTTGTGAATAATGAAAATAAAATGTGTGCCGTTATGGAGCGCATCAATTGCGACGACAAAGAACACGAGCCTGCACCATGCATAGTTCGTTGTGCCCCATGCGAGCACTTCTTGCCATCGTTAGTGCAAATTTCCTAATTCAAGGTGGAACGAGACTTCATTCGAAAGAGGAGTTGCGCCCATGAAAGCGTATGTGGTAGGCCGGCGTGTCTCCAGCTAGAGAGATTTACGACAGCTGGACAGCTAGATTCACAGAGACATGCTGTATTGCTGAATGCATGCGCCGACGAGGTCGATCCCTTAAACGCGCTGTCCCTGTGCTAAAGCTTTGGTTGGTGTGGCTAAGCTGGCTAAGTTTTAGCTTCGGATAGAGATGGGTCGCTCAGGAGCGAGCCGGATCTTTGGAGGCGCTCTTCTTAAAGAGCGAGTGAGCCGTGGTTCAGTAAATGTGAGCGGCGGTTCTTTTGGAGAGAGGGAGCCGGTTCTCTCTCCGAAATAACCACCGCTCACGTGAACCACGACTACCTCATTTTCAAAAAGAGCGGCTCAAAAGACAGCAGAAGGGGAGGGGCTGGAGGCGACTCTTGCGAGAAAGGGCAAGAGGGCAGGTGCTTTCTCGCACCGCTAATAGATGGCGCGGAAGTCGCACCCAGCAGAAGAAACGGAACGGTTCGGCACGGCTCACCGAGCGAGAGAGAACCGGCTTTCTCTCTCCGAAAGAACCGCCGCTCACTTACTGAACCAGGGATAACTCGTTTTTTATTTTTATTTTTTTTTGAGCGGCTCAAACTATCCGGCTCGCTCCTGAGCGAAACTAGACATGGGTCGCTCAGGAACGAGCCGGATCTTTTGAGCAGCTCAAAGAAGCGCGAGTGATCCGTGGTTCAGTATGTGAGCGGCGGTTCTTTCAGAGAGAGCAAGCTGGTTCTCTCTCGTTCGGTGAGCCGTGCTGAACCGTTCTGTCAGAGCCGGGCCTTCTGCTGGGTTTCGAGGTTTCGTTTTCTGACCGACGAGCGGTGGCAGCCGTGGGCAGACTCACGCTACTCGTACTCGCTCGCAGTGTGTGGTGTGCGCAACAGTCCCTTTGGGTTTTTTTTTTGTGCGTCCCGATGCCACTGAAGGGAGAATTAAAGAAGCCTTAATTGACAAAGGATGGTACCGTTCGTTGCCTGCTGCTGTTCGAACGATGTCTCATGACTCTCACCGATCGAACATCGTGCGCTGGTGCAACAATACTTTGAAGATGGTCTTTCGTGTCTTTAAAGACAACAGGTGAACCTACAGTTTACGTCCTGGTCTTAATTTGTGCTAATTAGTGTAGCCATGAAAATGTCGCCCATGGCATCCAGTGTATTGCATTTTCTGAGCGTGTATCATTACCACGTACGTCAATAAAACGAGGCGAATGATCTGTTGTGTTGTAATAGAACTTCATTTCTTCTTTTTTTTTTTGGTCCTGGCGCATAAAGGCATCATGCCAGTATCGCGCGTGCGCTCACCTCATTTTCTTTCTTAAAATGCACTATACCCTATTATCATCCAATATCCGTCTTACTTATAATCAGGTCATCCTTCCTTATCTAACTTGTGCACCTCCTGTTTGGTGGCCTACTTTCTCGCCTTCGCAATTTAAAATGAGAATGGCTTCTATCCAAAGAACCCTTCTCCTCCTAATAGCCGGTGCATTTCACACTACCAGAACATAATCTTTATTCACGTTTTGCGCAATAATTTACCGATTTCCATAGAACTGGATCGTCTCAATACTCAATTTTTACTATTTTGCCTAAATTCCTCTCATTTTACCACCCCGCCACGTACAATCCCTCAGAAATCCAGTACCCCCTCAATGCCTGAGTATTTCATTCAAACCACAAGCATTGTTTTAATTTCCACCGCCTCCGACTTGATCACATTGATATTGTTACAACCCTCACTGTTTACCATCTCCATACAGACGGCTCCTACATTTTACACTGAGCTGGCTCAGCATACATTCTTTTCAACCCACATGGACTCATTCAAAAAGTTGATCGATGCAAAATCATTGGCGCTACTAGTTCTTACTGAACAGAAACTATCGCATTATTAGAAGCTCTTGTGTACATCCACAAACTACCTCGTAACACTGTTCTTCACTTTTACACAGACTGTTTAATACTGCTCACCACAGTAGCCAGTCTCACTACAGTCAACCATTATACAGCAGATTAAACACATTCTTATAACCATCACATATATGAGACATATAGAACTATTACATGGAAGCGCACATAAGGTTGTGGTTGGTTATGAGCTCGCGGGCAATATTGCAAGTACTGTGGCATCGCACGGTATTTCTTCTAAATTTTAGCTACGCTAACTTCAGTCCGATCAAAGATGCGTACCATATCTCATGCTCAATGGTGCGTAACCTGGACGAGGGAGTACTCAGAAAACGAACTTTTGAGATGGGTCCCAAACACCCATAGCATTCCTTCCTATTTCCTGCCCAAAAAACCACTAGCCCATCTCCTTACAGCTTACGCCGGATTACCATTTTATTATTACCAATTAATCTTTGTCCTCACATTAATGGTGCATGCGGTATGGTAAGCACAAATATCCTGCTCTATTTTATCGATTGCCCCTTAACTCATCAATGTGCCAGTCTAATACAAGACAATCTCACCACTATATGTGTACAATAACGCCCACTGACTACAGTTATGTACTCACAGAGAGGAGAAAGATGGCACTAATATTTTGATTATATCGCTAAATTTCGTCATTCCCATCTCTGTCATGTCCTTGAACACGTAACGCCTGTATCGATACATTTTATGCCTTTTTTTTTTTCTTTCTTTTTTCTCCTTCCATTTCCTTTTGTTCTGTCAGCGTTCGCTGTGTGGGCTCCTCTGATTAAGCCAACAATGGTGTAGGTTACCGCCGAGGACTCGACAGACGGAATGCCTGACTCATCATCACCCATACTATACTCCCAATAATCTCGCACGTTCGCACACCTTCCCCAAATATCCCCACACTTCCTTACACCCACAAACCTGTTTCAATGCCTTTCTTTATCTCTCTTCCTGTTCTCTGTTTAATCATACCTCTCCCAGGTACAACACCGTATTCCAAACATTTGCATGTGCAGTAATAGGGTATAGTCACGCTGCTCACCACCATGTCAAACCTGCCGAAGACGCGGTTCACGGCTCGAGAACTCTGAAGAGAATTTTTTTCTTTCGTTTCTCCCTTCTCTTTTATAATCAATGTTTCCTCTCCTTTTTTGTTCCTTTGTTCTTCTTTTTTCTTGTTTTTTTTTCGCTCATGCTTCATGTAATCAATAAAATGAACTGGAGGAATTGTCCAGACCACACATTTATCCACATATCACCTACTATTAATTTGAATCTCTTTACTTTTCATTACATCACTTCTGCTACACGTCGATCATTTTTTTCTATACAATTTAATTTTCTTTAAACATTCTTTGGGTTTTCTACCCCTTATCATTTTTCATTAAGTGGCTTCCAACCTGCTATACATGTGGGGGTTCGGGTTTCTGTCAGATGCATTTGCGTTATTTTCAGTATCGAGGAACTTAAGTACATCCCTTTCCTTCATCGAATGCTTTGCCTGGCCCACGGCACTCGCCCGCGGTGAAATATAGCGAGGGTGCCGTTCCCGCGCACCCCACCTTGCATACTGGCGAACCGAATGTGGATGCGGTGAAGTACGCAATGTCGGAGTCGCCAAGATCTTCCAGAAGCCCCGAAGGTCCTAAACCTGGCTGGCACACCGGACGTACACGTGTCAATAATACGGCAGACCAGATGGCGCAGGCTCCGATTTTCCGAGGCCCTGAGGGAACGCGAAAGTCCTAAGCCATTTCTGGACAAACCCATACTCTCGCTTTTGGACCTCGCTCTGAAGAGTGCATACCGCACGCAGCCAGAAGGTGCAGCCACGTACTAACGGCTATGCCACCACAGAGAGACCAACCAGCCACCTCACGTGCACAGATAAAGAGACCAAGTTATCTCAACAGCAGTGGCTTCTCGTAGTAGTGCGGTCAGGCTACGATGCCGCCCGCCTTCTTCACGAAAACGGTACCTCTCCATCCCTGCCACCACTGGTGCTAACAACTAGCTCTTCTGCTCGCGGAACTCGACGTCCACCTCGCAGGTACTCTGAATTCAGCTTACCAGCTGCTGAATTCAGCTTACCAATGGGGCGTCGCGGAACCCGGCTGCTGCTCGACTTGGTGTCGGCGCTATCGCGTTGGTAAAGTACTATGCACCGGTGGTGCGCATCTCCTAATGACGGTGCCGGCAGCCGCAGCAGGACGCTGCTGACGGTGCACGTGGATGGGTTCCGTGTCAGGCCCTATGATGGTGACGGAATGATGACGGCAACGACAGCGGAAGAAGTGCACGAGGAACACTCATCGTAACCGGCGATAGATACAGCTCACACTCTTAAGATCCTCTCGTAGGCTGGGTCAGGAGTTGCTACCTGCTGTGGAACAGGAGCAATGGTCTCCCGCGCGACCGTGGTTCATTCCTGAACGCAGCCGTGGCTCTACAATCGAGCGCAAGGGTAAGGGAAGGCGCGGCCGGGCATTCCTAAACAGTAGGTGTCAGTCCTCGCCCAGCACCGTCCGACCACCAGGTCACACCCACCACTCGCCCGCTCCTCGTCTTCTTCTACAGCAGTAGCAGGCGGAAGTCCCCACTTGTTCTAGAAGCTGCAGTGCTGTCACGCTGCAAGTTGTACTTACTGTCGGTCCGGCCCATGAGATGGACCATAAATATACCACACTTCCAATAGGGGTTCCAAAATTCCAGCGTCTTTATAATATTTATCCCTGCAAAGAAACGTTCGATTTTTTAAGGGTCAATATTCTGATGAGGGCGCGCAGAGCTATTACATAAAACATACTCGATTTACTTCTCAGAGGAGTAAGATATATTTTATTATTTTTCAGTTATCTTGCAGGCCGAATAACTCAGTGCACGTCATTGTCCAGATGAAAGCTTAGTATTTTTCTTGGGAGGTATTGTTGGGCTAGTTGGCTGGCCATTATTCTTGTAAAGGCTACACACTCGTGGACGCATGGGCATACACAATAACAAAAAAAAACACGTTGAAATACCTTTCTTTACTGCTTGAAACATTTGTTCAGGGTTTGTGCTGCCAAGGCTTGCTCCTTGGACTGCTGATTGAAGAAAGGAGTGCAGCGCACCCTTGCCGCTCACTGTGTTGCGACGCAAAAGGCATTAGTAGGCCAGCAACGAGTTGAAAAAGAAGCGTTTAAGGGCGGATCGGTCCCATGAAACACCTGATACTTTTTCATATTCCCTTTGCGCAGATGGGTCTCATGCATTAGCGAATATGTTTTGGATACGTAACTCTCTAAACTGCCATCCACTAATTCACTAGAAAGTTAGAAACTTGAAACATTTAATATATTTTAAATGTCTTCAACATGTTCCCCAAAAGTGGTTACCGGCCGTGGTCTTTACTGTCGATTGTCATGGAATCCGCCAATCAAATCTATGGAAGAGCAAATCATATTTTTTTATTGACGTCATTCGTCACACCCCCAGTATTATTCGGGGAGGTACGACATCATCTTTGGTGTTTGTACACTGTGCACTCTTCAAGCGACGAATTGCATACTCTGCTACTGCCTTTTATAACCTATCACCTAGCTCAGAGGAAATACTCCAACAACATTGGTTTAAAAGCCTCCCTTAGGTCGAATTGCCTCTCGGGCATACGCTAGATCCACGGTATAGTTGCGGAGTCTCCTCGGCCTTTTACAGCGAAGCTGTTAACGACTAGCTTCCAGGAGATCGCGTGCGTGTACACCGGAAGTAGGCAACAAACTTGTGACGTCTCGTTCACTTGGTATGTACCAAAATTGGCATGGAAGGGTACGAATGTATGACTAACATGACTGATAGGTCATGACATCAGTAACCTCACATGCTCGCCAGTTACGTCATGATTAACGATAATAATATCACGTGGGGCGCATACCCGCATTGGATATGCGGATATGAGCCAGACGCAAGAAAGAAAGAGAAGAGGAAGGAATGACGGAAATAATGAAAGAGAGAAAGATAGAGACAAAGAAAGAAGAAATGTAAGAAAAAATCAGGTGGGGCTCATAACCGCATTGGATATGTGGGCATGAGCCAGGGATATTCGGGTATGAGCCAGGGACAAGAAATAAAGAAGGAAGGAAGAAAGCAAGGAAGGAAATAAAGAAATAGAGACAGAAAGACGGAAGGTAAGAAAGAAATCACCTGTGGCTCATACCCGCATTCGATATGCGGGTATGAGCCGCCGAGAGTAGGAGCGGGAGAGATCTCGTCGGCGTCAAAGGCGGACTTGGCGCAGCAAACGCACTACGTGGCCATCGCGCCGGGCAAAAAAAAAGACGCCGGTGTCCTTGCTCTTTGAGGAACATGCCGACGACGCTCAATAAAGCAAATAATGCACTTACATAAATTCCCTATACCAATATTCCCTACAGCAGACCCACCATATAGTCACAGCTTCGCTGGCTTCCATCTTCACAGTATTGGAGGGGCTCTGAATTTTTTTTCTTGCACTAAGGCTTCCGGAGACGTGCCGTCAGTATTATTGTTGAGTCATTTAATTAACACGGCTAAAATCCCCTGTATCAAGCAATCAACGATCGAAATAAGGCAAATGCGCAGGAAATTAGAGAACCTTGTACAAACCCCCTTCCGGTACAGAAGTGTTGGCCCGTAGACATATTGCGCCCCTTTCGCTTCTCCACATTTCAAGGGTATTCCCATCAGTACCAGGAATTGCGCCAAAATAAGCATGCCAGTAAAATAAAAAAATCTACTAAGCTCACATTTACAATACTCAACAAGACCGCATTCACGTGCGGATAACCATCTCCTGGCATGATCAAAATTTCTCCACTGCAATCTTGATCCCAATTTGTGGCCAGGGCTTAAAGTCTCCCTTAGGTGGAGGGGGGGGGGGGGGGCTCATGGGGCGGCAACCAGTATAGCGCGCACACTCACACAAGCTCTATATAAGTATAAATATTGTTGCAATCCACTCCCATAGATTGAAGAAGGCGCCAGCAAGTTGAAGAAGACGACGACCGAAGAAGCGCTCGTGTGGTTGTTGTTCCGCCATCTCGGCTTCGCTACGTGTATATTCCGTCACTACATTTTCTTTTTTGCTTTGCCAACTCTTATCCCCGTCACATTTTTGGTGGAGGTGCTGGGTACCAACTCGAGACAACGGGGCTCCGCAGCGGCCTGCGCCTAGCTCTTTCCAGAATGACCGAAGAGATGGTTCCCACCGCAACTGTGGAAACGTCAATGGTTGTTGTTGCCCAGCCAAGAGACCCAGGCACGTTTTGTGGGACTGATTATGGCGGCATCAAATAGTGATTGGCGATCTACGAGCGTGCAAGTAAGAACAACGGATGGAATGATACGGTCATGTTGGCCAACATCCTATTTTATCTTCAAAGGACAGCAAGGGCATGGTTCCAGAATCACGAAGAGTAAATCGGAAGCTGGGATACCTGCAAGGAAAAGATACGTTGCGAAGAAGGAGCTAGCATCACGTGCCCAAGCATCAACAGAATCCTACCTGTCTAACATACAGGATGTGCTTGCCCTTTGCGGCAAAGCGGATGACGGTATGGCAGAGTCGGAAAAAGTGGACACGTCCTAAAAGGAATAGCACATGATGCGTTCAATCGGCTAATCTTCAAGGACTGTGACACATTATAGATACCATCATAAAGGAGTGAAAGCGTTTTGAAAACGCCAAGAGTAGATGTATTGTCCATCAGTTCGCTCGACTTCCCCACACGGCAGCAACATCGTCGTGCGAAGACGTACCTCGGCCACAGCTGCCGCTAACCGCGGAACACGTGACGAGGATCATACGGCGTCTACAGGAGGCTATGTCACCTGCTTCCCCGTGCTCCCGCACCTGTGAGTCTAGCCCTACCATGGTACCGCTTGTCCAAACCTCGTTCGCCAGGAGCTATATCCAGCAGCTGACCTGGACTCTTTGTGCGCCATCGCTTCCTGCCGCCCGACTGCCCGTTTCCCAGTTTCGTATGCCCTAGGCCAGAGGCTGCGTCCCCGCAATCCAGCTGAGTGGAGGACTGCTGATCAGTGGCCGATTTACATTATTTGCCGTCTCCAATTCGTAAATGGCAATATGTGTCTAAATGTAATTAATTAAGAAGTTCATTAGTCAAATTTTTTAACAAGTTGAATATGTGGGTTGGATTTCTCGGGCTATGAATGTCCGCCTCTTCGAATAAACCAGCTCAGCAATAGGCATTATGCTACCTGCCAGAGGCGATTTTTTTAATTTCCGTAAAACTTAAAAATGAACACGTTCTATAATACGGTATTGTTATGGCGCAACGAAGAGGGGCGCCAGTCAGAAGAAGACGATTTGACGTGTAGAGGTGGACTCAGTCTCGACAGTCATCTTGTTTATGTATCGTTGTCCCTCTTGCAAATAGTGTAAATACATCTTCATATGTGACTTCCGCATCGTAACAAAATGATGGAGGGGCAGGGTACCCACAAGAGACAACAACGGCGCTCCGCAGTGGCCGTCACCTCGGACTGGACAACATGACGGACGAAACAGGACTCGAAATGACGCGGCCCACATCAACGCCCGACGGTTGTCCTGGCTCAGCCGCGGGATCCGGGAACGTTCTGCGGCACCGACCGTGGATGACTGGATCGCCACGTATGAGCGTGTAAGTGCCCACAACAAATAGGATCCGACGATTATGTTAGCTAAATTGGTGTTCTACCTACAAGGCACGGCGAAGGTGTGGTATGATAACCACGAGGAAGAACTTAACGACTGGGACACGTGCAAGCGGAAGCTGAGGGACTTGTTCGGCCGTCCCACCAGGCGAAAGCGGGCTACTAAGAAAGAACTAGTGACCCGTGCCCAGACGTCCACTGAATCATACGTATCTTACATCCAGGACGTCTTGGCTCTGTACCAGTGTCCCAGCGCTCATTGACACTGGCGCCCACATATTCATGATGAGTGCCCAATTCCGCCGACGCCTGAACAAAGTTGTCCCTTTGGCTGCACCACACATCCTCCACGTCGCCGGCGGAGGAATGCATATACCGTGCTTGGTATGGGCTCTGCTCGCATTGGTATCGTGGGGTGCCTAACTACTGCATTGTTTGCCGATTTGGAACAATGCCCCTACGTCGTTATACTCGTATTAGACTTTTTATCGTTCCATTCAGCCCTCTTTGACTCGAAATCTAGTGTCATTCAGCAAGAACTACCCCACGGCTGTTATAGTGCACCAGTCACACCACCCCAGGCTATGCTCTCCCGAGGAAATCCGCCTGTCGCCTCCAGCCACTACGTACGTCATTGTATTGTCATTCCATCTGTTCCTGACGGCGTCTATGTGCTATGCCCCACCACTGACATACTTTCAGAATAGAATTTGGCCTTTCCCAATACCATGCTCACTATCACAGGAAATCGGACCTAGCTCCCTCTCCTTATTTTAACTGCTCGCATCAAACCGTACACATAGGCATGTCATTGGGCGACATCGTGTCTATCAACGATTGCGAGGTATTGGCTTTTGACGCTACAATTATGTCGCCCTCTAAAAGAAACCCCTATTCACTTTCTCTTGTCACAGACGATCTTAGCAAGATGATTGAACCTGACCTTCTTCCTGCACAAGCTGCTGACCACCGCCGTCTTTTATAAGCTTACCGCGATATTTTTGTCCTTGACGGCCACCATTTAGCCCAGACATCGGTGCTCACCCATCGTACTTATACCGGAGACGTCAATCTGATACGCTGCTGGCCGTATCATGTTTCAAATGCTGAATGACAAGTGATACAACGGGAACTCGATATTATGATACAACGGGAAGTCGATAACACGCTGAGTAAAGGTGTTAGCGAGCCATCTTGCAATCCGTCGGCGTCCCATGTTGTCCTTTTCAAGAAGAAAGACGGCAGTTGGCCCATTTGTGTTAATTACCGACACCTCAAAAAAAAAAAAAATCGCGCGCAAGGATGTCTACCCCTGCCGCGTGTTGATGACGCTTTTAACTGCTTGCACGGGGCCAAGTACTTTTCATCCATAGACCTTCGATCAGGCTATTGGCAAATCTTGGTAGATGACATGGACCGTGATAGAACTGCCTTCGTCACAACAGATGGCCTCTACTAATTCACGGTTATGCCGTTCAGCCTTTGTAATGCAGCGGAAACTTTCGAAAGAATGATGGACCTCTTACTTCGCGGCCATGAATGGTCCACATGTCTGCGTTATCTAGACGATGTGATAGTCGTTTCACCAACTTGCGCGAGTCATCTAACGCGTCTATCGGCCATTCCTGCTGTTTTCCGACGCACCGGCCTGCAATTGAACTCAGGCAAGTGCCAAATTGGACGTCGTCACATTACCGTTCATGGCCATCTCGCCAGTGCCGCTGGCGGTCAACCCGACCACGACAAGATTCGTGCTGTCCAGAACTTTCCTGTTCCGTCTTCCACCGCAGACGTAAGAAGCTTTGTTGGACTAAGCTCCTCATCCATCGTTTCATAAAAAATTTCGCCGGCACCGCTCGCCCACTCACCGACCTACTTAAGGACGTTGCCTTCACGTGGGGCCTTGCTCAGACCAAAGCCTTCTCCACCCTTGTACGCTTGCGAACGGCTCCCCCATTACTGGCTCATTATGATCCATCGGCTCCCCCTGTATTTCCCACGGACGCCAGTGGTCATAGAATTTGGGCTGTACTCATTCAATGGCAGCGTAATGAAGAGCGCGTAATTGCATACGCCAGCCGCCTCCTGTCACCCGCTGAGAGGCATTTTTCACTAACTGAACAGGAGCGCCTTGCGTTAGTTTGGGCAGCAGCCAAATTCCGCCCCTACTTGTACGGCCACACGTTTTCCGTGGTTCCCGATCACCACACCTTGTGTTGGCACGCGCCACTTTAAGACCCCACTGGACGATCGGGTAGATTAACACTACGGCAACAAGTACATTCATTTGATGTCTTATACAAGTCAGACCGCTTGCAAAAAGACGCCGACTACCACTCCCGTCATCCTGTCGACTACCCTCAAGACGATGTGCATGACAGCGACGCTTGCGTCCTAGCCATTTATGATCTGCGTGACATTCCCACTGAACAATGACGTGATGACTCCTTACATATTCTCATCTATTGTCTCAATTCGGGACATTCGGAGACCCCGCTGCACATATTCGTACTCCGCGACGGCGTTATGTACCGTCGCAGCTTACATCCTGAAAGACCAGAATTTTTGCTCGTTGTCGCGAGCCACCTCCGGACATCTTTTCTTGAGCACTTGCATGACGCACCTACTACAGGCCACCTCGGCGTTTCTCGTACTTTTGACCGCGTGCTGAGCCACTTCTACTGGCCAGGCCTGTACCGCTCTTTGCGCCGACACGTTGCACCTTGTGCGATCTGTCAGCGCAGCAAAAAACCTGCTGTGCTGCCCGCTGGACACCTTCCCCCCATCTATGTGCCCTCAAAACCCTTCTTTTGCGTTGGTCTTGATCTCCTCGGCTCTTTTCCGACGCGCGCACTAGTTATCTACTGTAGTAACTTTTCTATAGTGCACTATACGTCTACTTGTCTATGTGGCTGTAGACGTAAAACCCCTATATATAAAAAGTAGCGCCATCCACTTCCCTCCTCCTCCGTTCCACTATCGCGCTCGGCGCGACCAGTGCGATCGAGGCGCGATATCGACAGTGGCGCCGCCTGCGTCGGGCCTGCCGTGGCAGACGATAGCTAACGCGCTACCAGAGGAAATCCGAGGAAAACTTCGATCGCGCCCTGCGGAGACGTTTTTGAGGCGCGATTTTGCTTCGTCAGTCAGTAACTGGTCTTAATAATGCCGTTTTGGAAGTAGCAACGCGACGATGCGAGACGGCGCAAATATCAAGTGTGCAGCGAGCGTTTGCGCACGCCGGATGGTAAACAAAAAAAGCCTTTTGCCCTCGCCTTGTCGGTTGCGGCAACTTAAGGCGCAGCAGCATGCCATCACAACGAAGTTCTTGTCCCTAACATGTTTGATCCTTTGTGGGTACAGCACTTTCGTCGCACAGGCCCGAGAATGGCAGTCGAAGCGCGCTGAAAAAAAAAAATATACAATAGCGCGACGCGAACTTCCACGTGACACGGATTAGCCAATGGGGGAGCGCAGGAGGCTGGGGCGACAGGAGGCGGCTAAGAGAGGGCGAGAAGGAAGCGCCGGGGTGAGCGCGGTGGCGGCAAGATCTAAGAATGGCGCTACTTTTATAAATATAGGGGCTTTTTGTAGACGTAGACGTTATCAACGGGATCAGCCGGCCGTGAGCGGTGGATGATAAGAGTAGTATAAAGAATAACGCATCGCTACGAAACATCGGCCATGGTGTGATCAGGCAAGGCGATGCTACAAAAGATCTGCGATAACGTCTGCATGGTCTTTGCTGGGATCGTCTGCCAGAACGTGCCTGCTTGGCTGCTGCTTGGTAAGAAGGCCTTCATTACGTTCCTTTTTCCCTTCATTACTTTGCAAATTGCTTATGTATTTGTCACTTCAGCCGTAAGTTGACATTTGTCGTATTGTGCTGTTCGGCGCAGAGAGATTTTTGTGTTCTTGACTTCACGCATGATGTTCTTGGATTGCTTCACATTATGTATTTAAGTAACAGCAATTTGGAATGCTGCGCAGCACGTTTGCGAGAAAATTGTTTCTTGGCGCGAGAAAGTGAACCGGCACATGCTGGTATACGTAGTCTAAATTCAATGCACGTGTGTGCAATTGTGTGAAATAATGCAGTTATGCTTAGGACTGTTATTCGTGGCGTGCGCAGATTGCTTGAAGCCTTCGTTACGAGCGC
>NC_051158.1:55419838-55476987 GCF_013339745.2 Dermacentor silvarum | reverse complement strand
CCAAGCGCCCTAAAGATGCTGGATCCTGTACACCATCTAGGCATCCGCCTAGCCACTGGTGCCTTCAGGACAAGTCCTGTGTCAAGCTTGTATGTAGAAGCGGACGTGTGGTCGCTTGACATGCAACGTTCATACTTAAGCCTTACCTATTTCCTGAAAGTAAATTCGAACTCGGAACATCCATCCTTCTCAATCATAAATGATATGACCAGTGCCACACTCTTTAATAACCGGCCGACAGTAAGAGAACCTTTCTCACTACGTATAAGAAAAATAAGCGCAGAAATGGATATCCCACTACTTGAAAACAATTTGATGGCCCCAGCAAATCCAGTGCCACCGTGGCAGTGGCAACTCATAGAGTGTGATACTTCGTTTGTAGAGGTCACAAAAGACGCTCCAGAGGCACAAATCCAGATGCATTTTCTAGAAATCCAGTTCAAGTACTCGTCCTGCACTCAGTTTTACACTGACGCTTCCAAGTCACATGCAGGGGTTTCTTATGCAGTAGTCGGCCCATCGTTCTCCGAGTCCGATGTACTGCACCCGGAAACAAGCATTTTTACGGCTGAAGCCTATGCACTTTTATCAGCCGTGAAGAATATAGGCAAGTCAAAACTCAAACGATCAATAATATTTACAGACTCCCTTAGCGTTGTAAAAGCTATCATGACTCTACACAGACACAAAAACCCTGTACTCATTGAACTGTATTCTGCTCTGTGCAAAGCATATATGTCTAACCAGCATATTATTTTGTGCTGGGTGCCTGGCCATAGAGGCATCGAGGGCAATGTTCTGGCTGATCAAATGGCCTCATCAACTACATCGCGAGCCCTTAACCCTACAGCTTCTATCCCTGCCGCAGACCTCAAGCCCTACTTAAGAAATAATCTTCGAAGCCACTGGCAGCGCTTGTGGGATGCCGAAACGAACAATAAGCTCCATTTAGTTAAGCCACAGATAGGTCCCTGGCATCCCGTTACGAAAATACGAAGAACTAATGTCCTATTCTCTATACGGCACCCACAATTTTCTTTTAACTGGAAATGACCCACCAACCTGTGGTAGATGTGGAGAGAGGCTTACCGTGCTCCACGCCCTCGTGGAGTGCAGGGAAGCCGAAACAGAGAGAAAAAGGCACTTTCCTCTAGCGTACCGGTACTGTCTCCCTCTCCAACCCGCTATGTTTCTGGGTGACAAACCCCTCTTTAACACCAAAGCTGTCCTGGGTTTTCTTAGCGATGTTACATTGCATGTTATTTGCCCAATTGTTTCATAGCGCATCCTCTCTCCAGAGGATGCCGCTGCGATAGTAGTTTTGTATAGCACGCGTCTCCAGGCCCTTGCATTTCAAAGGGCCTGTCAAGGCAGTAGTGCTTTTTGAAAGACTTATCAGTGATAAATTCTCATTTATCATCATTATCTTGCAATTTGTTCTTTCGTTTCATAGTGCACCTCATTAGCCATTGCCATAATTTTATTACATATATATTTTACGCATTTTACAGCGATTGTTTTTAGGCCCTTTTACAGCCACGACACATCTACCTTTTGCAATTCATTGCTCCATTGTCAACTTATTAACAGAGGCCTGGCGCTCTTTGGCCATACCTGGCCCTTGCGCCATTAAACACCATACATCATCAATTCTGCTACGAGGAAGCTCAAACATTTCTACCACACCTGTGCGCGTCGGGGCCATATCAAACAATAATAAAATAATAAATAAAGGTGCTAGTGCCTTCACGTTTTGTTATACGACCACTTATATTGTCCCTGGAAAAACGACTTTCCAGCAACACATTTCATCATCATCATCATAATTTATTCTCCCTTAAAAACACCTTTCAGGGTATTAAATAAGGGCGGGGGAGGGGGGGGGGGCAAAAGGCATCAATAAACACTAAAGTCATTATTATACAATGGTTCAGTGGTATACAATGGTATAAATAACTAGGTGCCCAAACAATCGCAATTAAACAAAACTGGTAGCACGATCTCCAGTAAAAGAGGCGGCACAACCGGCTGTATAACAGAACAGTACAAAAGGGCGATGTCATGGTAACAGCGCACTAGTGGTATGTTAAGGGTTTAAGAAACATGACAATAGGTGCCTAAATTTTTCTGAATCACGTTCATGTACTATATCATCGGGAAGCGTTCCATAATTCAATAGCGGTAGGTAAGAAAGATTTCTTGAATGCATTAGAGGTCCCGTGCAAGCGTTGTAAACTCAGGTTGTTGAACAGAAGGTGAGAACTGCGGTTGGATGGAAGTAGGAATGTGTTCCTAAGGTGTGGGAAGGTAAAATACAGTTTGTGAAAAAGGTAATGTTTTGGAATCTTCCTACGAGGTATTAGACTAGGGATGGTGAGGGATGATTTAATGCCACTTATACTTACATGCCAGTCATAGTCTGAAGCAATAAACCATGCCGCGAGATTCTGCACTGCTTCAATCGAATTGATAAGGTAAGACTGGTGGGGATTCAAAATTGCGGAGGCATACTCAAGTTTTGTCCGAATAAATGTTTAAGTTTAAAGGTGAAGCCGACTTTAGGGGATGGGTGTAAGGTTGGTCTTTGTAAGCCGGCTTTCTCACGTTTAGTGTTGCAGTGAATGACGCCTACTTGCTGTATGCGAATGATGTGATGCGAACTGGTCCCGATAACACTATCGCGTTCTACTCTTAAAGGCGAAGCTTAAGCGTCCTCCAAGTTTTTCGCCGGCTTAAGTAAACAAAAAAATTAAACCAACTTGTAGATAGCAGATAGCTAGCAGATTTCATTCAAGCGGATGCATTGCATGTGACTGCAACCTTTCTTAAATGTGCACGTGCACGAAAGCTCATGCAGCCTTACATAAAGATTCACGGCTACAGACACTTCATATTTTTAAACTGCTTACATCCTCATGCATCTGTTTCTGTGTACAGTTCCCCATGTACGTTCCCATGTGCATACTAGAGCCAATAAATTTTATTGCGGTAGCAACTATATGGACTCTCCAAGCGGATGTCTGCCGCCGGCATCGGCGTCGTCGTCGCCGTGAGGTTCCGTATAAAGTCCAACGGCGATAAAATCGTTGCCGCGCACCGTATGCGCTATGTGCGAGTGAAAGCGCGCGAGGGACGCGCGCTTTCACGACAGCGAACGCACGGCGGAGAGCAAACGCGGCTTTTTCCGTCGCACGAAAGGCCGGGGGGAGGGGACGGGAGGGAGTGGAGGCGACGTTTAGCTGCGGCACGAAACATGTATCTTGTGGCTGGGCACAAGGGGAATTGGCGACTCAATCACCCACGCAAAAGGAGGAAAGCGGGACGGCAGCGCGGGAACGAGAGGTTGCGGCTTCTGCTCTGCGAGCAACTGCGAACATCTACTTTGCGCTGCGCTGGGTGCTCGCGCACACCATATCTTAAAAGTGATCTGCAACACAACAACTACCTTAGTATGCGCTGTGCTTTGGCCACTCAGTTTCTGTTGAAGCGATAGACCGCACGAACCTTCACTCGCTGCTGCTGGCGCACTTGCTCACGCCAGCGTTTTGACGGCGATTGTGTGCGGATTGAGTGTGATCTATTCATGTTGGCTTGTGCGCAATGACACCATGCTTTTTAATTCATTTAGTAAGCGAATGTGTCCAAATTTCTACAGCCGATAAAACTACTATCCTTAATCCGTATATCTCGCTACTAATTTGCAATGGCTATTAATGCTTCGCCTTTCGGGCGAAACTGCGTCTTTTTTATAGACACTTCCAATAGATTGCTTATTAATAACCCCCAGTACCGAGTATTCAAATGTAAGCATAATAAAACGGTCTGCCGATAATATAGTTGCCAAAATGTGGTGTTATGATCGGCTTGTAATTCAACCGCTGGACTGTGGGAAACATTCCTGCATACTTTCCCTTGTCGGAGTAATTCCCTTCATCCCTTAGAGGCTCTTATCATCGTCCGGGAAACTCGGATCCGTCAAGTGTAGGATCCACGCCCGCGCGTTTTCCCGTTTCCAGAAGCTGTTATCATCTTCCTGGAAACTCGATTCTCTCTAGTGTGGGCAACATGCCCGCCCGCATTCCCATGTCGAGGTAATCTCCTTCATCCCCGAAAATGCCTCACCCCTTTACGCTCTCAGAAGACTCAAAGGCGAACACCCAAAGGAGAAGGCACGGAGGGGAAGAGGTCATCGACTTGACAACCTGACAAAGGCACTGACACTTCCGCAAGTTCCCCAGGGAGACATTGACTACCACAAGACCGCGAGGGGTTATTTAAGGCCGTCCTGGCCGCCGTGTTAGGCAGAACCACTGGAGACTGGGGTAGAGTGACAACCATGTACCAATGAAGTGAATACAGTTTTCTATTTTACATCATAAAGTTGCCCGCCTTCGTCGCAGTCTTCTGATTCTTGTGATGACGACCCACCTCACCCTGTCGAGATAATATCAGCGCTCCACCCTTAGTCCTGACTTCAGCAGAATGGCGAGCGCTTGACTTTCTTTGAGAATTTGCCAAGTTTTAGCTCGTGTGTTTTCTAAAACAGCGAATTAGTTTCTGTACGTGCAGGCTCATGATGAAAGCTTCCTCACGTCACAGCAGAGTAAGAAAGTTCTAGTTCGGCATTGACCATGGATTTGAGCAAACAAGAGAAAGCCAGAGTTGCTATTACTTTGTAAAAAGCTGGGCATTGGTTGGGAACAGTCAGAGAAAGCTGAACCTTACTGAGGTGATTGAGAAGTGCAGGGCTCTTGAGTACGAAATTTCAGAAGCTAGGGAAGAGATAGAGAATCTAGATGAGAAAGCTGAGCAAAACGCTGCAGAAGAAAGAGAAAGAGCTGAGAAAGAAAAGCAAGAAGCTGAACAGAATGCAGCAGAAGAAAGGTAGAGAGCTGATCAAAAGGAAGCTGCAGAAAAAAAGGAGCGAGAGGAACGGAGAGCTCACGTACTAAAGCTAAAAGAACTAGACGTGCAACGGGATTTGGCCAGACAATCAGCAAATAACCTCTCAATAGCTGAAAGACGTTCAGGTGAAGCAGCAGTGAAGATAAGTAATCCCGTGCCGTCGTACAATGTGAACGATGACATGTATTTGTTTCTCGTTACTTTTGAACGAACCTGCGAGGAAATTGGGTTGTCACTACAGAGTTGGCCACAACAGATTCTGACAGTTCTTCCTGGCGAAGCAACCGAAATAATTGCAAGTATAACGAAAGACGAGTCAGAGGACTGTGAGAAAGTAAAAGCTGCGTTGCTAAAGAAATATCGGATCTCAGCGGAGGCTTTCCACCGCCGTTTTCGGAAGACAGCTACAACACCGGGTGAATCTTATCAAGATTTCACTTATAAGCTGAAAGCCAATTTAATTGAGTGGCTGAAAAGGGAAGATGCGTTCGGTTGTCACGCAATGTTGTGGAGCTAATCTGCAAGGAGCAGTTCTATGGGTCCTTGAGCGAAGAGGTGCGCCTGTGGATTCACGATGGGTCGTGCGAAAAGGTGTCGGAACGTGCTACAGCGCTAGCAGATGAATTCGCCGCACGTCGCGAAACCGAGAAAACACGCGTCAGGCCATTCATTAAATTCAGCAAAGAGGAAAACAAGCGCCCCTTTCACAACGAGAATGCTGGAGGTGTGACCAAAGCTGCGCCGACCGATAATCCCGGACAGAATAACACCGCAGTGATAGACGAACGAAAAACAGAAAAGGAATTTAAGGCTAGAAAACCAGTCTTGTTTCCGTTGCCAGGAGGCTGGACACCTTGCGATCGGCTGTAAAAAGCCTATAATTGTTTTTTCTTTCGTGAATGACGACGACAAGTTGGTGCTACCTTCACGACCTAGCAGTGAACGGAACGCCAGGAAGGGTACTTAGGGACTCGGCTACGACAATAGATATCGTCCTTTCTGCGTATGTGCAGCCTGAGGATTTTACTGGGGAACATGCGTGTATCCGGCAGGTACTTGAAAAGAAAAGTGTTTGCTTGTCCATATCCAGCGTGAAGACCGAGGGACCGTTTGGTCTATTGCTGACTGAAGCCGCAGTATCACGAAATCTGTCCAAACAGTACCCTGACTTATTTTCAAATCACTCGGACATGCTGTTGGAGAAAAAGGGCCTGGCTTTTGGCGATCATATGGTCCAAGCTTTCCTGCGTCTTAGTGCTCAGGAGATCGCGGCGGAGATAAAACACGCCAATGAAGCCAGAATTATGCCTCATGGCATAGACACTCAGGAAGCACAGCGCCTAGCTAGTGAAAGCAGTGAAACAGGCACTAGCGAGAAGGCATCCGATTCAGTGGGAATACCGCCGCAAGAGCTTGCAGGGGAATTAGAAACTAATTTGGAGCTGCCACATTCGGAAGACTATTTAGACCTTCTGATGGTTGTTAAAGAAGGCATCGCAGCAGGAGAGAGCAATTACGTCGCGAAGGTAGAAACAGTGGCTATTCCGGAGGAAGTTCCTTGCGGAGACAAGACTTCTTTCAGCAGCCCTAAAAAGGTCTAGGAGGCGCTGAAAAACGCCCTTGCACCTCCGAATTTGGGCGTCGTTCCGCAATCGACCAAATGAGAGGATAATGCCATAGAAACCAAGCAGGGCAGGAACCCGACGCTCGGGGATTGCAGAAGCAGATTTGGGGACCGCCTAGCAAGGGAAAATTTTTCAGACAGCGCAAACGAGCGAAGTATTCAATGCAGCGAAAACTCGAGAAAGATGCCGCACAGAAGCCCTTAAACCAAGGAAACAGGTCATCGCGCAGAACTTCAAAGGGGCTCGTTATGGTGGTTGAGAAACTGAGACGTCTCCAAATCCGGATGACAGAAGTCTCCGCGAATAGGAATGCCGCTGAAAAGGTTGACCTGGCTGAGTTATGTGCGTACGCACAGGGTCAGTCAAACAGTCAATGAGGGGGAATGCACCGCGAGAGCGAGGACAAAGGAAGAATGGCTATTCTCCTCACGTTTACGGCCTCCCTCCCAGAGACGAGAAAGAAAGCTGCAGCCACACAAACTGACAGGTTACAGCAGGGGGAAGTGTATGTCTGGCGCCCTTTGTGCTCCTTGGCGAGGCCCAAAGACTTACAGACTGCGACCTCCCCGAGTGCGCATTAAGAGGGAGTAAGTGTCGAATTTGGTGCATTTATAAGGTTCTTGTTTGTAAATTTGTAAATAGAGCGCGATGCATTTCTGTTTTTCGTTATTAAGAATTTTAATTTCAAAGGTTTCGAGTTAGGCTCGCTGTTTTGTTGAACTGATTGGTTAGCGAGCCAGTTACGCGAATAAAACTGCGAAGCAGGTTTTGAGACGTTGGTGGCTCGTGGACGGCCTGATTTTGTAGATAGGCGTGACATTGGAGGTTTGTAGAAACAAACCATTTTGGGTAATTCAATGCGCACAGAGTAGGTGTGTTTATCGGTTACCATCGTAAAAGTTTGATTTACTGAAGAGCGTTGGGAGAAACATTTTTCTTTCAGGGTGCCGCGCGCAGATAGAGTATAACTTTTGTTTTCTGACTTAAAGTGGCACTTTATGTCTCAGTTTAATTTAGAGTTGAAGTGGTCAGCAGAGCCCATTACGTTTTTCATTAGAGGCGCTGGTACTGGCAGGTAGCATTGACCGAATGAGTAACTTATTACCAGGATTTTATCAATTTGATCATTTTAAATGCTCTCTCAATCTATCAATAAACGCGGCATTTTCTGGAAAGAGAAACAAAACTGTCAGGAATTAGTTTGATTAAGCTGCGCCCCGAAGTCTGCTTTTCTCCTTTCCTTGTTTCTCGGGAATCTTGGACGACGGCTGCAGGTATTATTCAATAAGGTTTTATTTCAAGAACATGTGGACCTGGCAGTTCTAATGGTTAGATGGGTGCTCTCTGTCTATTGTGCCTTGGGCTTGGTGTGATCTATTTCCACCTGGCATGCCTTGGAACGAACCGTGAAACGAAACAGAGGTATGGGGTTTACTGGTCTCTTCGAGGTGCCTGGATGCTGCAACCCCTTCTAGACGTCCTGCGGTGGCAGACGGGCTGTTATGATCAGCTTAGAATTCGACCGCTCAACTGTGGGATACATTCCCGTTCGCTTTCCCATGTCGGGGTAATTCCCTTCATTCCTGAGAGTCTGTTATCATCTTCCTGGAAACTCACATCTATCAAGTACGGGAAACATGCCCACGCGCCCATGCCTTGTCGAGATAATCGCCTTCATCCCCGAGAAAGCCTCACCCCTCTACGCTCTTAGCAGACTCAAAGGCGAACACCCAAAAGAGAAGGCACGAAGAGGAAGAGGTCGTCGACTTGACAACCTGACAAAGGCGCTGACACTTCCGCAAGTTCTCCAGGGAGACATTGGCTACCACAAGACTGCAAGGGGTTATTTAAGGCCATCCTAGCCGCCATGTTAGGCAGAACCACTGGAGGCTGGGGTGGAGTGACAACCATGTACCGATGAAGTGAATACAGTCTTTTCTATTTTACATCAACACGTTGCTCGCTTTTGTCGCCGTCTCCTGATTCTTGCGGTGACGAACCACCTCACCCGGTCGAGATCGTATCAGTGGTCTATATAGCTTATAAATAGAGCGTCCGAGCAATTTCAGCCATGCTGCATGGTCAATCAAAATAAAAGATAAAGAACATGGTGCAAGATATGCAATTATTAAAAAACGTGTTGCATGTCAGTCTCTGATGACAAAACACAATAGGTCTTAAAATCGGATCTTATTGCACCGTCTTTTTAAATATTATTTTTCGCTGAACAGCTTTGCTAAATTTAAGTTGGCTGGGACACACTGTATTGACAATAACTAACAAAAATTGTAAGGCTAGAGTCTATAGAATAGCTATGAACAGGTCTGCAGAAACTGTCTATAGGCAGTACTGTATGGACAACAATGTACAAAAAGTCTGACGCCATAAGTCGATAGACAGACGACGTGATAGATTGGTCTATAGGAATAGTCTACATATAATCTATACACATGTAACTGTAGACATTTCATAGGGTTCAGTCTACAAAAGTAGAACTATAAAAGCTTAAACGCTTCTGTCTATCGGCATTCCGCAGCCATTTGTCTACAAAAAAGAATTTTCATTATTCTATAAACCGTCTATGGTCAGTCAATATACTAAGACATTTTATAGCCTAGTTTACAAAGGTGTAAGTCATAAGTCCTCAGACTGTCTCTGGACTAGTCTAAAGAAATATGTATAGAAAGTAGACACCTGTCTATAGGTTTTATATAGAGTTTCTCCAAAACTTTTGTAAGGGCATATGTGAAATTTCTATTCATGAACAAAACAAAGCATGCGCCAGAAGATTTGGAAGTGACTTGAAAAAATTAATGTATGATATTAGCATAGTTGTCGAAAAAATTCGGCCATGACAATATAAGAGCTTCTCCACAACTAGCCACCACCACAGTGTTCGCTATAAACACAGTAAAAAAGGTATCAATGCATTGACTGTGTATCTAAACGCATGTGATTACTTCTGTAGGTGTTGGAAGTCAAAAAACAAGATCTATCAATTCTGTATATGTATTGGAACAACTTTTATTATTCTGATTTATTCAAAGGGGGAAAACAACTGTGTATTATGCTTCCGGCTTCTTTTTTTTCAGCTCTGAAGCGTTGCACTATTACGTGGTTTCTTCACGATCAGGTTATTGGGACACTTTTCTTGAAATACCAGGATTTGTAGAGACTCACTTCCACAGATATCGTAGAACTTCCGATCACAATCATTATAAGTTAAATCTTTTTCGTACTTTTTTCTTACTGCACTGTCCCACACATGGATCTCGCAGTTGATTCTTGCTATAACAAAAAAATAATAATAAACGGCATTTAGAACAGGTGCAAAATGTACCGCCCACTACAAAAATATCTATTTAAGACACGTGAATCATGGTACTGTCGGAGTCTGGCGCATTAGGATGTACTTTGTATTGTTGGCTGCTATTAGTGAGAATTGCAATGTTAAGATAATGCACAATAAAAACATAGCTTAGCTTCCACTGGATGCGAAATGCTAGACAGACAGCGGAACTGATGGGCACCTAGGTAGTCCTGGCTTTTGGGCTAGGCTAAGCACTACTTAGTCATCCCCAGCATTTTACGGACTTTAATAATTATTATTCGATTATCGATCAGCTTGATTGGCTATCGATAGGCTATTGCAAGGTATTGAACACGTATTTGAGCTAGGCTAAGCACTACCAAGTCATCCCCAGAATTTTCTGGAATTTCTTTATTATTGCTCGATTATTGATTAGCTATTGATTGGCTATCGATGACTGTGTAAGCTTAAGTAGTCCCAACCACGTTTAGCTAGACTTCGCCAGGCCCAGCTTCGCTAGTTCACAGAGGTATGTAAACTTGGACCCTTTCTGCACTACCGCCAGTATTGGCCCACATTTCCTGTTCGCATGTTACGGACTACGCTCGCCTTCAACAGCTCCGCTGTTAAAAATTCAGTGCCATTCCACTCTGTAAAGGTGGATGACCAGCGAAAATGTGTATGTGGTGATTGAAAGTTGCTCCGGTGAAACGTTGCGAGTTTACGGGATCGAGACCACATCGAAGGTTCGCATTTCTTTTCTCCTCGCAGTCCTGGCGGCCAGCACGCTTACGCTTGGCGACCTCGGACCGCTCATTGTTATTGGTGTTCTTTCGCCGCTGCCGCGCCCGTTCCCTTTTCTCTTCACGCCATCGTTCTTGGTAGGTACGCTGTTCTTCTTTAGATAGTACAACACGCGGCCTACCCATTTCAAAGTCAGAGCAGAACTGAGGAAAGGAGCCTACGTAGAGCATGGCGTCAGGGGACAGAAGACACTCAGATTGGTTGGCTCTAGTTTGAATAAGCGGGATATCATACACGTGTATTGTGCAACGTAGACATCGCCGACACGAGTCAAAGTGTAGTATCTGTTCTTATTAGCCTAATATCTGACGCGGCTTGCATTTAGACATGCGATATCGAACTTATTTTTGCAAGTTCACGGAGTACTTGATGCCGGCTTCACCCCCGCCACGGCCGGCGCTGTATTGCACAATCATCGGGATTTTTGGTTTACGGACATCGATCCGCTCTAAAAAACGCTTGGGGAAACCATTTTGTCGACCGCAGCGGAGCAAGGACGACTGACGCATTTACGTTGAAACATGCCCGCCTGAGCTTAGGAAATAGTGCAAAAATGAAGTGATATGAGCCGCTTGTGACATATGCAATGGTGTTTTGTATGTGCTGATAGCAATTACTTATGTGTATGACTGCAGCGAGAGTTTGGGATAATGCTCTACGTTGACAGATAATAACGGTCAGAACAAAGACAGTGTTAAATACATATACATGTATATTTGTGCTAAATTCTATTGGAAGCATACCCAAGGGTACTTGGCATTTATTAAGGCAGACAGCTTTCGTCCACTCTTTCGCGCATTTCCGTAGAGGCCGGTGGTCAGCTGTAAACGGACTTTCACCGCCGATACATAGGTACTATTGGATCTTACAGCCGTTTGTTGCGGGAGTTGGGGGACGTTGAGGTGGACTTAGAGAAATGGAGGTTTATTTACATTGTTTACAGTAATAGCACAAAGTAATGAACAGTGATGAAGTCAGCGACGGCCGGCAGCAAATCAGACGCTGCGGTCCGTGGCAAGAAGAACGTCTCTTCTCTCTGTCTCTTGCTTTTAACTCCTTCGGTCTCTCGGGGTCACGTCATTTTCAGCCAATCGTCGAGCCAGCTCAGGTGACATCATTTTCCTCCCATGGTAGAGGCCCGTGCTAGTGCCGTCACATTTGGCCAATGGGGACGCTCCAACGGCTCCATTGTACGATGGTTGACTTGCCTCCGGCGTTGCCTCCTCGCCTGGAAGCGCTCAGCTGGAGGGGACGGATTGGCTTGAACTAAAGCCCCTCCATATGCGTTTTCGCCGATCAGATTTCGCTGTGGATAGAGGGGCTTCAGCTTGAACGACCTTCTAGAGCTGCAAAACAGCTTTGCTCGGGACCAAGGTCGACTGCCTGGAACTGTGCCAGCCTCCCGTTGCACTTTCGGGAGAGCCAAGCAGGGGAGGAGACAAGAGCTCGACATGCGGCGCATTAGGTGAGGGTCGCCAACCTGTCTAACGGGTCCGGTAACGTGGTAGATGCGCCCCGCTACACCATAATTGGAATGCGCGGCGATTGAATCTGGTCGGGCAACTTGAGTAATGCCAGCAAAAGGGTCCGTATGTAACAGCTCCTCCTCGCCCCAGAAGTTCGGAATGGCCGGTGAAGATCGATTCGGTGGCAATGAAGAACGCTGATGAAGCCTCTAGTACACTGGCTACGAGCCTCGTGTGAAGAATTTCTGGATGCCGGGCCTTGGAAACAAACGCACATCAAACAAACGAAACAACATAGCACTGCACCACTTGCAAGCGCAGGCTCTTCACCCCTGACTCGCCGGGCTATTACTATGTGAAAATCAACCGTGTGTTTTTTTTTCCTTTTGCCAATTTTGATAAAGCAGTTCCAACCACCTTTCCAAAGAGCTTTCCATATCTCCTCGAATGCCCACATGGCCAGCGAGACTGTTGCGACAAACGAATCGTGAGGAAACCGAACAATCAATGGAAACAACCATTTTAATCATAAGCAAGTAAAGTTTTGAAGCTACGAGGATGACTTCCAGCCCATAATACAATTACATACCTCGTTATTCAAAGGAAGCAAGGTAATACGCAGAACGAAACAAAATTCCATAAATAAGCAATGCTTCAAAGCAGCTTAAGCAGCCTAACTTCACGAACAGCCTGCTCATACTCTATCACAGTGGCCTACTTATCGTACGTAATGATGCCACCGAACAGCTTCGTCAATTTACGGATGCCCAATCAAAATCGCTCGAATTTTGCGGGCACTAATCACATCGCATACAGGCCTCTCACGCAGACGTTTCCTAACGCTTACTCACGTTTCTTCCTTTCATTCATATAGGCCACATTCTAAATGAACAAATTTGAACTTGCGTAACTTGCAATCACAAGAACCTTAAGAGAAACGCGTCTGCTATTTACCAATTCCACGCACTCTTGATAGAAAACTCGGACAGCTGTCACCATCAACACGACGTCAAGAATATCATAAACAGACTTGTCTAAGGTAAAGACAGGTGGTTTCTTTAAAAGTAATAAAAAGTCGTCTACATACCTAAAAACTTTGAGAACGTTAATTTTCTCTAAGATTCCTGACAAACAACGATCCACGTCAGCTAAAAAAATGGTGCACAAGGCTGGCGCACAGAAGACCCAATGCAAATCCCCACTGCAAATAAAAACAATTCTCAAAGGCCAAAAAAGTTGACCGGAGATAAAATTCAAGTAAGCTGATAAAATCAGCTACCGACATGTCGGCAGAATTTTGAAAGGCTGGCATTAATGCAGTCTCGAACAGCAACGAATAAATGCCCATGAGGAATAGAACAGAATAAATCCTCAACATCGACAGAGAACAAAAAATCAATAGGTGTTCCCCCCTGCAAAAATCGCACAGCATCATCCTAACTCTTGGTATAGAAGGGATCATTAACTGAAAGTACATTTAGTTTCTTTACAAGAATTGGCTGACCAAGTGCTGCCAAGATCCCTTCTCACCTATTATTGTGCGAAATGGGACTTCCGGCTTGTGCGTTTTTGCCGTAAAGGAAACATTGAGTGAATTTCCCTTAGAAGATCTAATTTCCCTGGCCAATTTGAGAAGCTGAAAATTTTTGCACAATTTAGCTGCCTTTGTCTTTACACGAACGGCATTACTTTAATCGCAATGAAATCCTTAGAAATCGCCTTCCTAGTCTTCACAGCAAAAGAAGCAGCACTTAACACCCCAAACCCCCTCTCCTTATCGGCTTGGAGTAGTCGGAGGTCATTGTCCGTAAAATGCTTCACAATGAGATCTGTCGGTTCCCGGTACTGGCGGTGGTTTTTCTTTCGTACAGTCCTGGAGAGCGCATCAACCCCCTCGAGGAGGCACCGGGCAGATTGATCCTGAGGTGCTCTATTAGCTATACGTCTGTTTTCTTTACGGCAAAAACGCACAAGCCGGAAGTCCCATTTCGCACAATAATCAGTGAGAAGGGATCTTGGCAGCACTTGGTCAGCCAATTCTTGCTTAAGAAACTAAATGTACTTTCATTTAATGATCCCTTCGGTACCAAGAGTTCGGATGATGTTGTGCGATTTTTGCAGGGGGGAATTTCTATTGTTTTTAAGTTCTCTGCCGATGTTGATGATTTATTCTATTCTATTCCTTATGGGCATGTATTTGTTGCTGTTCGAGACTCCATTGATGGCCAGCAGGGCGATTGCCTTTCAAAATTCTTCCGGCATGTTGGTAGATGATTTTATCAGTTTACTTGAATTTTATCTTCGCTCAACTTTTGTGGCCTTGCGAATTGTTTTTATTTGGAGCGTCAAGGGATTTGCATTGGGTTTTGTGTGGCGCCTGCCTTGTGCAACATTTTTTTAGCTGATGTGGATCGTTCTTTTTCAAGAATGTTCGAGAAAACCAACGTTATCAAAGTTTTTAGGTATGTACACGACTTTTTAATATTTTAAAAGAAACCTCCTGTTTTTACCTTAGACAAGTCTATTGATGATAATCTTGACGCCTTTCGGCAGTATCGGAAGGGACTGGTCTTCACACATGAAATCCCTTCTAATGACTTGCTGCAGTTTTTAGATCTACGGCTTCGGTTTTTAAACGATCATGTTTCTTCGTCATAAAGCCCCCGAGCGCGAAAGGCCATTATTGCCACATGATTCTGCGCAGCCTAAGCTAGTCAAACGGGTGATTGTGAAACTTTGCCTGGGTTCTGCACTCAGGAAATCGTGCCCACATGCTATGCAGGATAGTTTTAATGTCCAGGTTCGGCGTGTGTTGGATGCCGGTTACCCTTACATGGTAGTTACGGCAGTTGCAGAGGCTTTTCTGCGAGAGTGAAAAGCAGCCCGCTCTGGTGCTGGGCTGCAGTGCTGGAGCCGTCCTGAAGTGTAGCCCTACACACATCGCACCTCTCATAATTTGAAGAAGGTGGCGAGTAGGCACGCTGTGCCGACTGTTTTTTCAGCCCCGTGCAAGCTCGTTGGGCTTTGCCCGAGGATATGTTCTGATAAGAAGAATCCTGGAGGATGCGGCAAAAGGCACGAGCTGCCCTATGTAAAATGCGCGGTTGGCGTTGTGTACGAAATTCCGCTATTATGTGGAAAGACGTACGTAGGGCAAACCTTGGTGCATCAACGTTCGTGCAAGGGACCAGGAGCTGTCGATTAAAAATTAAGAGAATGCGCATTTGTCTACGCGCATCCGGCATTGCATGTGCGAACCGAATTTCCGAGGAATCAAGATTTGGGGCAAAAGCCGTGATGCCACTGCCCGTGAATCTTTTATATGCGAAGCAGCTTATGGCGGGGGCTTTGTCCGTCCCTCCCGCGGCGTCCCACACCCCACAGTGCATGCGCGTCCCCTCCCCCTCTCTCTCCTCTCCTACGCTCCCCCTTTCTCTCCTCAAGAAGTAGTCTACGGAGCGGCGCCCGCGTGCCACACCCCCACAGCGCATGCCCGTCCCCTTTCCCTCCTCTAGGAATCTGGAGCACGACAGGTGATGCGACAGCTGTATAGACCAGATTATTTGAGCCTCGCACGCAGGCTGCGGGCGCGCTCCAATACTCTCGACACCAGGCGCCACCTCTCGGCGTGGACTGCGGGAATCGGCGGACTAGCGTGTGTTTATTTGTGCGTGGCGCTTGTTTGTGTCGTTGCTACTCACGGTTTGAGTGAGTAGCAACGATGTACAAAGCTACTCGTCAGGGCGGCATTGTGCCGTCGTCGGTATTCTTGACAGGAATGTGGCGAGCGCCAATATTTAAAAATTCCGCTCGGCGTTAGTCTTTCTAACACTTGAAGGCGAAAGCCTGGTGCAAATTTAGTCATTATTTGAGTTATACACGAAGTTACACATTAGGCTATACATTACCGAATGATAGGCTTTCGCTACGTATAAACCCCGTGTGGTAGTGCTTGCCTAGCCCAAATACGTGGCCAATACCTTCCGTAACCAATCGATAGGTAATCGATAATCGATCAATAATAAAAAAATTCTGGAAAATGCTGGGGATGACTTGGTAGTGCTTAGTCTAGCCCAAAAAAGTGGCCAGGCCAATACTTTGAGATAGCCAGACGATAGTCAATCAATAGCTAATCGATAATCGATCAATAATCAAATAATTCTTGAAAATGCTGAGGATGACTTGGTAGTGCTTAGCCTAGCCCAAATACGGGACCAATACCTTGTGATAGCCAGTCGATAGCCAATCAATAGCTCATTGATAATCGATCAATAATCAATAAATTCCGGGAAATGCTGGAGTTGACTTGGTAGTGCTTATCCCAGCCCAAAAAAGTGGCCAATATGTCGCGATAGCCAGTCGATAGCCAATCAATAGCTAATCTATAATCGACAAATAATAAATTCCAGGAAATGCTGGGGACGATTTGGTAGTGTTTAGCTTAGCCGAAATACGTGACCACTACCTTGCGATGGCCAATCGATAGCCAATGAATAGCTAATCGATAATCGATCAATAATAAAACATTCTGGAAAATGCTGAGGATGACTTCGTAGTGCTTAGCCTAGTAGCCCAAATACGGGACAAATACCTTGCGATAGCCAATGAATAGCTAATCGATCAATAATCAATAAATTCCGGAAAATGCTGGAGATGACTTGGTAGTGATTAGCCTAGCCCAAAAACATGGCCAATACCTTGCGATAGCCAGTCGATAGCCAATCAATAGCTAATCGATAATCGACAAATAATAAATTTTAGGAAATGCTGGGGATGGTTTGGCAGTGCTTAACCTAGCCAAAATACGTGGCCAATACCTTGCGATAGCCAATAGATAGCCAATCAATAACTAATCGATCAATAATCAATAAAGTCAGGAATATGCTGGGGATGACTTGGTAGTGCTTAGCCTAGCCCAAAAGCTATGCTAGCTAGGTGTGCATCAGCTCTGCCGTCTCTTTAACATTGCGCCTCCAGTGCAAGCTATGCTAATTAAAAAAAATTTTTAGAGTGTTCATGCAAGCGCGCTTTGGTCACTTATCGCGTAGCTATCGAGGCTATTAGAGAAGCTTTCAGAGGCGGTTCAAAAGAAAGCAAACAGTGCTTCGCAACAATATTGTTACTTTCATCGCATCCTTGACTCACTAAATTTACACGAGGTTTGAAACGCATTTCGAAAACCGCTACCTTTTTAGATAAGTTTGTCGAGGTACGAATGAAATCGATAGTTTTATACCTTGTGATTTTTACTTTTTTCAACAACAAAAGCTTCGCCACAACACAGTGTCATGTCACTGCAACGGTTCTGTGACAGCGCACAGCGACGTTACATGCAGCTGTAGCATGCTTATTGGCACTAATTATCTTGCACCATGGCTGGCACAATTACCAGAACACTTAATCTAACAGAATATCTCGCTTTACGACACGCGGAAACCAATGCATGTTTTCCGCAAACGAAAATGCGTCGCCCACATTGCGACCATGATACCGCGAAACTTTAGAAAAGTCACGCGTGCGCTCGATCCGACGCGTGTTCTACTGAGTTCGTCATGCGTACGTAATGCAGAAGAGCAATGAGCACGCGCTTAGCAATTTAGCAATTCTAAGCGTCAACGGTCCGCTTCATTCATTGCCACCGCTCCTGCTTCCGCCAGTGCAGCTATTCGCGGTGCCCGCAGTCCACAGTCAATGCTCGCACCGCGGCGCCACCGTCGCGAGAAAATGGAGGCGCCCGAGAACGGCTCTGAATTCTAGTCTATACTCTGCTGGGGGCGCCACGGTAGTTCTGCGGTATGAAAATGACGGAGCGCGCGCGCCTCATTCTCTCTCTTGTGCAGCGCCGCGATGAGCGCTCGGGCCGCTGCCGCGCTAATCGATAATTGATCAATAATGAATTAATTCAGGAAAATTCTGGGGATGACTAGCTAGTGCTTAGCCTAGCCCAAATTCATAGCCAATACCTTGCGATAGCCAATCAATAGCTCATCAATAATCGATCAATATTTATTAAATTCTGGAAAATTCTGGGCATGACTTGGTAGTGCTTAGCCTAGACCAAATACGTGGCGAATACCTTACAATAGCCAATCAATAGCTAATCGATAATCGATCAATCATCACTAAATTCCGGAAAATGCTGGGCATGGCTTGGTAGTTCTTAGCCTAGCCCAAATACGTGGCCAATACCGTGCGATAGCCAATCAATAGCTCATCTATAACCTATCAATATTTATTAAATTCCGGAAAATGCTGGGCATGACTTGTTAGTGCTTAGCCTAGACCAAATACGTGGCCAATACCTTACAATAGCCAATCAATAGCTAATCGATAATCGATCAATCATCACTAAATTCCGGAAAATGCTGGGTATGGCTTTGTAGTTCTTAGCCTAGCCCAAATACTTGGCCAATACCTTGCGATAGCCAATCGATAGCTAATCAATAGCTAATCGACAATTGATCAATAATCAATACATTTCGGGAAATGCTGGAGATGACTTGGTAGTGCTAGCTTAGCATAGCCCAAATACGTGGCCAATACTTTGCGATAGCCAATCAATAGCCAATGGATAATCGACAAATAATTGATAAATTCCGGGAAATCTAAGTATACGGGTATTTTAGAATTTTGCCCCCATCGAAATGCGGCCGCTATTCGTCCCGGTGTTTCTTCTCGCGTTGTGTATTACCAGTACCACCTATTAATCCGTTGGATCCACGTCTCTCGAAGCTTTCGCTCTTTAGAAAACACAGAATCCGAAGCCTTTGTCCCTTGTGTGGTTGTTGTAGCACCCAGGAATGCAGCAGGTCAATCCACCCATCGCATGATGGCTCTACACGAACCATAATAATTGCCACAAATATTTCGGAAACAGGACGCACAGGCACTCCGGGCGGCTGGAGCGGCCGGATGACTACAAGTACCAGCATACACCGCGGCAGTGGTGGCGTCGTGAAACTTGCTGGTGGGATTGGTCTATTTCCGGTCCTTTCGCAAAACTAGAGACAGAGGCAGGCGTTTCGAGGCCGCAACCAATGGACTACCCGTATCTCTTTTCTAACCATTCGGAGCGTTTTTTAGGGGAGCGTGGTGAGGAATTCGGAGAAGGAAGGATGCAGGCATTAACCCGCTCGCGAGCACGCCAAATCGCCGCTCAGCCGGCCGAGCACCCCAGCACAGCGGTGGCGGAATGCGAAGAAGCGCATTCCCTTGTAGAATCTCGGACAGCGGAGAAAAGAGAAAACCGTGTGACAGCAGAGATGGCAATTAAAATGATCCCTGTAACTCGCGTAGCGCAGAAAGGGTGGAAGTAAAAGAAAGGGATAGCAGCTCTGTACTTTCACCTGCCTCTGGGGGTTTTGACAGGCTTCTCCAGGTGGACAGGGAGTCGCTTAGTGCGGAGCAACAGAGGGATTAGACTCTGACTCGTTTACACTACAACGCGAAAGAGGGCGTAGCTAGGCGCATCGTGATCATCCACGAAAAGAGAGGACTGCTGTATAGACATTACCGTGATCACAGGGGATGTATCCTCGATCAGTTAAATGTTCCTGATAGGTATTGGGCGGATCTCCTGACTTTGTGCGACGGAAATGACTGGTCGGGTCATCTAGGAATCAACGAAACGAAGGAGAGGCTCTTGTTAGAATATTACTGGCCAGGATGCTTTAAGGATGTGGAAAATTATGTAAGGACCTGTGACACGTGTCAGCGAGTTGGGAAGCCGGGAGATAAATGCAAGGCGCTTTTAAAGTTGGTTAGCTTAATCACGGAGCCATTCCGACAGCTGGTGATCGACAGAGTCGTGCCTTTGCTGCCGAGCCGATCACTGTGCTAGTACCTTTTGACCATGCTCCGTCCGACGACAAAGTCCCCTGAAGCGATTCCTTTGAGGGAAACTACCACCGAGATAGTCGAATGTGGCAAATAATTTGATTCTGAAGGATAGGGTGCTCTCGGTGGTGGCACTGAGCCTCTGCTCGGGCAGCTCGTTTAGTAGCAGCGGCAGACTAAGCCTTTCCACCGGTTGCGCCGCTCATTTTTCAGAAAGAGAGCGTGAACAGCGGAACGCGTGCCTCGCGCGCCTAGCGCATTCTCTTGCGGTGGCGGCGAAGGCCAAGTAGCGCATGCACTGTGGGTTGGAAGGACACGCCAGGGCTTTGTTTCCGCGCTGGCCTCATGCCTCGTTGCCACCAGCCCTCCGCTTTCCTCCTCAACCTTTAGCCGTACCCTCATCTGCTTTCTACCTCATGGTTCCGCTGCACCTCCTCTCCGCTTTGGTCCTCGCACCTCTTTCGCTACTTTTTGTCACACGCCCCCCCTTCGCGCCGCGTTCGCTCGGTTACCAGTGACGCCGACGCTCGCCGCAGGAATGGTCGCCTGACACCTGACGTCCCAGCGAAGAAGCAAGTGTGCCCTTTCGCCTGCTCTTCTCTGTCGAGGTGTGCACATGACGTGCCGTTGGAGCTAATGGTTATTTAGGTAAAGTTTCGCTGCTACAGCCGCCGGCGTTTTCGCTCAATTGGTCATTTGGTGCGTTCGCATCACAAGCTGTTCTATTTATACACAATAAGTACAGCAAAGCATCCTTCTTCTCAAGGGAAGTTGACTGAGCCATTCGTAGTGATTTATTGAAATATTGCATGAGTACTACAATATATGCTGGGAAAATCTGCAAATCCAGGCCATTCCAATTGGATTTTGTATGATTGCGCAAGCAGTACAGAACGAAACAAGCGTGAAATCTTTAAGAAACAGGCTTTTCATCCCCAGGATCAAAATCTAGCAATTCAACATTAAGAAAAGAATGTACCTTCAATGTCGCTCATGTAATGAAGACCACAGAAACTCCTATGATAAATTTAACAATAACAAGAGCAACAAAAAAGCCAAAATTAGGTGTACTTGCAGAAAGAAAGGTAGACCCGTACGTAACAGGAGCCTAACTGATAAGGGCATTGATCAACACGTCCACGCCAAAAGCGGTGGAAGAAGATGAATGGTCCGTTTCTTAGGCGATGGCAGGGAACTTGTGCTGGGAAAACTATAAATTCCTCATAACTTTAATTATACCGAATGCTTGGAAACGTGTCAAATATTATTAATACGTATGAAGTCAGTAAAAAATAAATATTGTAACGAGCATACAAGAAGCAGTTGGAAAGAAGAAGACGAAGTGCTTCTAGGCCTGATTAGACTCCGATAACTGTTTTCCTTCACTCACCCGATTCTTGGCCAATCCCCCATAGTGGGTACGAGCTACTTTTAAAGGCAAGCAAGCAAGCAAGCAAGGCCTGATTGCGTGGTCACCATCATCCATCTCCTGTAAATAAAGTCATTTCTGCACAACTCTCCGTAAAAGTTGTGGTGGAAGGTGCTGGGTAATCGACACCCGAAGACGGAGGTTATACCGCAAGTTCTTCGTCGAAGCCGCCGCCTTGCTGGACTTCCACCGAACCCAGCGGCGTTGGAGATGTCCCGCGACGCGAAAGAGCAACGGCCTGTCCCAGCCTCTGCCGGTTCTGTCCAGCAACTACGAGATGCACGTCCCTTCGCTGGAAAACCGGGCGAAGACGTCAATGAATGGCTCATCCATTACAAACGGGTGAGCGCCTACAACAAGTGGAATAGAACTTCTCAGCTTTCCAACGTTGTTTTCTTTCTCACGGATACCGCGTTGGTGTGGTTTGATAACAACGAGGTGACATTCAACACATGGGAATGACTTGTTTGCAAATCAAAGAGCGCTTCGGTGACTCTGTGACGAAAAAGAAAAGGGCAGATCAGACGCTTTCACAACGCGCGCAAGTGCCGGGCGAAACATGCATGACCTACATTGAGGAAGTGCTAAAACTCTGCAGGATGGTGGACTCTGGCATGTCCGAGGAAGAGAAAGTCGGGCACATCCTAAAAGGTATCGCCGAGGACGTTTATAGCTTTCTGATCGCTAAAGACAACCTGGCCTCCGCCGCCGACGTCATCCGGCACTGCCGCACGTTCGAGCAGCTTAAGACGCATGGCGCGTTACGCCAAAGTTTCGCAGATCAGCCAACGTTACGACCGTTGCAAGCATAGATAACGACCAGTCGCTCGATCTTGCTTCAAAGATCCGTCAAATAGTTCGAGAAGAGCTCAGCCTGCACTCACAAGTGACTCATCGCGACACTTATCACCCATGCTCGTCCCCAGCTGTTGAAACAACCGTTTCATCCTTCTCCGATTATCCAGCGGATTATAGATTCCCGCCTCGACAGCCACCTCTTGTCTACGAAAGCGGCGCTCCCTCTGACGCTCAATCACGATGGGCAGAGCCACGGTATTATTGCCAAGGCCCCATGACTTATGATGCCGGGACGCGACCAGAGCAACGTCGACCCTACACCAGGACCCCAATTACGACCGATACAACCGATCCCAGCGAACACCGGAGGCGAGTTACCCAAAAGAGAACGAATTCGATTACCGCCCACAGAGAGCAAGTATTGGTTTTGAAGAGTATACAGTGAACCGTGACTCTCCTGCGTGCTACAGCTGCGGTTCCACGGGACACATAGCTCGTTACTGTCGCCAACGCCGTCAGTCACGAAGGACACCGCCGATGTTTTCGCCACCTGGAACCCGTACATCGCATGACCCATGGACCAGTTCACTTCCCACGGCCCGTTTCTCGCGCGAGATCAGACGCAGCGATTCGCCAGCGTCTGACTGCAGCCTGACACCACCAACTAACCGTCCTCGTCGTTCTCCGTCCCCTCGGCGCCGTGCATCTTCACCCCCACCGGGAAACTAGCATCCGCGGCCGATGGAGGTGAGGTCGCCGGACGGTCTTTGGATGAAAAACCTCTGCCTGCTGTGATGATAAAAAACAAAGTGAATGTGCTAGTTAACGGATTGCCGACCATTGCTTTAGTTGATACTGGTGCTAATGTGTCTGTCATGAGCCTCGCTTTCAAGAACCGCCTAGGCCACAAAGTTATGTTTTCATGGGACGATGCCGTTACCTTTCTTGGAGTGGGCGGCGAGTGGCTCCACCCCCTCGGTGTTTGCGCTGTAAGCGTTACGTTGGCTGAGAAAGTGTTTGTGTCGGTGTTTTTAGTCCTTGCCCGCTGTTCGCAAGATGTAATTCTCGGCATAGGTTTTATTCAACACTGCGGCGCTTCTGTGGACTGTGTAAATGGTGAAATCCATGTGAACGAGGTGCTTTTACCCGCGATTTCTGAACAAAGCTCGTGTGGCGAAGAAAGGGATACACTGAGTGTGCTTGATGAAGTGCTTGCCCCCTCATGGTGTCTAATGCCCGTTCGTGTTTGTGCAAGCACTGTTGACTCTCCTTGCGTTGACCTCGTGATTAGGCCCATCAGCATTAACTGTGCTAAAAAGTGTATACTCGTGCCTTGCTCTGTCGTGTGCATGACGAGAGGAGTCGCAACGTTGTGGGCGCTGAATTGTTCCGCCACGCCAGTAGTTCTGCCTCGAGGCATGAAAATTGCCCTTTTCGATGAAGTTTCATGCAGCTCAATAGCAGTACTGACAGCAGAGCCCGTTCCTGCTTACTCTCCATGCGATTATCGCCCTTTTGAAGAGCTTAATCTTGGCATGATCAGCAAGGCTCTCTGCACATCTGAGCGTCAAGCACTGGTACAAGTCCTGTCCCGACATGTTGCTGCATTTGATTTTACTCACGGAGGCGCCACTTGATTTACCATCATCACGAGCTCGCCACAGAATGAATACCGCCTCAGCACACCCCATTCGCCAGAAGCCCTACCGCGTGTCATCCTCCCAGCGCAAGGTTATCGCAGAACAAGTTAAGGTAATGATGAAAAAAGGTGTTGTTCAAGAGTCGTCCAGCCCATGGGCAGCTCCAGTAATCCTCATCCGGAAGAAAGATGGCTCCTGGAGATTCTGCGTAGATTACAGACGCCTAAACGCTGTGATGAAGGATGTCTACCCACTACCGCGAATCGACGACGTCATCAATTGCTTACACACTGCTTCTTATTTTTTGACGCTTGATCTACGATCGGGGTATTGGCAAATACCTATGGAACCTAAAGACAAGGAAAAGACCGCATTCGTGACCCCAGATGGCTTATTCGAATTTAATGTTATGCCTTTTCGCCTCTGTAATGCTCCCGCCACCTTTGAAAGATTCATGGATACAATATTACGTGGCCTAAAGTGGGAGGGAGATATGCATGTGTTACTTGGATGATGTTGTAATCTTCGGCCGCACGTTGGAAGAACATAACGCCCGCTGAGTCTTGTTCTGAGTTGCATCGAGAAAGCTGGACTAGTTTTAAACTCAAAAAAGTGTCGCTTTGGCGAGCGTCAAACATTGGTTCTGGGACATCTGGTCGACAAGGATGGCGTCAGACCCGATCCCCGTAAGATTGAAGCAGTGAGATCCTTCAAACCACCACAGACAGCCCGAGAACTTCGATCCTTCATTGGTCTATGTTCCTATTTTCGTCGTTTTGTACCCCGATTTGCCGATATTGTTCACCCGTTGACATCTATTCTGCGAAAGGATGTAGCCTTCACATGGACACCGGAGTGTGACGCATCATTCTCGCAACTGAAGTTTATACTAACGTCAGCACCCCTCTTGCGTCACTTGGACCCATCTTGCCCGACTGAAGTGCACACTGATGCTAGTGGAATCGGAATAGGAGCGGTACTTGTACAACGTCACAACAACGCCGAAAATGTCGTCGCATATGCCAGCCGTTGTCTGAGCAAGTCGGAGCGCAATTATACGGTTACGGAGCAGGAATGCCTGGCAGCTGTTTTCGCCGTGCAGAAATTTCGATGTTATCTTTCCGAAGACCATTTAAGATAGTCACCGATCATCACTCTTCATGCTGGCTGGTTGGCTTGCGTGATCCCTGAGGTCGACTCACGCGCTGGGCGCTGCGCCTTCAAGAATATGACTTCGTGGTGTCATACAAGAGCGGACGTCGTCATGCCGACGCAGACTGCCTTTCTCGCATTCCTCTTGCGACTTCCGACTGCGAAGATGAGAATTTTGATGGCTATCTCGCTGCCATTACTCGTACGTTCCCCGACGCGGCAGACTTTCAGAGAGAGCACCGCAATGATCTCAACCTGGATCCGCTGTTTGCCGCCGCTCGTACTTCTCAAGGCAGCGGTCGCTTCACCATTCGTGATGAGTTGCTCTATAAGAACGATTACTCCGGGAATGGAGCTCGTTTTCTTCTAGTTGTTCCCGAGAGTCTCCGCTCCGACGTCTTACGCGTCATGCATGACGATGCGACATCTGGTCATTTCGGTTTCGTGCGAACGCTACACCGCACGCAAGAGCGATTTTACTGGCCCAACATGTACCAGACAACCAAACACTATGTCGCTAGTTGTGAAACGTGTCAACGTCACAAGCGACCAACCACCGCTGTACCAGGTCCCCTGCAGCCATTGACACCACCCAGTATACCTTTCGAGCAAGTAGGCATTGACCTTATGGGTCCATTCCCGTTATCTAACAATAAGAACCGTTGGATAATCGTTTGCGTGGATCATCTCACACGGTACGCAGAAACTGCAGCCATACCCTCTTCCACCGCTGCATGTGTGGCACTATTCCTGCTGCGTTCCGTAGTCCTTCGTCATGGCCCGCCGCGTGGTATCATCAGTGACCGTGGTCGCCAGTTCACTGCGGACGCCGTTGAGGAGCTACTTCGTCTGTGCACATCTGAGTTCCATCACTCCACACCGTATCATCCACAGACCAATGACCTCATTGAAAGGACGAACCGAACACTGACCAACATGCTTGCCATGTATGTTTCCTCCAACCATAAGAACTGGGACGACGTGCTGCCCTTCATAACCTACGCATACAACACGGCGAAACATGAAACCACGAACTATAGCCCACATTATCTCCTCTATGCAAGGCTACCCCGCAGCCCTCTCGATACTTTCTGAAACTTTATTCTGCACGACGACGATTCTGTGTCAAAGACTGTGTGCCTCGCTGAAGAAGCCCGCCGAATAGCCCGTCTTCGGCATTTGGCCTCGCAACACCGTTCACAGGACCGCTACGACGAGCGTCACGGGCCTGTTTCGTTCGCCAAAGGCGACTTGGTGCTTCTTTGGACACCGCAACGCAAGCGGGCCTTGTGTCAAAAGTTCCTGTCCCACTATTCCGGCCCATACGTTGTTCTGGAGCGTTTGAGTGAACTTTGTTATGTAATAGCCCGCCTCCTGGGCAATGGCCGGCGATCAAGTAGAACGCAAGTGACTCATGTTGCTCGCCTGAAACGTTTTTACACTACTGATGCTTCCTCACTCGTCCTACGGGCTTCGTCTGCTTGTGGGGGAATGTAACGAGCATACAAGAAGCAGTTGGAAAGAAGAGGAGGACGAAGTGCTTCTAGGCCTAATTGCGCGGTCACCATCATCCATCTCCTGTAAATGAAGTCATTTCTGCACAACTCTCCGTAACAGCCTCCGTAACCCAGCACCTTCCACCACAACTGTTACGGAGAGTTGTGCAGAAATGACTTTATTTACAGGAGATGGATGATGGTGAACGCGCAATCAGGCCTAGAAGCACTTCGTCCTCCTCTTCTTTCCAACTGCTTCTTGTATGCTCGTTACAATATATTCAAGTTGCTCCCTGCAGGCGGATCTAGCCTTACGGCAAGAACATTATGAAACCATTGTAATTTTCATGGCCTTCATAGTTTACCGAAATACGTTCGATGCGTTAGAGACATCATTAGTCGGTGAGGCAATATATAGTCAAGAAGTTGAAAAAGCTTATATACATGCATTGTTCAAAAGAAAACGTTAAAAAAAGCTGGTAAAGATGGGTGCCAAGCAAAACGAACCGCTCTAAGCGTGCTCTTGTGTGCTTGCTAGAATATTTTGGCAAATTTTATTGCGAACGATTACGTGTAACGAATAGCAAACATTTCTGAAAATGGTGACTTCAAATGGCACTGTTTTAAGAAGAAGTGGAGGAGATAACCATAAGCTGATGGCGGTGAAATACGCCTTCTACAGATACGTGCTCAAAGCACGCTATGAATATTTGATATCCCGCACAATGTGATAATGAATGGGATGCCTGTGCCATTGGGCAAGATATACCTTGCGCAAGTAGGGCGTTCTTCAAAGGTCAGGCAGTGAATTTTACATTAGGAAAACTCATTGCCCTACTTATGGCACTCACCGACTTGCCGACAAAGCGCATTAAGTTGTCATGCACAGTGTTTCACGAGTCTACCATACCCGAGAAAAATATGGTTAAAATGGTACCTGAACGTCGTGATACCTTAGATTTCCGAAGAACTCGTTCACATTGGTGCAACACGTGAAGCGATAATAAATGAATACTATTGGATTGTAAAGTTATTTGAGCCGACGTGCGTTGTCAAGAGACTAGTTTATCTCCGCATCAGAGTGGCACTTTGATGCATAATTACGAATAATACATTGTTCACTTATTTTACGTCATAATTTCTACAGTGTCGTTGTCCTACATGTGGCTCACGGGAAATCCATAAAAAGGTCCGTTTTACTGAAGTGCATACTTACTTTCATTGTTCTTTGGCGTCACAACAAAGACACCACACTTCAGTATGGGACTCCAATACATAAGTGTCTTCCACACCGTTCGACCTACAAAATATTGCGTGGAGCGAATTACTGAAAATACTTTTGCAACAAATTACCGGGATAGGTAAAATTGCTTCCTCAGTTCGCGTGCCGCATTGTCCAAAGTTATTGATTGTAATAATTATCAATGTTTCACTTTATTTTGCGTACTAGGTCAACCACTTACGTATGGAAGCAAATTGTAGGAATTAGGTAACATATTTATTTACGCGTACATGCACAGTACTTCATCTACCTTGTTAAAGAGAAGTGCCGAACTGCAATGACTTCTCGCGCCAGGTCTCAATACGCGAGGTTGTCAGAAACCAGTTAACAGGATAAAGAACTTAAGCGACAAAGGCATGTGTTTACATATCTTGTTTTCATGCGTGTAAGGCACAAATATTAACAAAAGTTATTGCTGTATACATGATTCCAGGCTGCGAGAAGTTGTGCCGTTCAAGTACATTCACAATAGATAATCTGAAGTTTCCATGCTCTAGATTAAGGAAAATTTAAAGTGATGGTCACTGTCTATTCCTCTTACTTCAGTATGGATGGGAACTTTAGTCGTGGACCAAAAAAAGAACGCCTCTATGACTGCTTATATCTCTATAAAGCTAAGCGGTTAGTCGTAGCCTATAGAGGCCATATGGAGAGGTTGACTATATTTCTCACCTTTCGCAGTGACATAACGGACGTAAATGTGAATCATCGCTGAATATCGCTTTAAAAGTATAGTCAATTCTCATGTTTGTTTGCGGCAACATGCAGCCGTGATTCTATTTTTATTTACCTTAATGAATGCTTTGTACGTACTGTGAAGCAAGGTATGGGCCCTTATTTTATTTTCTAATTCTTGAACGTCGGCTTTCTTAAGGATTAATATGAACTTGTTATTTTTAATCTGTGGGAGATATGATGTCGTTAGGCATTCCTCAATGAGAACGTGCGTTCTGTCCCGGCCACGGTGGCCGTTTTTTGAACAGAGGAAATGCAAGAAATCTCGTTAACTTGGATTTATATGCACGTTTATACTGTTTAGGTAAACATTGCAGCAACCTTACGCAAGGACGTGTACTGAAAACGATTTGAACAGAATTACCAAAGAAAGTGTGACGACACAGTACAATAAAGACCTTCGTAACTCTACCGACTGAGTAACGTGCAGAAAACCTCCTCCAAGGTACTACCGTAAAGTGAGTGCTAACACACCTAGGAAACGCATTGCCTAGAAATGCAACATGCGTTGCATGTAGAAATGCAACTACACACAGAAACATGCCAGCAATGTTATAGCATAACCAAAGGTGTATGCATTTTCATAATGCACACTTTTTAAAGGCCATAATTCCCCATGATTGTGCACATTCTACGCAACACATCAAGCATTGTGCAACTAGTTATAAAGGAGAAAAACTTGTTCCGAAGTTGGAAACACATCATCACCCTCATCCGGCAAGTGCTAACAGACACGTACAAAATGCACACACCGGAGAGACGCGGAAATTTATTTACATAATAACGAGGGTGAAGATTGACACCTAAGTTTTTTTCAAAGGCAATAATGTCCTGAAAGTCAATATCGAAAATGATGGTATAGAAGTAAGTCTGCTACCATACAGGAAATGGGAGGAAGGACTCTGCAGAAGGATGATGACATAAAGAACTTAGCCTAGAGTGGTTATTGGTGCTTAATTGTTTTCGGTTAGAGGAAGTACGGAAGCTACGGGGACTGGGTGTAATATTTAGAAATGAATTTTCAGTGAACAAATACATTAAAAAGGAAGTAAAAGCAAATCAGAGCAGTGAAGTCTAAATAGAGGTGTACCAGTAATTCACTGTAGGCTTTTACTGTATGTCTGAACATGTTTAGGGGGAAATTTTAATGTGTAAGGAATCTGTCGCAAGTACCCCAGCAAAATCTGCCTGTCACACGAGAAGTATAATGCCTAGCATGTGCATAAAAATGTGTAATTTGCTAGGTTAACACTTTTAATCGCTATAATATTGTAAATGTAGATGATTGGTAGCTTTATAAGCGATAAGAAACAGTTCAAACTAAACAAAATTGGTCAGAGAGAACACCGTTCTTGTCAGGAAGTCGTGAAAGATTACTTTTCCGCATAACGCATGGTGTGCAGAGTAGCGTGATGTGGGGGTGCAGAGTATGAAAATAAGAATGACTGATTGGTGCATGTGGTAATAGTATGATAATAATAATAAATGATTGGTGGTGTTAAAAAACTGGTGACGTCACCGCCACTGCGTCAAGGTCGTAACAAAAAACGAAAAATGTAAATAACTTTTAAAAAACCGGCAGATCCCACACCCTGCGAGGAATCGATGTCATGCGAAGCAGTGTGCGGGGAGCCTACCAAGTTAACGAAACGACCATGAGAGCTCCAAGATGTAGGCGGCTTTTTCATGACCTACATGACACGCATGTCATGCCATTCATGTCATGAGTTCTCAGGTGTCCATTAAAGCCTCACCTAAGAGACCTTAAGGTGAAAGGCTTAGTCATGCTCATGACTATGACTTCGACCTTCAACATTTAGCCTTTTTTCGCTGAGTCATGCACATTTTTGCTGAGTCATGCTCGTGCCCATGATTTATACATCATCCTTTAATGTTTCCTTCGCTTAGTATCCACGTCAGAACCCATTTCAGTGGATTTTGAGCATTAATTTTTTTGGCTGAATCATTGTCTTTTTTGCTGAGTCATCCTCATGACTATCACTTCGACCAGCATCGTTTAGTGCTTCCTTCACTTAGTACCCGCATCAGAACCCATTACAATAACTTTTGAGTGGTAAACTTTTTCGCTGGGTTATTGTCATGACCTACATGGCACGCATGTCATGAAATATATGTCCTGACCTATTACTTATGTTCGTCATACACTCCTGTTATACTATGCCAATTTTAGTACTTACAAAGTTAACGAAATGACCGTGAGAGCGCCAAGACATAGGCAGTTGTTTCATGACCTACATGACACGCATGTCATGACATTCGTGCGATTTCATGAGATATCATTTATAATCATCATATACTCTTGTCATAGTATGCCAATTTTTGTACATACCAAGTTAACGAAACGACCATGAGAGCACAACGACGTAGGCGACTAGATAGATAGATAGATAGATAGATAGATAGATAGATAGATAGATACTGTCAAAGTAATAAATGTTCGCCAAGAAATGCTTCGCATTTAAAAGAGAAAGATCAGCTGTGGTGAAGCTGTGGTTGTAACGGCGTGCCGTCTCACTTGACACGATCGTTTTGATGGTGCCATTGCAGCTTCCTAGCAAATCATCTCCACAGCGTTCGGTAAACAGATTTCGTTTCTTTGGCACCGGAAAAACTATAGGTCAACAGGAAAAGCACGTAAGCAAAAGAGAACAGCCGAGCCAATGAATGCTTACGCATTAGTAGAAATTTTCTAGAATTTGTGTAGCAATTTTTTGACTTATTTCATGCCATTTATTATTCCCTGGTCCAGTGGTTTAATGACGGATGTTGCGTTAGGAGTATTTTCACATGCTTCGAACACCAGTGATGTAGTGCGCCGAGCAGTTATCCCAGACAAGGCACACTTTTCTCTTCTTACAGTGCATTGAGCGTGTGTCGCACAGAAATTTAATTTTGAAGCTCCGATGCCTCGTAGAAGACTGTCAAATTGTACAGTGGCGTGACACGCACCTTAGACAGCCCAACCAATGTGTTCATACACGCAATTCGAACTCACATACTGTATTCGTTCTCTGAGGCGTTTAGCAGGGACCGATACTCGGGCTGCTACATTAAAAAACTGATATTAGAGATTTACCAATTACCTCTCCAGTTCTTTGGCATTTATTTGCAGACAATTTTGTTGCATACATGAAAATTGAGTGAGGCGAAGATCAGGAAATGCTAAAAAACTTGTTATCAGCAATTCACCACTTCTGCTTGTTATGTAGAACGCTACTAAACGTATACCAATGTGTTGAGATGAGAGGTACGCGCTAAAACCTACAGCTTGTCAACACCTATAGCATCAAATATATTCCTATACTTGCTATAGACAAATTTAACTACTTTATTAAACCTAATAACACGCTAACCTGGAGCAGTCATGTGAAATACATAACTTCATTAGCTTTGAATAAACGTTACACGCTGCACGTGTAAAACTAAGTTTGTGGCCAATACGACGTTAATTAGACCGTTATTGTAATACGCAAACACAATTTGGGATCCTCACACCAAATCTTGTATAAACTACATTGAATGTATCCAGAAGAGCGCTAAGATTCATATTCAATTGAACCCTCGGCAATTATGCGGTCTTCCTACTCTCGAATCCAACAGGAAACTGCACCGGCTGCAAATGCTCTTTTATGTTTTAAACAGTAGAACAAAGATAGAATTTGGTGGTTACATGTATTATAACAGGGCAAGGCCTCTGAGATAGAAACACACACAGCAAGGCGATTCTAATGACACGAGTTAAAACAAACGCATGCCGTTTTTTCCTTTTTTCCTCAAACCATTGCAGAATGGAACGCGCTTCGATGTGACATAGTCGGGTCGTCATCAGCGGATGCTTTCACATCGGCCATGGAGCCTGATTTGGGATATTTATCGCCAGTGCTTTTTTAGCAGCGAAGCTGTTTAAGCCAGCGGTAATTTGTGGTGTGTGCCAAGAAACTGTAGCGCCCTAGCGATGACAACCCGAAAAAGGAGGAGTCCGCGTGCATGCGCACGCGGTTTCCTCCTCGCCAGCTCTCTGCCTTCCCGAGCCTCGCTTCTCTTCTCTCCGCGGCGCACTGAGCCAGGAGAAAAAAAAATATGGCAGATCGCACGCCCAGTAGGAATCCAAGTTATGCGAAGCAGTGTGCGGGGAGTCTACCACGTTAACGAAATTGCCATGAGAGCAGTAAGACGTAGAGCGGTCTTTCGTGACGTACATGACGCGTGTGACATGACATTCAGGTCATGAGTCCTCAGGAGTCCCTTTAGCTACACCTAAGAGACCTTAAGGCAAAAGGTTTAGTCATGCTTATGACTATGACTTCAACCATCAACCTTTAGCGTTTTTCGTCACTTAGTACATCACTTAGTACGATTGGTTTGTGGGTGTTAATCTTTTCTCGCTGAGTCATTGTCATTTATGCTGAGTCATGCTCATGACTACGATTTCTTCCATCATCCTTTAGTGTTTCCTTGACTTAGTGCCCACGTTCGAACTCATTCCATTGTTTTTGAGTTTTAATCTTTTTTCACTGAGTCATTGTCATTTATGCTGAGTCATGCTCATGACTGACTTCCACCATGATCATTTAGTGTTTCCTTTACTTAGTACCCACGTCCGAAACCATTTCAGTGGTTTTTGAGTGTTAACCTTTTCGGTGGATCATTGTCATGACCTACATGACACGCATGCCATGACATTTATGGCAGTACCTATAACTTATGTTCGTCATACACTTCTGTCATACTATGCCGATTTTGGTACCTACTAGGTAACGAAACGACTATGAGAGCACCAAGACGCAGGCGGCTGTTTCATGACCTACATGACATGCATGTCATGATATTTATGTCATGACATATTATTTATGTTTGTCATATGCTCTTGACGTAGCATGCCAAATTTGCTACATACCAAGTCACCGAAACGACCGTGACAGCACAAAGACGTAGGCGGCTAGATAGATAGATACATAGATAGATAGATAGATAGATAGATAGATAGATAGATACTCTCAAAGTAGCAAATGTTCACCAAGAAATGCTTCGCATTTAAAAACAAAAGGTGAAAGCTTGCATTATGACGCGCAAATCTAAAGACACAGTGAAGCTGGCCGATTGATATCGAGCGGTTAGCCTCCAACACGTTCGGCGTCGGCAAGCAGCAGCGTTCTTGGCACTGTGCCAAGCCTGGTTAGCCTGCCTGTGCTTGTGGCATGCCAGGAGCGCTGTGGCTCGTATTCGCCGATGCGTCCAGCGCTAGTCACGCGAAATGTCGCGAACGGGAAGGTACGTCCGAAAATGATGGCTCGAGAATACCTTCCTACATGCGAAAAAAGTTCCGACCTAGCAGCAACCAAGTTAATACCTAGCAGTAGCACCTAGTAAGATTCGCTGTGCCTAAGCTTTGCGCGACCGAGCACAAAGTTGCCCAATTTTAGAGGCGAAGCATTTCTTGGCGAACATTTGCCACTTTGACAGTATCTATCTAGCCGGCTACGTCTTGGTGCACTCATGGTCGTTTTGTTAACTTGGTAGGTACCAAAATTGGCATAGTATAACAACAGTGTATTACGAACATAAATGATAGGTCATGACATCAAGTTCAAGACATGCGTGTCGGTAGCTGATGAAACAGCCGCCTAAATGACAATGACCCAACGAAAAAATATTAGCACTCAAAAACCACTGAAATGGATTAGGACGTGGGTACTAAGGGAAGGAAACAGTAAACGATGATGGCAGAAGTCATAGTCATGAGAATATTGACTCAGAAACAGTGACGATGACTCAGCGAAAAAAATTTAAACTCGAGAACCACTGAAATAAGTTGGAACGTGGGATCTAAGTGAATGAAACGCTAAAGGATGATGTTAGAAGTCATACTCATGAGCATGATTTAGCAAAAATGACAATGACACAGCAAAAAACGTTAACACTGAAAAAGCACTGAAATTGGTTCGCACGTGGATACTAAGTGAGGGAAACACTTAAGGATGGTGGTAGAAGTCATAGTCATGACTATGACTCAGCAAAAATGACAAAGACTCAGCTGAAAAAAGGACTCATGACCTCAATGTCATGACATGCGTGTCATGTAGGTCATGAAACAGCCGCCTACGTCTTGGTGCTCTCATGGTCGTTTCTTTAACTTGGTAGGCTCCCCGGACAACACTGCTTCGCATAACATCGATTCCCACAGGGTGTGGGATCTGCCGGCTTTCATTTTTTTTTCATTTCGCTTATAGATTGCATCACATGCGTGACACTGTTGCCTATTTCTTAGGCGCTTTTTTGTTACTTTTGCAGTGGTCTTGTGGTCGCGGAATAGTTAGGGGAATCTAACCATGTATAAGTTTCTGGATAGCTATTGTCTGGTGAAATATGGCAGCGAACTTCGACACAAACAAGTAACACAATTAACAAACATGAGCGCACAAACCAGCGCACGCGTTTTTTTCACTGTGTTACGTCCTTGCGTCGAAGTGCGCTGCCATATTTCACCATGATTAACCAACTAGCCCACCAGTATGCCTAAACTATTGTATGTTTACTTTTTCCTTGGGTTTTCATTGTTGACGCTTTAAGTTAACTTCTGAAGTCTTGTCTATCATCTTCATTGTGAGTAGCTCTATCGTGTCTTGGTTAATGGCTTTAACCAGATAAATGTTTGCGCATTCTTTATTCGATGATCTTGTGCGCGCGTTATTGTCAGAATTATTACCTTTTCGTGAATGTACGAGCTTTGTGCAGTACTAATGATTCTGTAACTTTTTCTGTTTTTCGCCTCCAGTGTCATTCAGTCACATCTGCTTTCTCAGTATATTTAATACTTCCCTGCATGCAAGGGAAGTAATCGAGGTGTTCTGCATCACACGGAAATGACATCGGTGTGTCAGCCTGCCGTCAGTCTCCCTGAGTGACGTTAAGTTTATCTACCTCTCTAGCACATGTATATTAGGATAACCGCGATAAGACCGTCATGCGTTCATGTACAATGTTTTCAGTGTATTATCTTTCTGTTCTTCCGATAGTGTTCTTGTATGCATAGATATACCGATGTTTCTCAATAAAGCAAGATAGCTGTGAGTCAGCGCAAGTCCAGTGCATTTCTTATAATTGCCCCCGTTTTCGTGAGCGCTGAACCAACCGAAACATTTATTTTGCCTCTCCTCTGAACAAAAGATTATTAACGAGGCCCTGTTTCCTGTTTCAAGATTATAGTCTTTGTCAAGAACTTGAACTAGAACTTGAATGCAATTTAGGTCCGCATAATAAGTCTTCAAATATGTGGTTGAGTTTATGCTTGGGTTGAGTTTTTGCTTGGGCCTGCTTGGGAAGACTGCTTCGAAAGAAACGTTTTCATGGTTATTCAGTAAATAATGAAATTATGGGGTTTTGCGTGCCAAAACCACCACAATAAGATTATGAGGCTCGCGGTAGTGGGGGACTTCGAAATAGTTTGGGCCACCTGGGGTTCTTTAATGGGCACCAAAATCTAAGTACACAGGTGTTTTCGCATTTCGCCCCCATCGAAATGCGGCCGCCGTAGCAGGGATTCAATCCCGCCACCACGTTCTTAGCAGCCCGACACCATAGCCACTAAGCAACTACGGCGGGTAGGTGCCTGAACACTACATGGCACACGCGAAGAACAGAGCTGAATGGGTAATACCTGTTATTGTAAGCGCTTTCAGGACATAACCTTTCGAAGAATGCTTTTCGCAATAAATTCTTGAGATTCTTGGCATCCATAATTACTATTCGAGATACCCCATGAACCACAGTTTCAATAAACTGTAGGGTCAATTGAGCTTTATAGATGACCTCGGGAGATCCTGTGGTGTTGCTTATATAGAAGCTGGAGAATGTCGGTTTCACTTCAATACACCTCATTCCATATCTGCAAATCCTATATTCGAAGTTCGCACAGTGTAAGAAATACTACTGTAAATGTAAAGCAAGTGTAGGTGCTTTAAGTATCTGGTAGTGGGTCCACCAACCGGAATTTAACCAGCTGCCTGTGTTCTACAAAGTACTGGATAGTTAAATTTATATCCCACCATGGAATTCCTGGAGCTGTATCACCTGTTGCTCTGCCCTAGGTTCTGCAGCAGGGACAGTATCTCCTGAAATAAAAAAGAACAGTAAAATGGGAAATGCGCTGAGTGTAACGTATCTTCAAGTATTAAAGCGTGTTGAATCACAAGACACGACCATCTCGATTACGGCTGCGCTGGAGCACGCGTCGAGCCACCACAATATATATATACTCGTAGATATATTGTGCCACAATTTCTTTGAGCTACCGGAGCGCGATGTTCTCACATCAATGTGTGCCTGGGTAGTTGATAGAGGGTCAAAGAAATGGAAACCAAAGTATGCGAGTGATGCTAAGAAAGATTGTATTTAAAAGAAAAAAAAAACGTTCTGGCAGAAAGGACTTCAGGCTGACTGCAGACATTATTAGAAGGAGCAGTGAGGGAATCTAGCCGCACAAATTACTCCAACACTAAGGCCGTGCTGCTCTCACGCGCTTCCATCTAGACACGCTGCGCCATCTAACATGGTGCCGTGAAGTCCGCATGTGCCGCGTGCCTGAATATACATTCAGATAAGATTATCTGAATAAATGCGACGTGGTTTAGATACCAGGCAGTATTGGATAATTGTTGGCGTATTTTTGTTTTCTTATAGAAGTGTGGCACACATCCCCTTGGTTCAAATCCAACCGACGGTTGGTTTTTGCGGTCAAATGAACATCAAATTTCTGGCGACGGCGAAACTCGGCTCGACTAGGTTAGTAAAGCTTTCGCTTTATCAATGAGCAGAACCAATGGTCGATGATTGTCGCAGTCTGCGCTAGCTTTCTTGTGTAACCTGTTGCATAATGGCATTGTCCTAACTGAATAAAGACATCTTTATGGGAACATGTACCTTATAGAAAGGCTCTAAGCAATCCCGCTGCCTACAACAAAGCCGAATGAATGAACAAGATATATGCTGTAACCACTTCACCAGTTTAAACTTCGTTGCAACTCCCCCCCCCCCCCCCCCCCCTATATGTGGTATCTCAGCAGCAACTTTCTTGCAGTGGCTATCCATCGAGCTGCCGCACTCGACCCGCAATTGTCTGTTGAGGATCGGGCACTCACTTTAATGTATACTACGCTACGTAACCACAGTGTCACCTTGGTGCATTCATTCTGGAGGAATGGCCAGGAAAGGGCACACGTACCAATTTACATGCGCAGTACCGAAGTTGTCTGCAAGGCCAGACAGCAAGCAGCAACAAGTTGTATATTCGGGCACAAAGCAGTGGTTCATGTCTGCTCAGCAAGACCGCAGCAAACATATACCCAGTGAGCCCAGTTGTCTGCTAGGCTAGACAGTAGGCAGCAAGAAGTAGTTTATTCAGCCACATACCCTGTGGCCCATGCGGCCTGCTTGGGAAGACAGCGGCCAACAGTACCTAGTGGTCCAAGCTAGCAGACAACTTGGGTCATTCGTAATGTACCAGTCTTAGGTATGCATTGCTGCCAACTTGTTAACGCGATAACGTTAAGGGTCCCATGTCGCAGAAAATTGGCGTCGGCTTCGGCGTTAAGCATCGGCGTCTGACAGAAATAATCATGCCGAAACACATCATCACGAGCCACCCCGACCACACAGGCCCTCCTCGTGGTGCAAGGCCTTAGTGAACAAAACTTTCTCAAAGTAAAATTAGTCATAAAAATCGTAAAGTACGATTTAACCATAACATACAGGCGTGGTAGCCTCGGATTGTAATTTGAATATATGAGAAAAAAGCCTGATAAGCATCCAGGGATCTTTGAATGCTTTCGCGTTCCACTCTTAAAGGCGAAGCTTAACCGTCCTCCAATTCTGATGGCGTTTCGCTGTACTTTGGTTTTAGGAAACTTGAGGGGAATGTTGAAAACCGTGCCTTTCTAAATTTTGATCTAATTTTGAATCCTAGGCTCTTCACATTTTGATATGGGACGGCTTAAATTTGTCCTGTAAAAATGTCTTCTCAGCAATGCATTTGCGTTTAAAAGTGAAGCCGACTCTAAGGTGATTAGTTTAAGCTTGGTCTCTGTAAGCTGGTTTTACCACGTTGTGTGTTGCAGTGAAGCCTACTCATAAAGAAAAAATATGATGCGAACGGAGCCGGTTAACGCTATCGCGTTCCACTCTTAAAGGCGAAGCCAAAGCGTCCCCCAATTTTTCGCAGCGTGCCGCTGCAAAAAATTAGACGGCGCTTAAGCTTCGCTAAGATAAACAAGTCGCTAAACTTTCGTTAATTGTTGCTACGAAGTCGGTAAAATGAACGCTAGAAATGGTAAAATAGTTTTTTAAGATGTGGGAGCTTGGAAACTATATTTTAGCTGAGAAGCCGCAAGGCGTCCGACGAATAGATTCGCATTAGTGTAGTGTACACGCACGTGATAAATTGTAGCAAATGTTTCAGGGCCGGGCGTAGCAGATGGGTTTTCCTGTTCTAATATATTTACAAACCAACCGTGATGACAGCTGAAACTATCGTATTTCCATAGAACACAGACTATACAAGTTTGAAAGTTGAAATTTCATAGGGTGCAGGCTATCGATTCATGCAGAATATACATAATTTCATTTGTGATGATCGGAGGTGCGCTTGAACATAACGAGACCAGGCTGCACCTGCGAACTTTTCCCGTGCTAAATCACATGGCAAAATCAACTCCGTAATTATCGTCGCTGGCCACAAGCAATATTTGCAGCTCGTTCTGGCCCCTCCTAATGCTTCTAGGTTGTATGAATTATACGTTACAAAATATAAAACAACGTTTTAATATACAATCGAATGCTCCACCTTCACTTAATTTTTCTAGCTTGCTGTAGTCGACCGGGCGCAAGAACTACAGGTTCTGAAGGCGATGAAGACATCGTTGATCCGATCGTGAAGTCCTACATGCTTGACTTGTGCTCTGGCAACGCTAAGATGACTGATTTTGGTGGGTTTTAATCTTGACTTCAATATACAACCTAATAAAGGACCCAGGCTGTAACTGGTTGACCACAAATAGATTGCTTACCTACTATTTACTGGTTCCAGACAAGATAAAACACCTAATTTCTATAAAAATTTCGCCCCTGAGGACCATACATTGGGTGAGAGCTATAGTTCATATGGTACGGTGTGAGTTTACTTTCAGAATTAAGAATTGTCTATTCGGCATGTTTCCCGAAAAAGAAAGAAGACGAAATGCTTATAGCCATTTTTTTTTTCAAGAATGAAAACAAACTTTTTTTGCTTTTTGGGTTTCGTGAAAGACGAAGCAAATTCCGCGACCTGCGTTCGCTCAAATAATTCGGCAAAGGCAATTTTCTGTCATTTACACAGATCAAATACGACGCTGCCGCCTTTTAATCCACCTGAAAACAGTGCACCGTATCGACTTTCTCTGAATTACGAGCGAGGACGGAAAACGGCGCATTTAGATTCGCGGGAGCAAGCCCAAGTGCTCCTATATGTGCGCGCCTTCTTACAAATTTGAAGAACAGAAGGGGCGGTTCCACAATTGAACAGCGGTGTTATTACCAGCGAAGCTGTTTAAGTTAGCAGTAATTTGTGGTGCGTGTGAAGAAACTACCAAGAAAGAAAATAAAATAAACTTTCTTGCCGAGGCGGGATTCAAGCCCGCGTTCCGCTGCTCTCAAAGCAAGCGTCGTAACCACTAGGCTATAAAGCCACACTTGCAGAACATGCATAAATTTATGCGAACCATATGATTGCGTTCGAACGTCGTCGTCTTCGTCCACAGCTGGCGCGTTCGTACGCTCGTGCTCTGCGATATGAACTGGTTTTGCGCACTATGAGAGTGAGAGAGAGAGAGAGAGACGCATTCACGGAGCGTGTTGCAAGCTGCGCTATGCAACGCGCAGTGATGGTCATAAGTCCGAGACGCGCGAAAAGAAATTATCATCACCATGAGTAATAAGACTAAAAGTTCGCGCGCAGTTCCGGAAAATGCTGGGCTACGATCGCCCAGCTTCACTGTTTCAAGCGTTGCACGGCCGAGTGCAAGGTTAAGCGTTTTTCACTTCCTTCATTTTAAACCACATCATAAGATATACTGGACTGCTTTGATAATGAAATTTACTTGACAGGCACTTTCACCAACCCCTACCACCTGCACCGTCCGTGGCCTGCGCTGCACCCATCGCCCGGCTGCCCCTGGTGCGAGCACGAACGGGCTGATATGGCCCATGTGGTTTGGGAATGTCAACACCATGATCAAGAAGCACCAAGAGGAAGGTAGAAGACAACAGCAGGACCCTCTGAAGGCGGGCGCCTCGCTGAGAGAGGCACCCGAGGACCAGGAGTGGGCCGTCCAGCGGGCCAGGGCCATTGCCGAGGATCTCGGAAGATTTTTCTCCGGCGATGAACCCTGGCAGACTAGCCCCGGGCACCAACAGCCATAACCGTTGGACAAATAAAGTTTATTCCTATCCTATCCTCCTTAAAAAGCCACTTGCGAACGACAATTAATTGAAGGTATTTAGTGAAACTGCAGCTCCCCTGCAGCCTTACAGCCACATTACAGCAACATTACAGCATGGACGCCAGTCACCCGGTTCTTTCCTTGGGCACCAAGTGGAATGGGGAGGCCCAACTGCTGGACGAAGGGCATATAATACCCAGCTGGAGCATGTACTCGAATTCCCGTTTAGGAATGGCCAGACGCTCACCGAAGAGGTGGCGCAGACGAGCTGCGACTGGTGGAGCACGCGTGGCAATTTGGTGGGTTACGCTGTGGTTGGATTGCTGTGAATTGCTGGGCCTCGTCACCTCAGGAAAGTCTTCGAGGATTCGAGCGTACGGACATCGTAGAATCAGAGTGCGGATGCCAGTGGGAGCAACAGCCAAAACAACTCCAGGAATGGAGAGTCCCGTTTTGCTTTCTATCAGGCGATGGCGGCGCATGCTTACGTCGAGGTCGAAATGGGTCAGAAGACCAGAGCCGAGTATGGGCTGATTGACGTCGGCTATGACGAATACCCACCTGAATGTGCGCCGTAAGACAAGGTCGAGTGTGAGAGACCGTGCACCGTACGGTCCGTCACGGGCTTGGAACCCTCTTTAATGAGTTCCTCAAACCAGGTATTCTCACATTTGCATAGTGAATTTGATGAAACAAATCAACAACATGTGCCGCTACACACTAATTATTGCACTAATAGGTGTGTTTTTATGTCTTACACACACCCTTATACACATAAAACGGTGTGTTTAGGCGAACTGGTGCACCCAGTTGAAAAGATAATTTTTTGGAATTCCACCCTTTTCCCCATGTGAAATATGGCAAAATGCACACTCCGTTTTCTTTTTAGAGCAAAACTTTATTTTCGCATTAGCCAGGCTACTCGGCTGTCCGCCGATATAATCCCGAAGTGTTTTCAAAGACTTCTATGAAAAGAACTGTCAGCCCTTCCACTGGGGTGGAGATGGAAGACCAGCGAAGATGTACTGAAAGCGCGCGTTCCTCACGCGCGCTTACAGCACATACATCATACGGCCAATGAGAGTTTTTTTCTACACGTCGACACGACCATCGGATACTGAGCCCTTAACCGCTCGCTGGAAAAGTTAAGCGAATAAAAAAAGCTACGCCACCTAGATTCAAACAGTGGTCCCCAAATTGCCATTCGAAACTGTTACCTCTCGACCACTTCACCGACACAACGACAAGAAATAATACAGCACCTTAAAAATGCAGTAGTACCTCTATTGGCTCGGATAGGCTGACGCCACGCTCTTCAGTACTTCCCTTTATGTACAAACCAGCACCTAGGTGAAGCAATTTAAGCGAAGCTAGCTGTAAGATGTGACATGCATGAAGGAGGTATGAGAATGAACCAGTTGTGATGACTTTATGACAGGGGCGCCCTATCTCTACGATGAGTGTGTAGTTATCTAATCTCTCCGCATGCATCTGCTAACGTTTTTTTCAACTGATAGTGCATGTAACATCTCAAAACTTACTGCGCCTAATACTGTGGCGTCCCCGATGCTACACAAGAACGAACATGTGCCTGAAGAGCTGTGATTGGCTAACACGCCATGATTGAATGAGAATTGGCTACCCTCTGCTGTGGCTTAGCTGCTACGGTGTTGCGCTGATAAGCGCGAGGTAGCGGGATCGAATGCCGGCACCAGCGGCCCCAATTTCGATGCAGGCTAAAAGCAAAAACGTCCTTTTCTTGTAGATCACCGCTGGCACGTTCAATATCCCCTAGAGGCCAAAATTATTCAGGAGTCCCCCACTACTGCGTGCCTGATAATCAAACGGCGGTTCTGGCACGTTAGTCCCAGAATTCAATTCCGAACTGACAATGTGCAGCTGATCTATAAAACTGCACGTTGAAACGACCTAAAGAAGAAAGTGGTAAAGAAACCAGCAGGGTAGGAAAATAAAAGAAAAATTACGAAGCATGTTTAGACCTTTATAAGAATGTAAAGGCGAAAGCCTAGTTGAACCGATAGCGATGAGGAATCAAGCTCTGAGCCCACGCGGCGGTGCATACAAGCCGCGCGAGTGCGCCGCAAGCGTGCTGTCGCCGTTTCCGGAACGTTCTACGGCCGCCGCCGCTGAAATTTCCCTGCTGCTTCCCAGCCACGCCACCACGCTTTTTATAACGCCTCTACTGCGCTGCTGCTGACATTTCGCTCCTCTTCCCCAGTACCACCCGCCAAGCCTGCCCTCAACGCCCCTACTGCGCTGCTGCTGACATTTCCCTCCTCCTCCCCAGCGCCACCGTTGTCCTTTCCCTCAACGCACTCCCACGCCACCACTGACATTTCCTTCCTCCCCACGAGGGGCAGCATCAGCATGAGCGCGAGGAGTAGCATCCGAACACTAGCACAGCATTGCGTTTGCAAACGTTAGCGATTGCCCCATTACTCCTTTCCAGATTCCACACACCACCTTGCGTTTACAGTCACCCCAAATAGAATATGTTGTGTTATTGCTGCATTCCGCTTCCCCATTATTTTATGATGAGAGGCGTAGAAGCCAGCTGTGGAAGAAGACAACAAGTGCGTGAGAAGTGGCACGAGCACGAGGCACGAGGCGATTTTTCTCACTTTTTCTGTACCTCACAGCGACCCGACTTTCGCCTTAAAACGCTACATCTTTCCACTTCACCTCCGGGGACACCATGTACATAAAGTAGCCGATTGACATCAGACTACTGGGACCATATGACGTTCTCAAGCAATGACTTGGTGCAAACCGCAGGAAAATACCCAAACATGGCTTTTTATTTGCTTTAAATGTTGAAGCGCCTGAGCACCGTTATATTTTGTAAGGTGTATGTTCCCCAGAAAACACTCCTCAGCACACTAAAAGGCTGCCCTAGGGGTCTTGTTTTTGCGAGTATACTAGTTTAGATGTTTTGAGTAAAATACGGGCGAAAAAAGCGTGTTTCTACATTCAATCTACCATCGAGAGTGCTATCTTGGAGCGCAGCACTTAGCCGCTTGTTCCTGCAGCGAGAGTTGACGTCGCACCTCGTAACTGCGCGAACGAGCACGGCAAAGGATTAGAGCGAACGCGCGGGGCAGGGGGAGATTTAACAATGCGAAGATTTAGCGAAGAGAGTGCGAAGAGGAAGGCGGAAGAGGAGGGTGCAGCGGAACCATGAAGCAACAAGCGGAAGAGGAGGGTATGGCGAACGCGTCAGAACAAAAGCGTAGTTCCACGCAAGAAAAATTCTGCGACGACGATGACTACGAGAGGGCGCTAGAGTAAAGCGCGTCGTCTATTCACCAAAGCGCTGCATGAGCGGAGGTCTGTCCGCGGCGCCTGCTGTGAATCGGCCCCACGGGTCACCCACGCGCTCCCCGTCGTGATCTACCAGTTAGCGAGGCAGTTGCGCCACACTTCGTTTCGCTTGGAACCTCCCGCACGACACAGATTGTCCACGCCAGCCAATATATCGCGAAATGAAAACGCTCATGGAGCTGCATTTTGCATTAAGGAGTATCGTAATCGTCGGTGGATTTTTTTTTCTGATTGTGTTACCGTACTCATATCCAAAATGTACGAAGCAGAAGTAAGGTGGCCATTGGCGTCTTATTGGTCAATAAGACCTGCCAACAGTTCCTAAAGAATTTCCATGAAATTTTAGCCAAAATATTCTAAACCTTAATCACAATTTTGTAGTACCACACCACCTTGTGGATTGTGGTGTGTGGAGTGCGCGACAAAATGCGTTGGATGGAGACACGAAGAAGTAGTGCACGCGCGGAGATGATTTCCGTGCTTGTTGAAACACGACAACGTCAAAGACCGCCCGGCGCGTGAATACGCGTTGCAAGAAAAAAATGTGGTTGATCCCTCTTATATAGGAATCGGTATAGAACACGAAAGTGAAACGTGTCTTCACAGAAGTAGTGTAATGTTTATTGCACATTGATATATAATGTCTATTGGTGTTTTGTGGCTAAAGCGCCCTTAGGCGTTGATGCACCCACGCTGACGCCTGGTGGCACGTCTCCTCCATCACGACTACCAACGTCGATGACCATGAGCAACCGTCGTGCATATGGAAGCTGCACTACGCTGCACACGCTAGCACAACGCGAAAGACGAAGCACGTAACTGACACACTAACACAACGCGCAAGACAAAGCACGTAACTGAATCGTCACCGAGTCAAATCAGCGCGTACAGCGCGTCGTAATTGCAGCCTCCGCGATCAACTTCAGAAACATTATCAGAGCTAATTGCGGAGGCCATGCTCCGCTGTGCTGAGTACGGTGAACGCCACCTAGGCGTTGGTAGTGCTTCTTGATGCCAGCGTCCCTTCGAATGCTGGCATCGAGGCGTCGTAGTGCTGAGACCACCGAAGCGTTCACTGTCGGTGCGCGTTAGTGTCATAATGCAGTACTTCTCTTTTCTGCTCGTAGGCGGCGGCACCGCCCCGAGCAAGAGCGCGGGTACACGGAGGAGTGTTAGATATATAAGGCGCGTCTGTGTAGCTCTCTGCAAATGCGTTTGTGGCGCAATGGGTTAAACGCTCGGCGATCTATCGTCGCGGACCGAGAGGTCGTGGGTTCGATTTCCAAATTTTGCATGTTTGTGGAACTTTTTCTTCTGGTTTCTTTCTTTGTATTATGTTCTATGACGTATTTCCATGACGGAAATACGTCAGTGAAGTCTTGGTGGACCCCGGCATAAAACACTTTCGTGTTAAAAAAACGAAAAGGCATCCAATTACAAGAGACCACGGAGCTTCAAGCATCCGATGAACAAACGGCAAATCGGCCAGAGGGGCAGAAAAGCCAGCCGCGCTGGCAGAAGGGGGGAAGAGTTCCAGAAGCGGCACCAGGAGAAGGTCGGCCACCGGACCGGGTGTTGAAGGCGGGCCGTCGGGTTCCAGACTCGAGTTACCAGGATTTCACCCGACTGGGGCCTCCTCCTAACCCATTCCTGGGCGTCGCCACTCCATCAGTTCGGGAACAGCTGCCCGAGGCCGGCGAGCATCTGCGCCCGTGGGCAGAACGTGAGGTGTCGGGCTGAGGGCCCGAGTTCCATCACCAGCTCCCAGGCCAGAACGTTACCGCCGTCTGTCCGTGCTACCAAGCCGCCTGCCTTCCAGGGCATCACCACTCTGCCCCATCGTCAACTGTTCCTGCCCGAGCCCGGCGAGCGTCTGCGCCCGTGGGCAGAACGTGAGCTGTCGGGCTACGGGCCCGAGTTCCACGACCAGCTGCCCGGCCAGAACGCCGCCGCCGTCTAGCCGTGCCGCCAAGCCATCTGCCTTCACGCTCCAAGCCAGAGCTGCTACGCTCTGGTCGCCCGGTCAACGGTCCGACACGCCGATCATTGGTGAGATTGACGCCGCTTCTCTCGTCGTCTCGTCTCCATTCCGTCGCGTCGAGACTATAGTGCGCATTCACACCCGCTGCCTGCCCGAACTTGCCTGTCGTCATTAGCGTTCCAGCTCCGAGTGTGTTCCGTATTATGAGTTTTTTCATTGAGCGTTTGATTTATGGGTTGCTTTTCGTTTGTTTTAATAAATGTTTGTGTCCGTTGTCCTACAAGCGGCTTTGTCCTCAATGGGGTTCTCGGAGGCTCTGCCTGAGAGAACCGTCTAAACCATTAAATAAAAGAACCTGTCATCACAGGGACATAAAGGCCACAATTAATTATTGCAACGAAGCCTAAGTGTAGCGCGAAGTGTGTTGGAATGTTGTGATCAGTTTCGGGATCACGTTCGAATGATTCAGTTAGATTTGGTAAAAGCATTCGATCGTTTGCGTCATGCCGTTTTCTTCTCTGTATATGAGTACATAATGTGTGCGCCGCGTAATAGCGGCTACCTTAAAATGGCTTATGCGAATTACTCAGGAAGGATAATCGTCAGCGGTGAACTGATTGTTCTTATTACGACAAGGGTCTGCGTTGCTGGCGGTTTAGGTTGGTTTAGATTGTTTTCCCCCAAAGCCAAGGACTTGCTTCGCGGATAGCATAGCTGTCGTTTGCTCTTACAAACACCATTTGGGGGTAATATTTGCCAGTGAAAAATTCTGTTCATACAGAGGATTTTAGAAAGTAGGGGATTTTGCCATGATAATTTAGATATTAGGCCACAATTTCCTTAGCCACTTGCGTTGTTCATCTGCACTAACAAAGTTTATAGGAGCGCCTCTTGATAAGTATGAAAACGCTGACGAGTATTGGTTTGGGCAGACATCAGTGATAAAGGAAAAAGCAGATGCGTGGTAAGGCCGGCAGTTATCAATGTTCTCGCGTGGTACACTGTGTAATATTTTGCTGTTATAACGCATATGGTAGGTTATTATTGTTTTATGTGCGTTACGTTCTAGTATCCAGAAGATACATGGTCTCTTTGCTGTTTGTGTTTGAGAATTCACTTGGAGAAAAGCAATAAAATCAATGTGTGTTTTTTTTTCATTTAAAAGCAGTGGCCTCTGACTTCTTCATTTATGTCTGCGTCAAATGGCTTCGAGAGTTATTGCGAGGGGGGGAGGGGTCGGGAGGTTAAGGATACCTTTTTGCGTACAGTTATAAAAGATAGGTTACATAGGGTCATTCCAGAATGCGCAGCGTCCTAGTGTGATGATATCGAGAGGACGGCAGTTTTACACTTTCGTGGAGTGTCACTTTCTTACGGAATGTTGAGGGTGGGCTTTTCTGTGGATTATTTGAGTGCTGTTACGAAAAACAGGTTTTATAAGAAATCTGATTCGACCGAGAAATGGATCGAGAAATCGAACACATGCGACAACGGTGAGCCGAGGAGGAGGCTTTGCGGGCAGAGCAGCGTCAACGTGGCGATGGCGGGAACCCGTTCGCTATCGACGTCAATAACGGCACCGTCAATGGCGTGCGCGCTTGGGTGCGACGTAGAGAACGACGTAACAGACAGCGCAGCCAATGAAGACGTTTAGCAAAACATAGGACGAACGGTATTTCGGTTCGCCTAGCCATACACAGCTTTCGCTGTAAAACACAAAATGCTAAAAGCTTTATCTTCAAGTTGCATGCAAATACTTTCCCCATTTAAAAATAGCTTCAAACGTATTATATGTGTTCTCTGGCCAAAAAAAATCTTATGGAAAATAAAGGGGGGTTGCTTCAGATTAACGGTGCGAAGTCTGAGCAAACAAGGAAGCTGGTGGCCCTAGCTTCTTTAGCTTTACCTTGGCTTTTCATTAGCTTTACCTTGGTTCTCTATTAGCTTTTAACTTGATCTTTTCATTAGCTTTAACTTGGTTCTCTCTCGAGCGTCGTCGTCTTTTTCCACAGCTGCCATTTTGGTGCACCTCGGCTCAAGCGAAACCGCGCGAACGTGCTCGTGCCATTGCTCTGGAGTTCATCGTCGTCATCTTCTTCCTCACTGGCTCCGTTGCCGCTCATTATTCCAGCGTAGAATTTCACTTCTGTTAAGTAGTGGTATGCGTAGAGCTGTGGCCGACGCCGACCACGTTTCCCCGCATTCGCGCCGAACGCACCCGGTGTCCGTCACTGCAGCCGATGCCTCTGGTGGTGGTTCGGCAGGTAAACTCACCAGGCAAAGTGTGTCTCCGCGCCTCGGCGACGCGGAGCTATATACTCTGGAGTAACGTCATTGCCGAGCTTCGCCCCCGCGCTGCTGTGGGGAGAAGCTAGGCAAGAGCTACGGCGGAGGAGCGAGCGGCGCTCCTGTGGAGATTAGGCAAGGTGTCGCTAGGTGTCGCTGTGGCGGGAGCGGCGGCAGGGTGAGGAGGTGGTGGTGCAGCTGTGGCGAGGAGGTAGCGCTCCATTGCTCGGCCACGCCCGTGACGTCATCGCTCAGCGAGGTTTTTTGTTCGCGCGTTACAGACTGAGAAGTTGGCCTAAACAGCTCAGCTGTTAAAAGTTATAGTTTTTCCGAAAGGCAAAGCATCTGTTACAATCGAAAATTATTCGACGACAACTACGAAGGTCTAAACTACTATCCTTACTTCTAATTAAGGGTAGCAGTTTCACAGGCCGCATCAAGTGGTAAACGTTCGCGTACTACCTAAATTAACAAGCTAGGTGTCAGGCGCGGTCAAGCAAGCATGGACACATCTCACTCGATGACCGCGGAAGCTGGCTGTCAAAAACGCTGGCGTGAGGAAGCGCGGTTGCAGCACCGAGTGAATTGACCTTCATGATGCCTCTCGCTTCAACGCTAACTAAGCTGCGAGAACTCAGCGCACACTAATCTATAAGGGCTCGGGGGCGCACTCTGTCCCAATCACAGATTGCTTTCAAGGTAGGCTCCGTGCGGCAGCCCTAGGCCGCGCCATACGCCCTCCCCCCACGGTGCCTTGTGCGCTATGGAGCACGGCTCGCTTCATCTGCGCCTTCTTGCTTTGCGAGCGCGAGATTGAGCCATGATCCTCCGTACACCGTCCCAGCTTTCGCTCGCATCCACCGCATACGGCAAGCGGCCACGCTGTTATAGCACTTGGACTTCATACGGAACATCATGGTTATGCCATGGCCACGGCGGAAATGCACTTGTAGTGTTCATGTAATTGCTGTCGCAATAAAATGAGAGACTATCGAAATATTTGTTGTCTTTCCTTGTTTTGTCGCTCAGCGCTTCTCGAAATAATTTTAAAGATGTATCACGAAGCCCAATTTTCAATCCTTATGCAATTACATTTTTAAATTGCTGGGAGGAAATATTTCACTGGGATGTACTCCGGCGCACTATAAAGTTAGGACGTCAACAAGGCCCTTATGGAAAAAGGTACCTACCAATAAAAATACAGACTCGTTTCGAAACTACGCTGAACCACCAGACTGGGTCACTATCCTTGATATGCTGGGGGATATTGAAAAAAAAATCTAAACACGTTTTCACGAGAATGTAACTGATTCATCTACCTGCATTGTGAAGTGCAGAGTATTGATTAAGAAGGTAACCAACAAACGATCGTGACTTAGTGGTTAGAGCACCGGACTGCTGTGCTTCATGTCAGGGGATTGTTTCCACAATTGGCCGCAATTTATTTTATTTTTAGTAAGCGACATGATATAGGAACCCTGCTACCAACCTCCAAAACGTATACCTATGAAAATTGCCAAGAAGGAGGCAAAGAATGGTTCTCATAAAAATAAAGTCGATGTTTTCGTAGTGATAAGCGAATTGTCGTCAATGAAGACAAGACAGTGTACGACTGCACAGTATTCTGTGGAGTTGTTCGATTGGTAAATAGTAGGGATAGGAGAGACTTTAGGCGCAATAACCAGGTAATTTGAGATTGCTCGGAGAGGCCATTGTCTTGCGATGACATGAATGTGCTAGTGGAGGTGTTTTTATGGTATATAAAAGATTCTAGATATTAGTAAATAAAAAACCTGTTCCACATCTGCTTCTTTTTTTCTGTCGGCTAGAATAAGACTAACCATATGACCTGTTTACTTCTTGCATACATAAATGTGAGGTGGCTTCTGTCAGTTATTGCGCGATAAGCGCCACAGAAATACTGTAGGCCTTACTCTGCCACTCGTTGATTTCCATCACAGCGTCGTTTCCGTGCTTGAATAATTTTGCTTGAAGTCGAATCTGCATCCTGTACGAGTAAAAGAAAAAGTTAACCGCCATAAAACCACAATTTCATTATAAAAACGCGTGGCATCGATACATTTTCAGTTAAATAGAGCTGTCGCTTAACTTAAAATCCTTTAAACTTACGTGGTGGACAATATACATATTCTAAAGTGAAAAGTGCAATTTTCTCGACCGCACACACCGTGGACACATTTGTATACAGCGCGCCCGATAAGCGTGTCATCATGGGAACAGCAAACCTTCTTAGGTACAATGCGTTCGTCACCTGGAATGAAACTCATCACCCCAATATTTTACCCCTTTTTTCCCGATATCTTTACTAAATTGAATGAGTGGCTCAGCTGAGCTTGTTGCTTCGCGGTTCCCAACATATGAGAATCTATTGGTACGTGTCCGGGGAATTGCAAGAACTTTTGTTAAATTGAAAACTGGTAAAAAGTGTTTTTATTACATCCAAGTTTGATTGTACTAGCCGCACGGCCACTACAGTGCGTATATGGTACGGCATTTCGACAACTCAACTTTCACATAATAATATGCATTATTAGGAAATCGCCAAAGTTTCACTTGGAGGCTACCAGCAAATCTTAGGTGTTTAATGAAGAAAACGTTTTGCGAAATACATTTAAGGTAGTCCGCCCAGCTTAAATTTAGCTCTGACACAAATAGGTAAGTTCCTCAAACGAGCGTAGTGCATTACCAATAACGTCAACTTCTGTAAGATCTACTGCATTTACTGCTGACTCAGTAAGGCGGGCTTCAGCGATGGCTATACGCTTATCGTGAAACCTGTGAACATTGAAACAGAAGCATTCACCTGACATTGGCCACTATAATATTTGTCAGTATAAAGAAAGTTTTTTTATTTGCCTTACTTCACTTGGGAAAGGGGTGAGTAACAATTACTCCCTGTTTAATCTAAATACAAGACTTTGAAAAACAAAGATGATGTCAATTTGCTCTAGCATCTCTTATACATACATGTCAATCGCTTACTTTCATCACGAAGGGATTCAGATATCAATACGCTGCTGCAAAATTTAACATCTAAGTTGACATATTGCTACACAGAACAGAAAGAACAGATAGTGTTGTGACGCTCTGCAGTCGAGATAGTTTCATCGTGGAACATTTGAACAAATTGTGTTATGCATGAACGCTACGAAGTTCTTGTTTAACATCCATGTAGCGGCACGGGGGTATTGCTATACTCTTAAAGCGCAAATAATTTTCTCACGTATATAGACAGCAAATTCGATGTCATGCCACGATATGGAAAATGCATAGCAGTTTCAGCGTACTTTAACATTGATATAACATGCGACGCGTTTGCATCAGGAACTGTAGCTATAGTTGCGTGAACGTTCCTGATACGTGCAACTGTCGATACTTCGACTATGATCTGTTTTATATACTCAGTATTGGCGCACATGCAAGCGTAATGGCTTCCGACATTAGTAATTATTTGTCACTTTTAGGCGATTAGCATTCTTATTATACTTCATGCCCGTTCGGGTATGTATTTAATAAAGCGAAGTGTGCTTTTCTGACTCTGACAGACATTCCCGACCATGGCTGCTAGTTCTGTGTACACTTATGCTTCTGCTTCTGTCCTGCCAAATAAATTTGCCGATAGATATGCAAGCGTTATTTGAAGTTAACCACGAAGTGGCTCATATAAAACTTGTATGCTGACCATGTATGTCCACCTTTGTGCTGTGGAACAAAGTAACATTAACGATAACGATAAGTAACTTCTAACGGCTTGTAGCAAAGACGTATTATCGCAGGTCACTCGCTCACTCCACCACCTTCTCCCCCTGTGGCCAGTCACAAGACGGTCAGCCTAAAACAATTGTGTGCTGTCAGTGTAATTCGTCACTCATGTTTTAGTGAATTGATTAAAGAGTGCACCCACGCATTCTTGCACTCTGGGTGATAGAGTGGCCGTAAGTTTGAGTGTAAGGTAAGGTGGTTGTGTGTAGATAACGTGGGACAAACTTACTATGTCAGGTAGGGGCGCTACTATTTTTGTCACTGTGTCACAAGCGGCCCTCTTTCTTGCTGACGTTCTAGGTTTGAGGTCATTTCTTTGGAAGTTATCTATATGATAATACGGGATGCGTTCATTTTTTTTATCCTCGAGGAAAGCCTTGCATTGCGAATGGCTGGGAACACGGGTAGCCCATCTGTAGCAGCGATCCATGAACTTGTCCACATAGACTCATTTGTATCCTTATTATACCAGTATTATTTTTCAAGACAACTACTGCACACGCCTTCCTTCTACCGTTTAAAATTTTGCAACATGAAACCGAGCAGCGATCCCGCTGTAGCAGGGTTGAAAGGGCAATGGTATTGGATCCGTGCACTATCGTCGAGGAAATGTGTGGCGTGCCGCCCTAAGCACATGTCGTTTGTCTACAGCAGACTGCTGTGGAAACTTCCGAACAATTTTTGTCTCGCCAGTGCTCCAAAAAATATCTGAAAATTTAATGAAGCCACATCTTGTTTCCTACCTTACAGAAGGAGCAGCAACAGTTGGCCAGCCGAACGGTTTTCAAAAGATTGGGTCTGCTAAGATGGCCCTATTTGGTGTAAAATTAAGAAATAGTAACACTTATCCATAACAAATAACGCCAGCACTGCTCGTAGAAGTTCAATTTGGTCAATTTTACGTAGTGTTTAAATATGCAATTTCATAGCTACAAACAAATTGCGCTAGACCCCTTCCCAAGGTACTTAACTTTGAAATTGCAGTGCAATGCTACATATAAGGGGCGAAGCACCTTAGGGCCGAGCCTTGTCCCTCCCTCGTCGTCGTCCGTAGCTCTGGTTTGCATGGAGTCCGCTAGGGACGCTGCGGTGTACATGGGCGTTCGTTCCCGACGCGCGCTCTCTTTCTCTCTTCAGCCATGGATGATAACGGTCGGTGCACAAGGGCGTTCGTTTCCCACGCGCGCTCTATTTCTCTCTTCAGTCATGGATGATAACGGTCGCTTCTGATAACGGCGCGCCCGCTATGGATGAAAAGGCGAGAGTGGCATGGCGACGCAGACAACAAGCGGACCCGGAGTCTAGGGTGCGGGAAGCTGCAGCAAAACGGCAACGCCCGCGAGCGGACCCGGAGCTGAGAGCTCGTGAAGCTGCAGCAGCACGGCAACGCCGGCACGCGGACCCGGAGCTGAGGGCTCGCAAACTGCAGCAGTACGGCAACGCCAGCAAGCGGACCCGGAGCTGAGGGCTTGCGAGCTCGCTCTTGAACCGAGCATCGGTGCCACCAACCTCAGGTAAAGAACACTTCCGGCGTTTTGCCGCGGCTTCCCGCGCTCTCGCCGCCACTGGGTCCGCTTGTTGGCGTCAGGGGATTCACGGTTAACCGAATGATCCTCTGGTGCTTCGCCCACTCATCATCATTCACTTCGTGGATATGCGGTGATATTTTTACATTCTTTCTCTATGCAAAACAATTCGTAATTGCGTCCTGCAGGGCTCAATTCTAAGACCACCATTTTTCTACTTTACATTAATGTCACTAACAATATTGCAGTCAAACTTGAAATCGCAGTGGCTGCAGACGAAACAAATCTGCTCGTTCGTGATAATAACCTATATGACATAACAAAAAAATGTTGATGTTTGGTTACACAATTGATTGAATTGACACGGGAGGAACTTAATCATTATTGTGCACAAAACAAAGTACCTCATGGTTAGAACAATAAATTAGATAACAGATAAAATCCGCTCAGTTTTCCGCAGCACTGCTTTTTCAATTTCCGCAATACGTTTCTCAAGAGTTTCATTTATTGAGCGGTAACCATAACCAGATCAGGCAAATATCACAGCGTAAGCTCTTATGGCCTGATTCCAATAACCGTTTCGGTTTGCGATGGTGTCCGCCGCGGCCGGTGACCGGAACCGCTATCGCTGGAAATGCCCAAAAAAGTACCCGCTCCCCGCCGGAATCGAACCCAGACCCGCTGCAGGGGAGTCGGATACTTTATCACTGAGTCTCGCAAGCGCTTGCTATCAGGCAGCGGAAAAATGCCCTATAAACGCGCTCTAGGCAGGCGTACAGGCACAGACGACCCGAGCCTCCGCAAGTACGGTGGCGCCATCTAGGTAAGGTGCCTGCAAATGCAGCGTGCCCGACATGTAAGTTGCGTATAGCAATTGCATGCTGCATGTAACTGGACATGGTTCACTCAAGCAGGCTAGGTGACTATTTGTCACCAGCTCAGTTTTGAAGATTCCAATAAACAGTCATGATGATGATGATCATCAACAACAGCAACGTACCTCTTCGGTACACGTTATGGCGTCTCCTCCCGAGGAGACGCCATAACGATTCGCTGCTGAAGAAGCGAATCGCAGTGCTACGTGCGCGGCTACAAGCAGGCTTGATCGGGACGTAGAGGACTGCTGTGCAGACAGCATTAGAAGCCGCAGCTCACATTCGACGCCGGGCGGACAGTTCAGATCGTTCTCGTCAAAACGAGGCAAAGAAACTTTGCCGCGAAGACCCTGTTCTGCGTGGTGCCGAAATTGGAGCTACTCTTGAGCCGCTCCACCAGCTTACGCTGTGATTGTGCTGCGTGTGCCGCGCAGGCCTGTCACCTTTATACGTGCTAAAGTGTACCGCACCATAAGGTTGGTTTCAATTCTCGATTAAGAGTCAATTCTACTTAACCTTTATACATTCCCGCCTACACGACTGCTTCTTGGTTTGGGCGAACACTACTAGCCCAAACCCGAATGCCTTTCACATGCTTAAATATTATTGACATATCTACGAAAGTTCATTAAATTTGTTTTCATTGTGATTCGATATTCAGTCCTAAGAAATACCCAGTTAAGGACACATTAAGGGCATCAAACCATCAATATGAAATTTTACAATTCGTAAACATTAATAAACCCCTGCAGGAGCTGATAACGTATATATTACAGAGATATTGTAGCACACAATTTTGCAGTATGCCTTTTATGTTCCTGTGGTAGTGCTGTACAGAATAAATTACGAATGTAACCCATTTTGGAACATATTGGCTGAGCAGGCTGATGCCCTCTACCATGTTTTGGATTCTTAAAGCAACATCTCTGACATTCATGGTCGCCCATTAGGCCAGACGTCAATTGTCACTCACGCAATAAACAACGGCTACTCTATGCCAATCCAGCGTCGGCCTTACTGTGTGACCGCTCCAGAGCGCGAAGTCATTCCAAAGAAAGTTAACAACATGCTAGCTAAGGGCATCCTTGAGCCGTCATCTTGTACATAGGCATCCCCCGTCACATCAGCCAAAAAGAAATACGGTACGTGGCGGTTCTTCATCGACAAGATCACTAAGATCACCTCAACAAGATCACTAAGAAGGACATGTGTCCTATTCCTCGTATTGACGACGCCATTTACTGCCTCCATGGTACCATCAATTTTTTCAGCCCTGGACATTCAATCTGGCTACTGGCAAATTGTAGACAGTATGAATCGTGAGAAGACCGCGTTTGTCGCCCCTAACGGCGTTTACCAATTCAAGGTCATGCATTTAAGCCTGCAATGCACTAGCAGCCTTTGAAAGGCTGATAGACACGCTGCTTCACTAATTCAAATGGCCGACTTGTTTACATTACCTGGACGACGTCATGGTATTCACCGCTCTCGCGTCACACCTTGACCGTCTATCGACCAATCCGGGTCTACTTTCTCGCCCTCTGGACTTAAGCCAAATTTCTCGACATGCTGCTTCTGGCCATCTTGTTGACGCTTCCGGTGTCCGACCAGACACGGAGAAAATACGGGCCGTCACAAACTTCTCTGTTTCCCGCTCTGTCCACGATGCCCGTAGTCTTGTGGAGCAATGCTTCTATTTCTGTCGCGTCGTGAAACACGTTGCAGCCTTTGCACGCCCTCTTACTTACCGACTCAAACAAGATGCCTCGTTTTCTTGGGGTACTCTATAGGTTGACGCATCCTCTCAGCTAATCGCCGTTCTAACTACACCACCAATCCTTGCTCGATATATATATGTCCCGCTGCTCCTTTAGAAGTGCGCACAGATGCCAGTGGCCATGGCGTCGGCGCAATCTCGGTCCAACGGAAATGAGGCATGGATCGCGTTGTAGCGTACGCTAGCCGTCTGCTGTCAAAATCAAAACGCAGCTATTCATTCATAAAGCGGGAGTGCCTTGCTCTCGTCTGGGTGGTCGAAAGTTCCGTCGTTACTTGTATGGTCGGCCTTTCGTGTCGTCACTGACCACCATGCCCTCTGTTGGCTTTCTCCACTGAAAAAATCCCACAAGACGGCTTGGTCGCTGGGAGTTGCACCTCCAGGAATAATATTCTTATTCAGTTGTATACAAGTCTCTCCGCCTGCACGAAGACACCGACTGCTTGTTTCGCTACCTTGTCGAACAACCTAACGCCCCAGACAGAAACAAGATCACTAAGAAAGTCGACCTTGTCCCTGTGTCCTCTCTAACTTCTTACAGATTGGAGACGGGCAACAACGGGATGCTTCCTTTTAATTGTTCATCGAATGCCGCAAATTTGCGCCTAAA
>NC_051158.1:55360543-55419738 GCF_013339745.2 Dermacentor silvarum | reverse complement strand
AACAGTTTTATTTCAATCGAACACCTACACCCAAACATGTCAGATCGTACAACACTGTCTTGTCTTCATTTACGACAAATTCGCTTCTCACTACTACAACATCGACTGTATGTTTTATGAGACCTTCTTTTGGCCTCCTTCTTGGCAATTTTCATAGTATAGACCGTTTTTGAGGTTGGTAGCAGGGTTCCTATATCATGTCGCTTACTAAAATAAAATAAATTGCGGCCAATTGTGGAAACAATCCCCGACATGAAGCACAGCATCCGGTGCTCTAACCACTAATCACGATCGTTTGTTGGTTACTTCTTAATCATACTCTGCACTTCACAATGCAGGTAGATGAATCAGTTACATTCTCGTGAAAACGTGTTTAGATTTTTTTTTTCAATATCCCCCACATATCAAGGATAGTGACCCGGTCTGGTGGTTCAGCGTAGTTTCGAAACGAGTCTGTATTTTTATTGGTAGGTACCTTTTTCCATAAGGGCCTTGTTGACGTCCTAACTTTATAGTGCGCCGGAGTACATCCCAGTGAAATATTTCCTCCCAGCAATTTAAAAATGTATTGCATAAGGATTGAAAATTGGGCTTCGTGATACATCTTTAAAATTATTTCGAGAAGCGCTGAGCGACAAAACAAGGAAAGACAACAAATATTTCGATAGTCTCTCATTTTATTGCGACAGCAATTACATGAACACTACAAGTGCATTTCCGCCGTGGCCATGGCATAACCATGATGTTCCGTATGAAGTCCAAGTGCTATAACAGCGGGCCGCTGCCGTATGCGGTGATGCGAGCGAAAGCTGGGACGGTGTACGGAGGATCAGGCTCAATCTCGCGCTCGCAAAGCAAGAAGGCGCAGATGAAGCGAGCCGTGCTCCATAGCGCACAAGGCACCGTGGGGGGAGGGCGTATGGCGCGGCCTAGGGCTGCCGCACGGAGCCTACCTTGAAAGCAATCTGTGATTGGGACAGAGTGCGCCCCCGAAGCCCTTATAGATTAGTGTGCGCTGAGTTCTCTCGCAGCTTAGTTAGCGTTTGAAGCGAGAGGCTCATGAAGGTCAATTCACTCGTTGCTGCAACCGCGCTTCCTCCCGCCAGCGTTTTGACAGCCAGCTTCCGCGGTCATCGAGTGAGATGTGTCCATGCTTGCTTGACCGCGCCTGACACCTAGCTTGTTAATTAGGTAGTACGCGAACGTTTACCACTTGATGCGGCCTGTGAAACTGCTACCCTTAATTAGAAGTAAGGATAGTAGTTTAGACCTTCGTAGTTGTCGTCGAATAATTTTCGATTGTAACAGATGCTTTGCCTTTCGGAAAAAACTAACTTTTAACAGCTGAGCTGTTTAGGCCAACTTCTCAGTCTGTAACGCGCGAACAAAAAACCTCGCTGAGCGATGACGTCACGGGCGTGGCCGAGCAATGGAGCGCTACCTCCTCGCCACAGCTGCCACCACCTCCTCACCCTGCCGCCGCCCCGCCACAGCGACACCTAGCGACACCTTGCCTAATCTCCACAGGAGCGCCGCTCGCTCCTCCGCCGTAGCTCTTGCCTAGCTTCTCCCCACAGCAGCGCGGGGGCGAAGCTCGGCAATGACGTTACTCCAGAGTATATAGCTCCGCGTCGCCGAGGCGCGGAGACACACTTTGCCTGGTGAGTTTACCTGCCGAACCACCACCAGAGGCATCGGCTGCAGTGACGGACACCGGGTGCGTTCGGCGCGAATGCGGGGAAACGTGGTCGGCGTCGGCCACAGCTCTACGCATACCACTACTTAACAGAAGTGAAATTCTACGCTGGAATAATGAGCGGCAACGGAGCCAGTGAGGAAGAAGATGACGACGATGAACTCCAGAGCAATGGCACGAGCACGTTCGCGCGGTTTCGCTTGAGCCGAGGTGCACCAAAATGGCAGCTGTGAAAAAGACGACGACGCTCGAGAGAGAACCAAGTTAAAGCTAATGAAAAGATCAAGTTAAAAGCTAATAGAGAACCAAGGTAAAGCTAATGAAAAGCCAAGGTAAAGCTAAAGAAGCTAGGGCCACCAGCTTCCTTGTTTGCTCAGACTTCGCACCGTTAATCTGAAGCAACCCCCCTTTATTTTCCATAAGATTTTTTTTGGCCAGAGAACACATATAATACGTTTGAAGCTATTTTTAAATGGGGAAAGTATTTGCATGCAACTTGAAGATAAAGCTTTAGCATTTTGTGTTTTACAGCGAAAGCTGTGTATGGCTAGGCGAACCGAAATACCGTTCGTCCTATGTTTTGCTAAACGTCTTCATTGGCTGCGCTGTCTGTTACGTCGTTCTCTACGTCGCACCCAAGCGCGCACGCCATTGACGGTGCCGTTATTGACGTCGATAGCGAACGGGTTCCCGCCATCGCCACGTTGACGCTGCTCTGCCCGCAAAGCCTCCTCCTCGGCTCACCGTTGTCGCATGTGTTCGATTTCTCGATCCATTTCTCGGTCGAATCAGATTTCTTATAAAACCTGTTTTTCGTAACAGCACTCAAATAATCCACAGAAAAGCCCACCCTCAACATTCCGTAAGAAAGTGACACTCCACGAAAGTGTAAAACTGCCGTCCTCTCGATATCATCACACTAGGACGCTGCGCATTCTGGAATGACCCTATGTAACCTATCTTTTATAACTGTACGCAAAAGGTATCCTTAACCTCCCGACCCCTCCCCCCCTCGCAATAACTCTCGAAGCCATTTGACGCAGACATAATGAAGAAGTCAGAGGCCACTGCTTTTAAATGAAAAAAAAACACACATTGATTTTATTGCTTTTCTCCAAGTGAATTCTCAAACACAAACAGCAAAGAGACCATGTATCTTCTGGATACTAGAACGTAACGCACATAAAACAATAATAACCTACCATATGCGTTATAACAGCAAAATATTACACAGTGTACCACGCGAGAACATTGATAACTGCCGGCCTTACCACGCATCTGCTTTTTCCTTTATCACTGATGTCTGCCCAAACCAATACTCGTCAGCGTTTTCATACTTATCAAGAGGCGCTCCTATAAACTTTGTTAGTGCAGATGAACAACGCAAGTGGCTAAGGAAATTGTGGCCTAATATCTAAATTATCATGGCAAAATCCCCTACTTTCTAAAATCCTCTGTATGAACAGAATTTTTCACTGGCAAATATTACCCCCAAATGGGTTTGTAAGAGCAAACGACAGCTATGCTATCCGCGAAGCAAGTCCTTGGCTTTGGGGGAAAACAATCTAAACCAACCTAAACCGCCAGCAACGCAGACCCTTGTCGTAATAAGAACAATCAGTTCACCGCTGACGATTATCCTTCCTGAGTAATTCGCATAAGCCATTTTAAGGTAGCCGCTATTACGCGGCGCACACATTATGTACTCATATACAGAGAAGAAAACGGCATGACGCAAACGATCGAATGCTTTTACCAAATCTAACTGAATCATTCGAACGTGATCCCGAAACTGATCACAACATTCCAACACACTTCGCGCTACACTTAGGCTTCGTTGCAATAATTAATTGTGGCCTTTATGTCCCTGTGATGACAGGTTCTTTATTTAATGGTTTAGACGGTTCTCTCAGGCAGAGCCTCCGAGAACCCCATTGAGGACAAAGCCGCTTGTAGGACAACGGACACAAACATTTATTAAAACAAACGAAAAGCAACCCATAAATCAAACGCTCAATGAAAAACTCATAATACGGAACACACTCGGAGCTGGAACGCTAATGACGACAGGCAAGTTCGGGCAGGCAGTGGGTGTGAATGCGCACTATAGTCTCGACGCGACGGAATGGAGACGAGACGACGAGAGAAGCGGCGTCAATCTCACCAATGATCGGCGTGTCGGACCGTTGACCGGGCGACCAGAGCGTAGCAGCTCTGGCTTGGAGCGTGAAGGCAGATTGGCTTGGCGGCACGGCTAGACGGCGGCGGCGTTCTGGCCGGGCAGCTGGTCGTGGAACTCGGGCCCGTAGCCCGACAGCTCACGTTCTGCCCACGGGCGCAGACGCTCGCCGGGCTCGGGCGGAACAGTTGACGATGGGGCAGAGTGGTGATGCCCTGGAAGGCAGGCGGCTTGGTAGCACGGACAGACGGCGGTAACGTTCTGGCCTGGGAGCTGGTGATGGAACTCGGGCCCTCAGCCCGACACCTCACGTTCTGCCCACGGGCGCAGATGCTCGCCGGCCTCGGGCAGCTGTTCCCGAACTGATGGAGTGGCGACGCCCAGGAATGGGTTAGGAGGAGGCCCCAGTCGGGTGAAATCCTGGTAACTCGAGTCTGGAACCCGACGGCCCGCCTTCAACACCCGGTCCGGTGGCCGACCTTCTCCTGGTGCCGCTTCTGGAACTCTTCCCCCCTTCTGCCAGCGCGGCTGGCTTTTCTGCCCCTCTGGCCGATTTGCCGTTTGTTCATCGGATGCTTGAAGCTCCGTGGTCTCTTGTAATTGGATGCCTTTTCGTTTTTTTAACACGAAAGTGTTTTATGCCGGGGTCCACCAAGACTTCACTGACGTATTTCCGTCATGGAAATACGTCATAGAACATAATACAAAGAAAGAAACCAGAAGAAAAAGTTCCACAAACATGCAAAATTTGGAAATCGAACCCACGACCTCTCGGTCCGCGACGATAGATCGCCGAGCGTTTAACCCATTGCGCCACAAACGCATTTGCAGAGAGCTACACAGACGCGCCTTATATATCTAACACTCCTCCGTGTACCCGCGCTCTTGCTCGGGGCGGTGCCGCCGCCTACGAGCAGAAAAGAGAAGTACTGCATTATGACACTAACGCGCACCGACAGTGAACGCTTCGGTGGTCTCAGCACTACGACGCCTCGATGCCAGCATTCGAAGGGACGCTGGCATCAAGAAGCACTACCAACGCCTAGGTGGCGTTCACCGTACTCAGCACAGCGGAGCATGGCCTCCGCAATTAGCTCTGATAATGTTCTGAAGTTGATCGCGGAGGCTGCAATTACGACGCGCTGTACGCGCTGATTTGACTCGGTGACGATTCAGTTACGTGCTTTGTCTTGCGCGTTGTGTTAGTGTGTCAGTTACGTGCTTCGTCTTTCGCGTTGTGCTAGCGTGTGCAGCGTAGTGCAGCTTCCATATGCACGACGGTTGCTCATGGTCATCGACGTTGGTAGTCGTGATGGAGGAGACGTGCCACCAGGCGTCAGCGTGGGTGCATCAACGCCTAAGGGCGCTTTAGCCACAAAACACCAATAGACATTATATATCAATGTGCAATAAACATTACACTACTTCTGTGAAGACACGTTTCACTTTCGTGTTCTATACCGATTCCTATATAAGAGGGATCAACCACATTTTTTTCTTGCAACGCGTATTCACGCGCCGGGCGGTCTTTGACGTTGTCGTGTTTCAACAAGCACGGAAATCATCTCCGCGCGTGCACTACTTCTTCGTGTCTCCATCCAACGCATTTTGTCGCGCACTCCACACACCACAATCCACAAGGTTGGTGTGGTACTACAAAATTGTGATTAAGGTTTAGAATATTTTGGCTAAAATTTCATGGAAATTCTTTAGGAACTGTTGGCAGGTCTTATTGACCAATAAGACGCCAATGGCCACCTTACTTCTGCTTCGTACATTTTGGATATGAGTACGGTAACACAATCAGAAAAAAAAATCCACCGACGATTACGATACTCCTTAATGCAAAATGCAGCTCCATGAGCGTTTTCATTTCGCGATATATTGGCTGGCGTGGACAATCTGTGTCGTGCGGGAGGTTCCAAGCGAAACGAAGTGTGGCGCAACTGCCTCGCTAACTGGTAGATCACGACGGGGAGCGCGTGGGTGACCCGTGGGGCCGATTCACAGCAGGCGCCGCGGACAGACCTCCGCTCATGCAGCGCTTTGGTGAATAGACGACGCGCTTTACTCTAGCGCCCTCTCGTAGTCATCGTCGTCGCAGAATTTTTCTTGCGTGGAACTACGCTTTTGTTCTGACGCGTTCGCCATACCCTCCTCTTCCGCTTGTTGCTTCATGGTTCCGCTGCACCCTCCTCTTCCGCCTTCCTCTTCGCACTCTCTTCGCTAAATCTTCGCATTGTTAAATCTCCCCCTGCCCCGCGCGTTCGCTCTAATCCTTTGCCGTGCTCGTTCGCGCAGTTACGAGGTGCGACGTCAACTCTCGCTGCAGGAACAAGCGGCTAAGTGCTGCGCTCCAAGATAGCACTCTCGATGGTAGATTGAATGTAGAAACACGCTTTTTCGCCCGTATTTTACTCAAAACATCTAAACTAGTATACTCGCAAAAACAAGACCCCTAGGGCAGCCTTTTAGTGTGCTGAGGAGTGTTTTCTGGGGAACATACACCTTACAAAATATAACGGTGCTCAGGCGCTTCAACATTTAAAGCAAATAAAAAGCCATGTTTGGGTATTTTCCTGCGGTTTGCACCAAGTCATTGCTTGAGAACGTCATATGGTCCCAGTAGTCTGATGTCAATCGGCTACTTTATGTACATGGTGTCCCCGGAGGTGAAGTGGAAAGATGTAGCGTTTAAGGCGAAAGTCGGGTCGCTGTGAGGTACAGAAAAAGTGAGAAAAATCGCCTCGTGCCTCGTGCTCGTGCCACTTCTCACGCACTTGTTGTCTTCTTCCACAGCTGGCTTCTACGCCTCTCATCATAAAATAATGGGGAAGCGGAATGCAGCAATAACACAACATATTCAACTTTGGGGTGACTGTAAACGCAAGGTGGTGTGTGGAATCTGGAAAGGAGTAATGGGGCAATCGCTAACGTTTGCAAACGCAATGCTGTGCTAGTGTTCGGATGCTACTCCTCGCGCTCATGCTGATGCTGCCCCTCGTGGGGAGGAAGGAAATGTCAGTGGTGGCGTGGGAGTGCGTTGAGGGAAAGGACAACGGTGGCGCTGGGGAGGAGGAGGGAAATGTCAGCAGCAGCGCAGTAGGGGCGTTGAGGGCAGGCTTGGCGGTGGTACTGGGGAAGAGGAGCGAAATGTCAGCAGCAGCGCAGTAGAGGCGTTATAAAAAGCGTGGTGGCGTGGCTGGGAAGCAGCAGGGAAATTTCAGCGGCGGCGGCCGTAGAACGTTCCGGAAACGGCGACAGCACGCTTGCGGCGCACTCGCGCGGCTTGTATGCACCGCCGCGTGGGCTCAGAGCTTGATTCCTCATCGCTATCGGTTCAACTAGGCTTTCGCCTTTACATTCTTATAAAGGTCTAAACATGCTTCGTAATTTTCTTTTATTTTCCTACCCTGCTGGTTTCTTTACCACTTTCTTCTTTAGGTCGTTTCAACGTGCAGTTTTATAGATCAGCTGCACATTGTCAGTTCGGAATTGAATTCTGGGACTAACGTGCCAGAACCGCCGTTTGATTATCAGGCACGCAGTAGTGGGGGACTCCTGAATAATTTTGGCCTCTAGGGGATATTGAACGTGCCAGCGGTGATCTACAAGAAAAGGACGTTTTTGCTTTTAGCCTGCATCGAAATTGGGCCGCTGGTGCCGGCATTCGATCCCGCTACCTCGCGCTTATCAGCGCAACACCGTAGCAGCTAAGCCACAGCAGAGGGTAGCCAATTCTCATTCAATCATGGCGTGTTAGCCAATCACAGCTCTTCAGGCACATGTTCGTTCTTGTGTAGCATCGGGGACGCCACAGTATTAGGCGCAGTAAGTTTTGAGATGTTACATGCACTATCAGTTGAAAAAAACGTTAGCAGATGCATGCGGAGAGATTAGATAACTACACACTCATCGTAGAGATAGGGCGCCCCTGTCATAAAGTCATCACAACTGGTTCATTCTCATACCTCCTTCATGCATGTCACATCTTACAGCTAGCTTCGCTTAAATTGCTTCACCTAGGTGCTGGTTTGTACATAAAGGGAAGTACTGAAGAGCGTGGCGTCAGCCTATCCGAGCCAATAGAGGTACTACTGCATTTTTAAGGTGCTGTATTATTTCTTGTCGTTGTGTCGGTGAAGTGGTCGAGAGGTAACAGTTTCGAATGGCAATTTGGGGACCACTGTTTGAATCTAGGTGGCGTAGCTTTTTTATTCGCTTAACTTTTCCAGCGAGCGGTTAAGGGCTCAGTATCCGATGGTCGTGTCGACGTGTAGAAAAAAACTCTCATTGGCCGTATGATGTATGTGCTGTAAGCGCGCGTGAGGAACGCGCGCTTTCAGTACATCTTCGCTGGTCTTCCATCTCCACCCCAGTGGAAGGGCTGACAGTTCTTTTCATAGAAGTCTTTGAAAACACTTCGGGATTATATCGGCGGACAGCCGAGTAGCCTGGCTAATGCGAAAATAAAGTTTTGCTCTAAAAAGAAAACGGAGTGTGCATTTTGCCATATTTCACATGGGGAAAAGGGTGGAATTCCAAAAAATTATCTTTTCAACTGGGTGCACCAGTTCGCCTAAACACACCGTTTTATGTGTATAAGGGTGTGTGTAAGACATAAAAACACACCTATTAGTGCAATAATTAGTGTGTAGCGGCACATGTTGTTGATTTGTTTCATCAAATTCACTATGCAAATGTGAGAATACCTGGTTTGAGGAACTCATTAAAGAGGGTTCCAAGCCCGTGACGGACCGTACGGTGCACGGTCTCTCACACTCGACCTTGTCTTACGGCGCACATTCAGGTGGGTATTCGTCATAGCCGACGTCAATCAGCCCATACTCGGCTCTGGTCTTCTGACCCATTTCGACCTCGACGTAAGCATGCGCCGCCATCGCCTGATAGAAAGCAAAACGGGACTCTCCATTCCTGGAGTTGTTTTGGCTGTTGCTCCCACTGGCATCCGCACTCTGATTCTACGATGTCCGTACGCTCGAATCCTCGAAGACTTTCCTGAGGTGACGAGGCCCAGCAATTCACAGCAATCCAACCACAGCGTAACCCACCAAATTGCCACGCGTGCTCCACCAGTCGCAGCTCGTCTGCGCCACCTCTTCGGTGAGCGTCTGGCCATTCCTAAACGGGAATTCGAGTACATGCTCCAGCTGGGTATTATATGCCCTTCGTCCAGCAGTTGGGCCTCCCCATTCCACTTGGTGCCCAAGAAAGAACCGGGTGACTGGCGTCCATGCTGTAATGTTGCTGTAATGTGGCTGTAAGGCTGCAGGGGAGCTGCAGTTTCACTAAATACCTTCAATTAATTGTCGTTCGCAAGTGGCTTTTTAAGGAGGATAGGATAGGAATAAACTTTATTTGTCCAACGGTTATGGCTGTTGGTGCCCGGGGCTAGTCTGCCAGGGGTTCATCGCCGGAGAAAAATCTTCCGAGATCCTCGGCAATGGCCCTGGCCCGCTGGACGGCCCACTCCTGGTCCTCGGGTGCCTCTCTCAGCGAGGCGCCCGCCTTCAGAGGGTCCTGCTGTTGTCTTCTACCTTCCTCTTGGTGCTTCTTGATCATGGTGTTGACATTCCCAAACCACATGGGCCATATCAGCCCGTTCGTGCTCGCACCAGGGGCAGCCGGGCGATGGGTGCAGCGCAGGCCACGGACGGTGCAGGTGGTAGGGGTTGGTGAAAGTGCCTGTCAAGTAAATTTCATTATCAAAGCAGTCCAGTATATCTTATGATGTGGTTTAAAATGAAGGAAGTGAAAAACGCTTAACCTTGCACTCGGCCGTGCAACGCTTGAAACAGTGAAGCTGGGCGATCGTAGCCCAGCATTTTCCGGAACTGCGCGCGAACTTTTAGTCTTATTACTCATGGTGATGATAATTTCTTTTCGCGCGTCTCGGACTTATGACCATCACTGCGCGTTGCATAGCGCAGCTTGCAACACGCTCCGTGAATGCGTCTCTCTCTCTCTCTCTCACTCTCATAGTGCGCAAAACCAGTTCATATCGCAGAGCACGAGCGTACGAACGCGCCAGCTGTGGACGAAGACGACGACGTTCGAACGCAATCATATGGTTCGCATAAATTTATGCATGTTCTGCAAGTGTGGCTTTATAGCCTAGTGGTTACGACGCTTGCTTTGAGAGCAGCGGAACGCGGGCTTGAATCCCGCCTCGGCAAGAAAGTTTATTTTATTTTCTTTCTTGGTAGTTTCTTCACACGCACCACAAATTACTGCTAACTTAAACAGCTTCGCTGGTAATAACACCGCTGTTCAATTGTGGAACCGCCCCTTCTGTTCTTCAAATTTGTAAGAAGGCGCGCACATATAGGAGCACTTGGGCTTGCTCCCGCGAATCTAAATGCGCCGTTTTCCGTCCTCGCTCGTAATTCAGAGAAAGTCGATACGGTGCACTGTTTTCAGGTGGATTAAAAGGCGGCAGCGTCGTATTTGATCTGTGTAAATGACAGAAAATTGCCTTTGCCGAATTATTTGAGCGAACGCAGGTCGCGGAATTTGCTTCGTCTTTCACGAAACCCAAAAAGCAAAAAAGTTTGTTTTCATTCTTGAAAAAAAAATGGCTATAAGCATTTCGTCTTCTTTCTTTTTCGGGAAACATGCAGAATAGGCAATCCTTAATTCTGAAAGTAAACTGATACCGTACCTTACGAACTATAGCCCTCACCCAATGTATAGTCCTCAGGGGCCGAATTTTTATAGAAATTAGGTGTTTTATCTTGTCTGCAACCAGTAAACAGTAGGTAAGCAAGCTATTTGTGGTCAGCCAGTTACAGCCTGGGTCCTTTCTTAGTTTGTATATTGGAGCCAAGATTAAAACCCACCAAAATCAGTCATCTTAGCGTTGCCAGAGCACAAGTCAAGCATGTAGGACTTCACGATCGGATCCTTGATGTCTTCATCGCCTTCAGAACCTGTAGTTCTTGCGCCCGGTCGACTACAGCAAGCTAGAAAAATTAAGTGAAGGTGGAGCATTCGATTGTATATTAAAACGTTGTTTTATATTTTGTAACGTATAATTCATACAACCTAGAAGCATTAGGAGGGGCCAGAACGAGCTGCAAATATTGCTTGTGGCCAGCGACGATAATTACGGAGTTGATTTTGCCATGTGATTTAGCACGGGAAAAGTTCGCAGGTGCAGCCTGGTCTCGTTATGTTCAAGCGCACCTCCGATCATCACAAATGAAATTATGTATATTCTGCATGAATCGATAGCCTGCACCCTATGAAATTTCAACTTTCAAACTTGTATAGTCTGTGTTCTATGGGAAATACGATAGTTTCAGCTGTCATCACGGTTGGTTTGTAAATATATTAGAACAGGAAAACCCATCTGCTACGCCCGGCCCTGAAACATTTGCTACAATTTATCACGTGCGTGTACACTACACTAATGCGAATCTATTCGTCGGACGCCTTGCGGCTTCTCAGCTAAAATATAGTTTTCCAAGCTCCCACATCTTAAAAAACTATTTTACCATTTCTAGCGTTCATTTTACCGACTTCGTAGCAACAATTAACGAAAGTTTAGCGACTTGTTTATCTTAGCGAAGCTTAAGCGCCGTCTAATTTTTTTGCAGCGGCACGCTGCGAAAAATTGGGGGACGCTTTGGCTTCGCCTTTAAGAGTGGAACGCGATAGCGTTAACCGGCTCCGTTCGCATCATATTTTTTCTTTATGAGTAGGCTTCACTGCAAGATGCAATATGGGAAAGCCAGCTTACAGAGGCCAAGCTTAGACCAATCCCCTTAAAGTCGGCTTCACCTTTGGACACAAATTTATTGCTGGGAAGATATTTTCCAGGAGCAATCTAAGCCATCCTATATCAAAATGTGAAGGCCCCAGGATTTTTTTATTATTTCAATAATTGTTTGCTGTTTCCCCGAGGCGCGCACGTGTCCAAAATGTTAAAAGGCTCGGTTTTCAACATTCCCCTCAATGTTTCCTAGAACCAAAGTACAGCGAAACACCATGAGAATTGAAGGACGTTTAGGATTCGCCTTTAAGAGTGGAACGCGATAGCATTCAAAGTTCCCTGGATGCTTATCAGGTTTTTTTCTCGTATATTCAAATTACAATCCGACGCTAACACGCCTGTAGGTTATGGTTAAATCCTACTTTGCAGTTTTTATGGCTAATTTTACAAATTCATGTTTTTTTTTTTCACTAAGGCCTTCCGCCCCACGGAGGGCCTGTGTGGTTTGCGTGGTTGGGGATGATTTGGTTCGACATGATTATTTCTGCCAGACGCCGATGCTTAACGCCGATGCCGAAGCCGACGCCAGATTTTCTGCGACAAGGGGTCCTTAACGCTATCCGTTACCAAGTAGGTAGCAATGCATACCTAAGACTGGTACATTAAGAGTGACCCAAGTTGTCTCCTAGCTTGGACCACCAGATAGTGTTGGCCACTGTCTTCCCAAGCCGGCCGCATGGGTGACTGGGTATGTAGCTGAATTAACTGCTTGTTGCTGGCTACTGTCTGACCTAGCAGACAACTTGGCTCACTGGGTATATGCTGGCTGCTGTCTTGCTGAGCAGACATGAACCACTGGTATGTACCTGAATATACAACTTGTTGCTGCTTGCTGTCTGGCCTAGCAGACAACTTCGGTGCTGCGTATGTAAATTGGTATGTGTGTGTCCTTTCTTGGCCATTCCTCCAGAATGAATTCACCAAGTAGACACAAGGGTTACGTACTACAGCGTTGGATATATTAAAGTGAGAGTGCCCGATCCTCAACAGGAAATTGCGCGTCGAGTGTGGCCGCTCGATGGATAACCACTGCAATAAAGTTGCTTGCTACTGGGATACCAAATGTAGGGGGGGGGGGGGGGGGTTGCAACGAGGTTTAAAGCGGGTGAAGTGATTACACCATACCTAGTGTCGTTCATTCATTCGGCTTGGTTGTAGGCAGTGAGATTGCTTAGAACCTTTCTATAAGGTTCATGTTACCATAAGGATTTCTTTATTCACATAGGACAATGCCATTATACAACAGGTTCCCCAAGTAAGCTAGCGCTGACTCCGACAATCATCGACCATTGGCTCTGCTCATTGATAAAGCGAAAGCTTTACTAACCTAGTCGAGCCGAGTTTCGCCGTCGCCAGCAATTTGACCTCCATTCGACCGCAAAAACCAATCGTCGTTTGGATTTGAACCAAGTGGATGCGTGCCACACTTCTAGAAGAAAACAAAATACGCCAACAATTACCCAATACTGCCTCGTATCTAAACCACGTCACATTTATTCAGATAATCTTATCTGAATGTATATTCCGACACACGGCACGTGCGGACTGCAGTCAGTCTGAAGTCCTTTCTGCCAGAACGTTTTTTTTTCTTTTAAATACAATCTTTCTTAGCATCACTCGCATACTTTCGTTTTCATTTCTTTGACCCTCTATCGACTACCCAAGCACACATTGATGTTGGAACATTACGCTCCGGTAACTCAAATAAATCGTGGCACAATATATCTACGAGTATGAATATTGTTGCGGCTCGACGCGTGCTCCAGAGCAGCCGTAATCGAGATGGTCGTGTCTTGTGAATCAACAAGCTTTAATACTTGAAGATACGTTACACTCAGCGCATTTCCCATTTTAGTGTTCTTTTTTATTGCAGGAGACCCTGCCCCTGCTGCAGAACCCAGGGCAGAGCAACAAGTTATACAGCTCCAGGAAGTCCATGGTGGGATATAAATTTGACTGTCCAGTACTTTACAGACAGCTGGTTAATTTGCGGTTGGTGGACCCACTACAAGATACTTAAAGCAACTACACTTGGTATACATTTACATTAGTATTCTTACACTACGCGAACTTCGAATATGGGATTTCCAGATATCGAATGGGGGTGTATGGAAGTGAAACCGATATTCTCCAGCTTCTATATAACCAACACCACAGGATCTCCCGCGGTCCTCTATAAAGCTCAAATGACCCTACACTATATTGAAACTGTGGTTCATGGGGTATCTCGAATAATAATTATGGATGTCATGAACGTCAAGAATTTATTTCGAAAAGCAATCTTCGAAAGGTGATGTCCTGAAAGCGCTTACAATAACAGGTATTACCCATTCAGCTCTGTTCTTCGCGTGTGCTATGTAGTGTTCAGGCACCTACATACGCACCGTGGTTGCTTAGTGGCTATGGTGTTGGCCTGCTAAGCACGAGGTAGCGGGATTCAATCCCGGCTACGGCAGCCGCATTTCGATAGGGGCGAAATGCGAAAACACCCATGTACTTAGATTTAGGTGCACGTTAAAGAACTCCAGGTGGTACAAATTTTCCGGAGTCGCCCACTACGGCGTGCCTCATAATCAGATCGTGGTTTTGGCACGTAAAAAACCCATAATTTTTTTTATAGTGTTCAGGCACCAACAAATTTCACCTACGCTTGTACACATTTCATTCATGTGGACGCTGGTTTTAATACCGCATGGTATAATAAATAACCATACCACGGCGGCCACATTTCGATGGGGGCCAAATGCGAAAACACCCGTGTACTTAGATTTAGGTGCCCGTTAAAGAACCCCAGGTGGCCCAAACTATTCCGGAGTCCCCCACTACCGCGAGCCTCATAATCTTATCGTGGGGGTTTTGGCACGCAAAACTCCATAATTTAATTATTTACTGAATAACCATGAAAACTTTTCTTTCGAAGCAGTCAATACAGCATAAACTCAACCACATATTCGAACACTTATTATGCGGACCTAAATTGCATTCAAGTTCTAGTTCAAGTTCTTGACAAGGGGTGTAATTTTGAAACTGGAAATATGGCATCGGGAATAATCTCTTGTTAAGAGGGGAGGCAAATTAAATCTTTCGGTTGGTTCAGCGCTCACTAAAACGGGGGCAAATATAAGAAATGCACTGGACTTGCGCTGACTCACAGCTATCTTGCTTTATTGAGAAACATTAGTATATGCAATAACACTATCGGAAGAACAGAGAGATAGGGCACCCAAAACATTCTACATGAACGCATGACTGTCTTATCGCGGTTATCCTAATTTACACATGCTAGAGAGGTAGCTAAACCTAACCTCACTCAGGGCGATGGATGGCAGGCTGACACACCGAACACCGACACACCAATGCAGAACACCTCGATTACAACCCTTGCATGCAGGAAAGTACTAAACATGCTGAGAAAGCAGATGTGACTGAATGACAACTGAAAGCGAAACCAAGAAAAAGTACGGAATAGTTAGTACTGCACAACGGTCATACACTCACCAAAAGATAAATATTCCGAGACACTAACGCCGGCACAAGATCACCGATTAAAGAATGCGAAAACATTTATCTGTTTAAAGCCGTTAGCCTAGACACGATAGAGCTATTCACAATGAAGATGATAAACAAGACTGACGAAGTTAACTGAAAGGGTCAACAAAGAAAACCCAAGGAGAAAGTAAACAAACAATACTTAAGGCATACTCGTGGGCTAGTTGGTTAATCATGGTGAAATATGGCAGCGCACTTCGACACCAGGACGCAACACAGTGAAAAAAATGTTCGCCGTTTTGTGCGCTCGTATTGGTTAACTGTGTTACTTGCTTGTGTGGAAGTTCGCTGCCATATTTCACCAAACAATAGCTATTCAGGAACTGATACTGCAGGGTTAGATTCCCGTAACATTTCCGCGACCACAAGTTCACTGCAAAAATAACAAAAAAGCGCCTAAGAAATAGACAATAGTGACACGTGCGTGATGTAATCTATAAGTGAAATAAAAGATAAAAAAATAAAGAAAGCACTGGCGATAAATATCACAAATCAAGCTTCATTGCCGATGTGAAAGCACCGGTTGATGATAACCCTACTATGAGACATGGAAGCGTGTTCTATTGTGCTATGGTTTAAGGAAAAAAGGAAAAACGGTATGCGTTTGTTTTAACTCGTGGCATTAGAATCGCCTTGCTGTGTGTGTTTACATCTCAGGGGCCTTGCACTCTTATACTGCATGTAACTATCCAATTACATCTTTGTTCTACTGTTTAAAACATAAAAGAGAATTTGCAGTCGGTGTAGTTTCCTGCAGGATTCGAGAGTAACAACACCGCTTAATTGCCTAAGGTGAAATTGAAGATGAATCTGAACAAATTCAATGCAGTTTATATCAGATTTGGTGTGAGGATCTCAATGTGTGTTAGCGTATTACAATAACGATCTAATTAACATCGTATTGGCCACAAACTTAGTTTTACAAGTGCAATGTGTTAGACGACTTCTTAACACCTTAACATGTAAAGTTTATGCAAAGCTAATAAAACTGTATTTCACATGACTGCTCCAGGTTAGCGTAGAGTTTAGATTTATAGAAGTAATTGAATTGGTCTACAGAAAAAATTGGAATAGGTGTGAACTCTCATGTGAACACGTTTGGATACGTTTATTTGCATTCGACATAATCAGCAAGAATTCTTAATTGCTGACAAGAAGTTCTTTAGTCTTTGCTAATCTTCGTCTCAGTCAATGTGCATGTATGCAGCACAATCGTCTGCAAATAAATAAACGAACTGGAGAGGTGATTGGTAAATCACTAATATGACTTAAAAAAAATTAGCGGCCCGAGTACCGATTCCTGGTAAACGCCTGAGAGAACGGATAGAAATTCCGAGTTCGAGTTGCGTATGTGAACAAATTGGTTGCTCTGTGTAAGGTGCAGTCGACCGATTCTGTAACAGTCCCGCACGAGCGTCGACTGGGCAGCCGGTCAGCGTTTCTAGAGAGAGAGAGAGAGATTGTGGTTGTAAAGAAGAAGAGGCGCCATCTTCTGCAGCGTTTCTAACGGAGCGAAGCGACGAGATCAGCAAGAGTAGCGCGTGCGCCCAAAGTTCACATGAAGTGCAAGTTTATTCTGCTAGGCTCTTCCCACAAGCAGAAGACCGCCCCTCTCACGATTAATTCAGTAGAAACTTCCCTGCTTATCGGAGACAGCAAGTGTGCGTGAATCCGAACGTGTCTTCTTGAAATATATGCTGCTGTAGTCCACATGCATCTTAAGATAAAGAACAAATCGCGCAAAAAAGGAGAAATGGTTGATGCGCCACTTTTGAAACTAGATAGAAACGTTGATAGTTCACTCTTGCGCTACTCTTTCTTGCCCCTGTGATACAGTTGCACCGTAGCTTTGCACGTTTTGTACATTATTTTCCTGCGCTCGCGCACTAGAGCAGTGGCCGCTAAAAAACGAAACAGGACGCAAGCCAGTGGCACATGTTCCCGCTACCTCCATTCAGCAAGGATACTTGCGCCGAATTAAACGGCTCAGGGGCTGTGTCGTGCTGGTAGGAATAGCCTAGCAGACAAAAGTTGCGTTTCGAGTGAACTCGGTGTGCATGCGCTAGTCCTACTGATCTTGTGGCATCCAGCCGTAACGAGGCGCTGACCGGCTGGACAGTCGACGCTCGCGCGGTACTGATAAAGAATCGGTCGACTGTACGTGCCAAGCCATGTACAATTTTAGTCTTCTAGGAGGCATCGGAACTTCAACATTAGGTTTGCGAGCGACACACGCTCAATGCCCTGTAAGAAGAAAAAAGTGTGCCTTGTCTTGGATAACTGCTCGGCGCACTACATCCCGATGTTCGACGCATGTGGAAATACGGTTCTTCCCTCCTAACGCAACATTCGTCATTCAACCATTGGACCAGGGAATAATAAACGGCATGAAATAAGTCATAAAATTGCTACAGAAATTCTGGAAAATTCCTACTAATGCATAAGCATTCATTGGCTTGGCTGTAACTTCGCTTTTGCTTACCTGATTTTTCTGTTTACCTTGTGATGAAAACTCGCGCCGATGGACTGAATCTAATCACTGCCGCCGTTGAATGACTGGTAACTTTTGCTGCTCTAAGCTGGACGGGGTCGGTCGTGTGCATAGGAGCCACGAAGGAAGAAGTTCACTCTTCGGGATCCGTTTTGAGACTGGTTTATTGTGCAGTTGTAAATGACTAGAGTCTGGAAAGGAAAGTGGGAAGAGAGAAGCAAGGAAACACAATAATAGGGCGTGAGTGAGGCACCCGCAGTACCATGGAGAGGGTGCAGTCGACACTGTCGGGTCAGTGACACGGGACAAGGTGGTATTCATAATTAACTTGCTCGGACGGCTTTGTTAGGGGACCCCCTCGGCTCTTGCTTCTGGGTAGCGTCTTCGCAGTTGTCATCGAAGGTCTTGTTAGGCGCCCCCGCCTCCGCTCTCGCTTCTCATTAGCATCTTCAAGGTTGTCATCGAAGGTGTTAACATCCTCCCCGCAATGAGCACCGGCTCATTCCTGGCCACCATTGTCCACACAGGCTGGCAATTCATTGAGCTCGAGGGTGTGCAAAGATTGTATTGGTCGTCGCAGCTCCCTTTGGTTTGGAAGCGCATATTCGGCCGTATCTAGGAGCCATCGTCCCCGAGGAGAACTATGTCACCCTTACTGATGCCTCTTTCGCTGCCTGGCTTGGTGACATGCGGTGTGCGAAGCTGCAGCAGGTATTCGCGTATCCACCGTAGGCAGAACGTGTCCACAAGCCCGGTGCGTCGCCTTCATTGGCGTGTTTGTCTCTGCTGTCCATTTTGCTTGAGCGGTTCCTCGGAAGGGAAGCGAGCTCGTTAGCCTGCGACCGACGAGAAAGTGGGCCGGGGTCAAGGGCATAACTCCCCCGTGTCCGAAGAGAAGAAAGTCAACGGACGAGAATTTACGGCAGCTTCGGCTTGTGTTTTAACCATGGAGGGGCTGTCATTGTGAAGGCAGCTCCTTCCGAGCACTCTTCAAAGGCTGGCCTTCACGGTACGCCGCTCCAGTAGCCACCCCAGTACGCCGCTCTCTCAAAAATAAATTTCCAACTGGTTATGTGTGCACTAAAGAAGGACCGGACTTCGCTTCCCTTAATGGCGCGAGATATTTTGTTCGGATCTTTAGAAGCGCGTTTAAATGTCAGCGCATTGTCCGACAACGCAGTCTTGCATATTCCCTTCCTTGACATGAATCTTTTGAACGCCATCAGAAATGACATCGCGGAGAGGTCCCTAACAAGCTCGAGGTGAACGGCTCGTGTCGTCGTAGAAGTGAACAAAGCGATATAAGCTTTGTGTTCGGACCCGCTATCGTTGTAGAAAATGGGCCCCGCAAAGTCATACCCGTGATTTCAAATGGATCAGCCTGGGTGACTCGGTGGGGAGGAAGCGGGGCAGTGCGCTCTTCTGCGGCTCGGCAACTTTGCTTATGACACGGAAGAGAGCGTCGAATGACCGATTTGATTGCCTGTCTTCCTCGAATAATCCAACCGCGTTGTCAAGTTGGGACAACGTGTCCCGTATTCCTGCTTGCAGTAGACATATATGCTCCTAAGAAATAAGCAAGCGTGGGAACGGATGAGACAGTGACAGTATTACGGGATGCTTAGCAGTTTCTTCTTCTGTGCTGTACTGAAGCCGCCCGCCAACTCTCATTATACCATCAGCGTCCAAAGCTATTACTGACGATCCCCGTTCGCGCGGCCTGGCAGCACGTAGCGCGGCAGCGTCGTTTCCGAACGTGTCTAATTGACAGTCTCTTTGTCAAATCTTTTCTGCATCGGCTACATCTTCAGCCGTCAACTCTCCCGCCAGCTTCGAGTGGCTTCGACCGTTTTGAATGAACCGCCTGACCCACACTGTTACGCGCAGCACTCTTGTCAGTCAGCTGTGGTCTTCGAGGTTCATAAGTGGCTCTGGCGTGCTCGATCTGATGGTGCGCATAATTTGGACCGCTAGCTCTTCTGCTAGCGAGATGCAGTCCTTGCATCTGACCAGCGCCGCAAGCAAGATCCCGCTGGTAAGCAATTCAACCGGGTTTCTTTGCCGGGACAATGTTTCCACATAGTTGGATCTGTTTGCGTTTGGATTTCCTGCACCCGATTAGAAACGAAGCGTTCCCACCTCAACGCCGAGCTCTTAATCCAACTGAGTGCGACGGTTGAGTCTGTCCAACAATGCACGGAAATATCGTTAACGTTCATTTTCTCTGTCAGGCAACTTGCGAGTCGTGCCCCAATCAACGCTCCCATTGGCTATAGCCGCGGCAGTGACAATCACTTCAATGGAGAGACTCTGGCTTTTGCCATTAAGAGCACTAGGGTGATTTCACCATATTCATTTTGCGTTTTTATGTAAGCTACTGTGCCGTATGCTTTCGGGCTCGTGTCGCAAAATAAGTGCAGCTCAGATTTTCTTCAGGCATCTCTTAGGTTACGAGCTGATATTCTTGGGAATGACATCTGCCGGAGTTGAGGAAGCTGCTTGCATCATTTGTCCTATGTCTCCTGTAAATATGAAGCTTTTCTTCCCACGCTGCACCACGCTCCCAGAGCTTTTGTAACATGACCTTCGCCTTGATGGTAATGGCCGAGAGAAAGCCAAATGGGTCGAAAATGCACGCTGAAGCCTGTAATAGGAATCGCTTCGTGTCCTGCCGACTTACCAAAAGCCCAATCAGGGTGGGCATCTCAAAAACGAATTCATCTGTGTCAGGCCTCCACTCTACACCGAGAATGTTTGTGGGGCCCAGATCCGGTAGAGTTTTTTGGGCGCTTTCAGTCTCGACAAACGATGCAATCAGTTTCGTGTGGTTTGATCGCCATTTCCTGAGCTTCATACCTCTAATCTCGAGTATGGTCTGCGATTCTCTGATTATGCGCTCTGCCTCTTTTACACTGTCAACACCAGTAACAAAGCCGTCTACATACAGGTTGTCACTCAGGATCTTAGCGGTGCGGGAAAATTTCTCCTCTACAGTTTTGAGATGGTGACGTAAAGTAGCTGCGCGCAGGAACAGGCTGCATGTAGCGCTGAATGGCACCCTTGTCATCTGGTACTCTTCGACCGGAGGGAGCGCGTCGCCCTGCCTTGGTGCACTTTGATACCACAGAAAGTGGAGAGCGTCGCGCTCCTTTTCTGCAAGCTCGATTTGAAGTAAAGCTTTTTCTATATCGGACATTGTGACCACATTGTGCACTCGGAATCTAGTCAGGATGTCCAATAGGTTTGGATTTAGGTTAGGTCCTACGAAGAGGACGTCGTTTAGTGACAGCTTCCCCGCGGCTTTGGTAGAGGCATCGAAGACGACCTTCAACTTGGTTGTTTTGCTACCCGGCCGGACAACACCTCGGTGTGGCATGTAGTATATGGGCCCCAGCGAGGTATCACCCAGTTTGTTTGCTTCCTCGGCATGTCCGGCTTGCAGGTAGTTCTTAATCACCTAATCGTAGCCGAGAATTATGTCGCAGCAACTTCGGCGTTAGTGAGTAAAGGCTGTGCGATGCCGTGCTCTTGGTGTCCATCACGTCTGCCGCTTTCTCTCTCCATGGGAGAGTTACTTCACATCTACCGTTCTTTTGTACGATGTTTTCTTCAAAGGCCCGAAGAACGTTGTCGTCTTTCGCGGTCAGCTGTGCATCGTCGACGATCCCAAAGTGCTTCAGCTTCCAGAATGACCTCAATTGACGAGACATTTCGACGTGTTCTGTGGTCACGCCTACCCGCATCACTGCGGTGCTCGCTAGGTAGGTTGCAATGGATGATGTAGACTCCGTGCCCTGTAATGTCCACCCAAACGCAGTTTCCACCGCCACGAGATTCTCACAGAGGCGCTTGTCATTTCCTGTTGTTATGTCCCAATAGCTATCTGCCCCGATAAGCAGCTCAACTCCAACACCAGGATGGTAACCGTCAGGTAAGGAGTCAACAAGCTGGAGGCCTTGTTCATGAGCGATGCTGGCTGTGCAGTCGTCAGGTGGTGGCAGGAGGTCTGCGCAGATCTCGCGCACCTCTAGTGCTTCGATGCGGACTCTGGCGTTGTTGCACCAGTTCAGTAGCCAGCATTCCACTCGATGACATCTTCTTTCCTCAGACGGCTTCTCGATTCCGAAGGCGTAGATAGCGAGCTTCTCCCCTCCTGTGACGCGAAGATTGAGGCGCCGGGAAACCTCCTGTCGCATAAATGTTCCCTGGTTGCTACCATCGAGCAGCATTCTCACCAGAGCACTCTTGTGCTGGCGCTCGTAACATCTGTAGAAGCACACGGGTCACTCCCCGTGTTGATCCCACCTGAAGCGACGATTGCACTCTTGTCTCTGCTGGTGCAGCATCTTCAAATGAGGGAGGTCGCGTCAGTCTTTGATTGAGTTCGCAGACGCATGTTCCGTGTCGTCCTGAGCATTCGGAGCACTTCAGCCATCTTGCATTGCTGCACTCAGCGGCCCGGTGCTTCTTTTTCGCACACCTGTAACAGCGCCTTTCCATTGACATCACCTCCTTCTTCTTGTCTATGGGTAAGGGGGCGACACAGTTCGCTGGTTGATGTCCCTCTGCATCACTAAATGCCATTGCGCCTCGCCGCCGGTTACGGTGAGAACTGACGCCGGTGGGTTTTGAGGACGAGCGTCCCCTTTGATCGGTGCTTTCTGTTTGATAGCGGCGTCCTGCACGTGGCGTAATGCACTCGGGGCTCTCTCTCTGCTCTCAACTTCCCCTCTCATGGAATCCATGGAACAGAGAAGCTCGTCTTCGGGTGTTTCAGGTGAGGCGGCTTTCCGTTGGAAGTACGCCGAAAAAGTTCACTTGGGATGCTTTTACGAAGAACTGTAAGACGCAGCGTGCCGTATGTGCTTGACGACACTCCAAGTGCCTCTTTCATCGTAGAGGGCCCTATTTCATCGTAGAGGGCCCTCAGCCTATTGATGTCACGTAGAATGTGCACTGGGCGGACTTCAAGCAAACGCGACATGTGATTCTCAATTATGACGTCTACTTTCCCAAATCGTTCGATGAGGGTCTTCACCGCGATATCGTAGTTTCGATCGCTGATCGACAGCCCTTCTATAGCAATAGCGGCTTTTCCGGTTAGGGAACTCGTTAAGTATTGGAACTTGGTTATTGTAGGCAGGGTGCTGTTCTTGTGAACGGGTTATTTGAATTGGTTCCCGAATTTCTGCCACGAGCGCAGTATCTTCGCTGAATTTTGCGATTTCTAACTTCGGTAATTTGGTTGTTGTTGATGGCGGCTGGAATACTGTGCCTGGGACGGAACCCATGTGGTGTGCTTCCTGATCTGATGTGTTGACTGTCACTGACAGAGTTGTTGACCTGCTCTCGTTGGCTGTCTTTGACTTCTGAGAGCTCTCTTGAGCTTTGTTTTGAGGGAGCATATCTTCTCCGTGCATGCAGCGCAAGCTTCTAATTCTGCATCTAATTCTTGAAGATCTATCTTCTTTTCGATGCTCTCATTTACAGATTTCAACTTATCTGCTTGTTCAAGAAGAAGGTCAAGGTGGTCCTCAATCTCACCCTCTTCAATGGTTGGCGATTGCAGTGGGTCGCTGGCCGCTGCGATGATCTTGCCGACAGCTTTTCGCGGGGCAGCCTGCTTCTTCGGCAGTCGTTCCATGGCGCTTTCGATGTCAGCCGGCGAAGTAATGCCGGGTTTCGGCACCAAAATGGGATGAATACTGGCGCCGATGGGCTGAATCTAATTACTGCCCTTGAACGACCACTAACTTTTGCTGCGCGTTAACTAAGCTTGACGACGTCGGCCGCCCGCGCAGGAGCCACGAAGGAAGAAGTTCACTCTTTGGGATCCGTTTCAATACTGGTTTATTATGCAGTAGTAAATGACTAGAGTGTGGAAAGGAAAGTGCAAAGAGAGAAGTAAAAAAAAACACTGTCAAAGGGCGTGAGTCAGGCAGCTGCAATACCGTGGATGGGGTGCAGTGGCCAGTATCGGGTCGGTGACACGGGACACACTGGTATTCACAATTACCTTCCTTGGACGGTTCTGTTAGGGGCCCCCCTCGGCTCTCGCTTCCCGGTAGCATCTTCATGGTTGTCATCGATGGTCTTAACATACCTATTGTTTTTACGGTGTCAAAGAAATGAAATTCGTTTAACGAATGGTGTGGAGATGAGTTTCTAGGAAGCTGCAATGGAACCCGCATAATGATTGTATCAGCTGAGACGGCACACCTTCACAACCAGTTTCACCACAGCTGCTCTTTCTCTTTTTGGCGTTATTCACCTTTTTCCTTTTTTTTATTCCGACCTTGACTCGGAGACGGTGACGTCACCCCTTTTTAACGCCACCAATCATTTATTATTATTCTCATACTATTACCACAATTACCAATCTATAATCCTTATTTTTATACCCTGCACCCCCACATCACGCTTCTCTGCACATACATCTTTCAAGACAGCCTGATGAGAACGGTGTTCTCTCTGATAAATTTAGTTTGGTTTCAATTATTTCTTATCGCTCATGAAGCTATCAACAATCAACATTACACTATTACCACGATTAAAAGCTTTAACTTAGCAAGAACACAATTTTCTGCAGATGCAAGGCATTATACATCTCGCGTGACAGACAGATTTTGCTGGGATACTTGCGATAGAACGCTTGCACATTAAAATTTTTTCCCTACACATGTTCAAGCATACAGTAAAATCATACAAGGAAGTACTGGTACGCCTCTATCATGTTAGACTTGTTCACTGCTTCGATTTGATTTTAGTTGCGCTTTAACATATTTGTTCACTTAAAATTCATTTCTAAATATTACACCCAGTTCGCGTATCTTACGTACTTCCTCTAACCGGAAATGATTAAGCACCAGTAACCACTCCACGCTAAGTTTTTCCTGCCATCATGCTCCTGCAGGGTCCTTCCTCCCGTTTCCTGGATGGTAGCAGACTCCTCCCTATACCATGTTTTTCTATATTGACTTTCAGGACATTATTGCCTTTGAAAAAAACGTAATTGTAAATCTTCACCCTCATGATTACGTAAATAAATTTCTATGTGTCTCCAGTGTGTGCATTTTCTATGTGTCTGTTAGAACTTGCCGGATGAGGGTGACGATGTGTTTCCAACTTTGGAACTAGCTTATCATCTTTGGAACTAGTTGCGAAATGCGCTTGATGTATTGCGTATATTGTGTAGAATCATGGTTAATTATGGCCTTGAAAAAATGTACCTAATCAAAATGCATACACCTTTGATTATGTTCTAACATGAATGTTCCTGCGTGTATGTAGTTGCATTTCTAGGCAATGCGTTTCCTAAGTTTTTTAGCACTCACTTGACGATGGTGCCTTGGCGGAAGTTTTTTGCGCGTCACTCATTCGATAGAGTTACGTAGGTCTTTGTTGTACTGTGTCATCACACTTGCTTTGTTAATTCTGTTTAAATCTTTTTCTGTACATCTTTGCGCGAGGTTTCCGCATTGTTTACCTAAACAGTATAAATGTGCATATAAATCTAAGTAAATGAGCGCTCTTGCATGTCTTCTTCATCAAAATGCGGCCACCTGGGGCCGGGAAAGAACGCATGTCCTCGAAGCGGAATGCATAACGACCTGAAATCTGAACTGACCTAAGTCTGAATCTGAACAGACCTAAAAATAACAAGTTCTTTTACTCCATAAAAATGCCGACGTTCAAGTATTGGAAAATAAAATAAGGGCCCATACCTTGATTGACAGAAAGTACAAAGCATTCATTAAGGTATAATTAAAATAGAATCAGTAACTACACTTTTAAAGCGATATTTAGTAATATTTAACATTGAAATCGCCCGTTACGTAACTCGCAGCCTAGAATCATGTATACAGTATTAGCTTTTCTTACTCTTGGTGCCTGAAACGCCTAAGAACAACACATGTAAACACATGCCTTTATCGCGCAAGTTTTTTATCCTGTTACCTGGTTTCTGACAATGTCGCGTATTGAGGCCTGGCGCGAGAAGAAGCCACAGCAGTTCTGCACTTTTCTTCAACAAAGAAGACGAAGTACTGTGAGTTTAAGCGTGAATAATGTTACCTAATTTCTACAATTTTCTAGCATTCATAAGTGGTCAACCTAGTACGCAAAAAAAAGTGAGACATTGATAATTATTACGATGTATATTTTTGCACAAGGCGGCACGTGAACTGATCATGTAATTTTAACTAGCCCGGTATTTTGTTGCAAAATTATTTTCCGTATTTCTCTCCACGGAATATTTTTAGGTCGAACGGTGTGGAAGACACTTAAGTATTGGAATTGGGCAGGGAAGTGTGGCGTGTTTGTTGTGACTCCAAAGGGCGACACTACAAGTAAGTATACATTTCAGTAACTCGGAACCTTTTATAGATTTCCCGTGAACCACACGCATGACAACGACACTGTAGAAGTTAAGATGTAAAATAAGTGAACATTTCCATTAGCCATAATTATGCATCAAAGCGCCACTCTCATGCGGAGATAAACTAGTCTCTTGACAGCGCACGTCGGCTCAACTTCCTTTATTGTGCAATTGTATTCATTTATTATCGCTTCACGAATGCACCATTGTGAACGAGTTCTTCAGAACTCTCAGGTATGATGTAGTTGAGGTACCACTTTACCCATATTTTTCTCGGGTATGTTACACTCGTGGAACACTGACGTGCATGACAACTCAATGCGCTTTGTCGGCAAGTGGGTGAGTGTCATATTCCTGATGAAAAACTTATTTCCCTACCTTTGAGCAACGCCATACTTGCGCAAGGTAACTCTTGCCCAAAGGCACAGGCATCCCATTCATAAGGACACTGTGCAGGGTGTGAAATATACATAGTGTGTCTTAATTACGCACGTATTCGTACAAAGCGTATACCACCGCTATCAGCCTATGGTTACCTCCTACACCTCTTCGCAAAACAATCTCATTTGAAGTGAACATTTGCGAGATATTCGCCATTCTTTACACGTAATAGTTGGCTATAAAATATGGGAAATGATTCAAGCAAGATGCAATGAACACTCTTAGACTGGTTCGTTTTGCTTGGTTGGCACCTATCTTTATCGGTAATTTGACGCATTCTCTTGAACAATGTTAACTATGTTAGTTGGGTTATGACGGTGATAAGTTTCTCAGTATAACACATTTTATAAGCTTTTTTTTCAAGTAATTGACCATGTATTGTCTCAACGACTAATGGTGTCTCTTATGCGTCGAACGTCTTTTCGTAAACTATGAAGGTTATGAAAATTACAATGGTTTCGTCATGTTGTTCCTACAAGGCTGGCGCCTGCGGGTAGCAACATCCTTCTCCTCCTTGATGGCCATCAATTTGCGCATTTTTTTCTAAATCCAGGCTGTTTTCTTGGATGATTAAATACTATGGTCGTATAATAATTTTTGATTATTCAAATCAAATAAATGTTTGATTACTACCGAAAACTAGACAGGAATAGCGCAATTTAACTTTTTACTTAGTTCTTCATTATGAATTCTTAACATATTTGCCATGTTTCGAAGCATTTTGGATATTTCTAGTCATGAGGAATTTACAGTGGAGAGTAAGAAGTTTTCCCAATACAAGATCCCTGCCATCGCCTAAGAAACTAACAGTTCTTTCGTCTTCTCTCACCGTTTTTGGCGTGGACGTGTCGTTCAGTGCTCTTGTCAGTTAAGATCTTGTTACGTACGTGTGTACCTTTCCTTCTGCGGGTACACCTAATTTGGCTTTGTTGCCGCTCTTGTTATTCAACCGTAGCTTTTATACGCTATCCTGAACCGGCGATGTAATGCTAAAAAAAAACTGCTGCTTTTAGAGCAGCACGGGTGGTCGGCACACACTTGTTTTCGGCCCGCGCTCGTGCCACTGCTCCCGCGTTCATCATCGTCATCTGCTTCCACAGATGGCTGCGTTGCCGCTAATAATTCCAGCATAGACTTTCACTTCTCATCTGTCGGCGTTATAGGGAGGCTGCGTTTAGGGGGTATGAGTTTTGCATTGTCTTACGTGACGAAGAAATTTAAATTTGATGAAACTTCATGGAAATCTATCCAGAATGAATGCGCTCGGGAAAGGGCTCGTCGTCGACGTGCCGATTCTAGTGTGAAGGCTTACAGGTGAAATGTCAGCGGAGAACCGCGGACCCAGGGTTGAGGAAGGGCGATATTCAGGGCAAAGTAAGCGTCGTCTAGCCCTCCAGGAACCCGACAATGGTGGTGCACACCTCGGCGATGCTTACGCCAACTTCCCCGGTGCGACGACCAGAATTTAACGCGAATTTCTCGACCGGCACTTTGGAGCCACCTGCTGTGTGAGTGACCAGTTTTGGTTCGAGCACAACGTGGTACTCGTAAGCGCAATTCATTCGGAGGAACACCGAAGAAACACACGACGAGCTTCGCTTACCCCCATTTCCTCGACAGGGGAAGGGCTACTGATTTTTGTACATTTTATCATAGAAATGTCTGCTGCCTTCATTACAGGAACGACATTGTAGATACATTTATTTTTCAAGTTTGATTGCAACATTTTGTTTCTGCGGATGAAAAGCCGGTTTGCTACCGATTTCATGCTTGGTTCGTTGTTTACTGACTCCGCAATCATCGTAGATTCAATTTCGAATGACATTGATTTTGTGATTTTGCGGCAGATATTGTAGTTCGTATGCAATATTTCAAGAAATCACTACGAATCGCTTACCCTACTTCCTTTGATAAGAAGAATGCTCTACTATACTTACGGTCTATAAGATATTTTGATGTGAAAGCACGAAATGGCGCATTGAGCGATAAAGCCGGCGTCAGTAGCAGTGAAATGACACCTAAATTACCATTGGCTGCGATGCCACGTCATGTGCGCGTCTGGAAATGGCAGAACAGGCGAAAGGGCACATCTACTGCTTCGCTTGTATGTCAGGCGTTGCGTGAGGGGCGAGGGCATTGCCGTGATGTCACGTCACTGTCGCTTTCGGAAGCCTGTGCTATCCACGCGTTCCATGTCCGTGCAAACTCTCGCTGGCTCTCTAAGTTCGCCTCGGTAATCACTATAAAGAAATTAATGTATAAAATACAGAACATATTGGAAAGGAAAAATTTGGCAGTGGTGAGTTTCGAACGTAAAACCCAATGGTCATAAGTGGAGTGTCTTGCCCACTGGGCTAAACCAGCGCCTTCTAGATGACAGGTCTGTGCACTCTGCTTTATGACATCATGATACTTGGACCGAAAGTTCCATTGCTAAGCCCGGCATGTCGAAAGCAGTGGCGTCACAATCACCGCGGCTTACTAGGGAGTGTCCTCATTAGATTATATGGCAGTCGGGCAAGTTATCATGACCTCATGAATTGAAGTGCACCGGCGATGGGCTATCTAGGAGGCGTTGGCCGTGCGCCTTGATGAAGTCGGAAGTATCATAGAAATTCCTGCTGCCTTAATTACAAGAACGACACTGTAGAATATTTATTTCATCCATACTGATTGGCGTCCAGATCGCTTCCTTTTAATTGTGGCTAAGCATCTCAACGCGCTCGTTCGCCCGCAAGGAGTTATATTAACTCGAAGGACCGCTCAACGTCGTTCAATTGGACATTAATGCTTTCGCATTCACAACTCATAACAAGTGCTTTGGTGTCCTCGAATTTTTCTTCGGCAATGCGATTCATTGATGCTTACAGCAGTGTTTTGAAGTCACTGAAATATTATACCTCGTTTAAAGCCATGTTTCATAGTTCAATTCACACCGTACCCTACTCGCATCATGCACAGAACTTGACAAAATAGATGCGACATATTTTCTTCCAATAGTGACTTGACAAAGTATTGCGACACTCGCACATAATTCCCTCATGTAGAACATTATCATAAAATGTGGGGCCTAGAGCGTTCATAGAAAGAGACAGGTCACAAATAAAGCAGGTTGTGACAGTTATTGGTTCCGTGGAGACGACGAGCCTAGCGAAGATAGTGTGATTCAACCATCAGAGTTTAAAGCCACATTCTTAAGGCTACAATGGTGGAGGCTCACTAGACGCTCCTTGAGTCACACTGCTGCTGCTGCTGTTCTGGATTCAACACATCGCTCACACCTAAGAGGTGGATTGGCCCCATTGGAGGTATTAAAATGCACACATAACTAAGAACAAAATCAACAGACACTCACTGAAGCAGCAGTGATTGGGTAACATAGTCATTCCAAATTTTATATGGCCCACTGAAAAAAAATTTTTGGCACCTCGCGCTTGGCATACTTAGCAACGTAACCTTCCCGACGCTTGAATGAAATTATGCCTGCCAGCTATGATATAGCGCTGTGGCTTGTAAATCACTGACACGCTATAACGGAGTATATTGATGATGAGTTACGCATTTTGTTATGGGTGGTTCAGGCGTCTTGTGCTGCGTAGTCTCGCGTCTACTAGAAAACAAAAACACGGTTAATGGGAACATCGTTTGCTTGCATGGGTTATTTGATGTTCTCTCCCCGCTTTAATGATCACATTTGTTTAACACCAATAGCCAAATTTCATTCGCTTTCATGTGACTGCGATTATCATGTACTGGATTTACTATCTAATCTTTCTTGTCATATCTTAAAACAATAGAAAATCTGACGTCACTAGCCTGTAATCAGTACCTTTTATTCTACCGAAATCCTCTACTTCCTCCACACCAGAGGGATATGTGTAAACAATAAAGGATAACTTTTTGTTTGGCTATTTTGGCAATTCTATGTATACAGGTTTGCTACTGCGTCTTCAAAACAAGGTTCGTTATTCGCAATCGATTCCTTTCCGTAACTTTACTATACATTTTCACTATTTAAAGTCGAAGCTTTATTTCTCCTATTACCTCTTGTGGTTACTGCATTACCCGCCTTATTGCAGTCGCCCTGAAAAAAGGATGCTGAGATTGAATTATGCTCATTCGTCATTTGAGAAACGCTTGAACATGTGGTGTAGAAAAGTAGAATAAACGTACGCATACTAGGTCTGCGTGAAAAAAAAAAAGAATTGAAGGAGCAAGAACAAATAGCTGCGTGTCTGGCTTCTCGCGTCGGCTCGTAGTTTTGCTATATTTATAGTGCCGAAAACCCCGCGCTTCGTTTCTTCGCATGACTCTAGGGAACTTCTACTCGACTAACTCGCGTGGCGAGTGTAGAGGAACGACGACAGACTGAAGAACGCTTCGCCGTGCATCGCCTTGGAAGCCAGACGCCTGCCTACTCACAGATCAAGAGAGGCAATGATGGACCGCCTCAAGACGAAGCGGACAGCTCGACGTGCTCAGAACACCAAGCTGCTACACGAGGCTGGGGCGCTCCAGAACGATTCAAGCTCACAGGTATTCTCAACCGCCTGAGTTCCAGCAATCTCGAACTTTCAAGTATTAATGCCGCTATTGAAGAGCACATTCCCGACAACGAGCTTGAAGCAGAATGTAGCGCTGCAGCAGATTATGACGATCAGGCCATAGGCATGCTGGCCGAATTGCATTGTCAGATTGCCGCTTTGGAAAGACCCGAAAGTGAGCCGCCGCAGCGCACAGTTTCTCCTCATCCCACTCCGGCGGTAACTAACACGGCAACATCGAATTCACGATTACGATTGCCTAAGCTCAACCTTCGCACTTTTAGAGAAGACATTCACCAAATGGTTAGGATTTTGGGAACAGTTTGAGAAAACTGTTCATCTCAACCAGACACATCGCACACGATAATTTCTACTACTTGCGGAATTACCTCGCGGGAGAGGCGGCAGCATCGATCGCTGGTTTCCCGACCACATAGTCTCGGTATGCGGGCGCCGTCGACCTCCTTAAGGAAAGTCTCAGTGACCGAAAAAAGATCGAACAGTATCACTTGGCAGCCCTGAGAAACCTTCCACACGTCGTGTCGGGAAACGATGCAAGATATCTCCGGAAGTTGTATGACGCCGCGCAACTGCATATTCGCTGCCTGACTGCATTCAACGTACCATCCCTTAGTTACTCGGCGATGCCGGTATACATCATGCGGAATGCTTTGCCGGGTGACATTATAGTTGCTTTTGTACGCGAGAAGTGGAGAGAGGCGCTCAGGGAACCTACCATTGTCAACCATCCGGGCAGTACTTTGGGAGAAACGATGGCGGCTGCGTCACCAGAAGCCGAATTCAAAGAGCTACTCAACTTCACCAAGGTAGAATTAGAAAGCCAGGAGCAGTGTTTTACATCGACAGAACGCGTTCAAAATGTGCACGGCGAGAAGTTACGAGGCAACAAACAGCACCACTTCTATTCTACATAATGCGTCTTTGGCAAAACGCGAGTGTTTCTTCTGCCAAGCGAATAAGCATGGCACACGTACCTGTGACGCTAAACTTTCTCTGGCTGAGAAAAATCAACACCTAGTTAAGGACAATCGTTGCTTCAGGTGTACGTCACGAGGTCACCAATGAACGTCTTGTCAGGTACAGCTCACATGTTCGTTGTGCCACGGGAGACATGCAGCCAGCATGTGTGACCCGAACGATAAGAAGCAAGGGAATACAATGAGATCCACTGACAGCACGACAGCATTTGTGTCGTCAAACGCAATACTCCGAAGTAACAAGTCTTCATGCATGATTTCTAGGACAGACAACGGAGTATATCTGCAAACTTTCCGCGCTTGGGCCGGTCACGACGCTAACTCTGGATACATCAGAGGTATCTTGGACTTTAGCAGCCAACGATCTTTTATCAAAGAAGATCTCGCATTACGGTTTACGACTGAAGATATTTGGCGAAACAAGAATTGCTTTCAACGCGTTTGGAGGTGGGACTACGTCAAGTGCTGAAAAGCGTAAAATCGTGGACGTTCCGTGGCGTAGCCAGCTCAACGCTTAAGTCTGCATGGTGCAAACAATCATGGTGCCATTTATCTGTCATGATGTTTGGGCTCCATCCATCGACAGCAACTTTGTGAGACATCTGCGACCTAAAGGCTAATTTTGTGCAGATGAACGGTGTTTTATTGGAGCAGACTCGAAACCCCGACTTTGTTTACTCATCGGATCAGATCATCTCTGACAGGTGTGACCAGAGAACTTGAACGCAGCACAGATATCTAAGGATTACTGTAATAATTTCCACCTTCGGATGGGCACTCCAAGGCCCCAAGTAGATACAAAGCATTCATCGAACGCGACACGAACTTGATGGTCTGCGCGCTACAAGTAGGGAGTCTTGCTGACGAAGAAGAAGCCTCGCTGATTTTGCAGTAATTTTGGCAACTTGAAGCAATGCGTACGCTGATGAAACCAATTCAATCACGTACAAGTCTCTGGAGCGGTTTCACGAGACAACCAGCAAATCTAATGGCAGATATACTGTTGCACTACCGTGTAAAGAAGACCGCAAACATTTACTTGGAGATGACCGCGATATAGCTCTTAATCGTCTACGCCAGCTGGTTAAAAGTTCATCACTACACGACGGACAGCTGCTGCGATACGACATGGTCATAAAGCAATATTCGTTGCTCGGGTACGCGAGTAAGTGCCTGAAAAGATTCCTAACGGAAGAGCTGTGTGCTATATGCCTCATAGAGAAGTGATCAGAGAAGAATCAATGACTACAAAGCTCATAGTAGTGTTTGACGCGTCTTCCCATGCACAAGGTCTACCATCTCTTAATGAATGCCTGGAGAAAGGGGAAAATCTGAATCCAGGGGTGGTATTCTTTAAGAGTCTACCTAGTGGACTGTCCATTTCGCCATTTCGGCGACCGTTGATTCGCTGCTGCTTGACGTGCAGGAAGGTGCCAGCCAGTCTCCTTCCTGCACGTCAAGCAGCAGCGAATCAGCGGTCGCCGAAATGGACAGTCCACTAGGTAGACTATTACAGAATACCACCCCAGAACTGTTACAGGTCCTGATACGCTTTCGTTGGTACCCCATAGCCTGTAACTCGGACATCGAGAAGGTGTTTCTGCAAATCTAGATGCAGGAGCCTGATCGAGATGCATTCCGCTTTTTTTTTTTTTTGGTTTGATACAGTCCCCGGTAACCAGAGCAATAACATCGTAGAATGGCGTATGACTCGTAGAGCACTGCACGGGCCCGGGTCATCCGAAGCGTTTGTTGGCGGGCTCGGGCTCGAGGCCGCGGGCCCGGGCCGGGCTCGGGCTTGAAGCCACGGGCCCGGGCCAGACTTAGGCCCGCTCATTAAAGGGCCCAAGTAGGCCTTCGAGCACACGCGACCGCTATGCATTGCATGGTTGAATGCATTCTGTGCTAAGCTGAAGTGATACGTGTAAGATGACTATATCTTATCGAAGAAAATAGTAAAACAGATGAAGTTCTCATTTTTAACAGCGGAGCTGTTTCTTCCGAGCGTGATGTGTCTGCTGAATCCAAAAATGTGGGCCGATCCTGGCAGCAGTGCAAAAGGGTCCCAGCGCAATGACATATACACCTGTGAACTAGCGAAGCTGAGCGTGGTTACGTCTAGCTAAGAATGGTGGGGACTACTTAAACTCAGCCTGTCATCGATAGACAATTGATAGCCAATCAATAGCTAGTCAATAATCGATCAATAATTATTTAACTTCAAAAAATGCTGGGGAGGACTTGGTAGTGCATAGCCTAGCCCAAATACGTGGCCAATACCCTACGAAGATAGCCTTTGAATAGCTAATCAATAATTTCTAAATAATACATAAATTATAAATAAATTCCGGGAAATGCTGGGGATGACTTGGTAGTGCTTAGCCAAGCCCAAAAGCCAGGACTCGCTAGGTGCCCATCAGCTCCGCTGTCTCTTTAGCATTGCGCCGCCAGTGCAAGCTACACAATGTTTTTTTCTTTTCCACCAGAATGAACATTGTTTCCGCCTAAGGAAAAATTATTTATAGAAAGAACCGCTCCTCAAACCATTTCCAAGTTACTGCTTTTGCGATTGCACTATTACCATTGTCGGTACTATTGCATTATTTTAGCCCTAAGGCCAGTTACTTTTGTGCTTCAATGCATAAGACAGCGTTTGCCTTAAAAAGTTAACTGAAACGCCCGTGCATTTCGTCGGACACTTTGACAATTATTATCTCGAAACTGGTTTAGTCCTGAGAATTCGTTCGGAGTGGATACGCCTTGCGAACTCAGTGGCTGTAATTCGTAGATTGAAAGATGTGCTGTAATATAATTAATTAAAAGCTTAATTAGCATAATTATGTTAATTCTTCAATTAGGCGTTTTGATTTCTCGTGGAAGTAATGGCCGCCTCATCGAGCAGTTTAGATCACGGATTATATTTGCCCATTCTACCACAGAAAATTAAAAAAAAATTACGTTCAGCTAAAATGAAACACCCTGTATACCGTATACACTCGTGTAAGGGCCGCACGTTTTTTCTGCGATTTTGATGGTGTGCGGCCCTTCCACGGAAGTGTGAAATTTTTGTTCAATTTTCTATCCACGTATGGAAAAACCTATTTAATTGTGTCATATATATATATATATATATATATATATATATATATATATATATAACAATAGAATATCTGGCATCTAGCTGCAGACATCCTCCCTAGATGTCTTGATCGGTATCGCTGGCTGCTAGGGCTCGGCTCGTCGCCGCTGCTCGGGTCATCCGCACGTTCATGTATCCAATCGTCCTCAGTGCCGTCCATGGCATTGGCAATCCCGGTGACCTTAAAGCTCTTTACAATAATGTCCGTGGACACCACCCGCCACGCATTTAAATCCGAGAGCAGACCAGCTGAAGGGACGCCCTCCTTAGTCGTCCGGTCGGCGTTTTCTAGTGCGGGCACGCTTCCATCCATTCAGAGTACTGGGGTCGGAATTCTGCCTTAAACGGCCTAATAAAAGATTCATCCAGTGGTTGAGTGGTTGCAGCATGCTTGTTAAACCGCCGGGGATGACCGCCAGATGTGTACGAGCTTCTGTAAGACGAGCCTTCACGCGCTCTGTGGGACTCGTCAGCAAACGGCACACGAGTGTGCCGTTTGCTGCCGAGATACTTTTTTTTTCAAAATTTGGACTGCCAAGTTTGGGGGAGCGGTCCTTACACGAGCGCGGCCCTTAGCCGAGTGTATACGATATTTGTATGCTAAATTACATCATAGAACCATATCGTACAAATCAATGTTAGTGCATGTGCACCAGTGGAACAATAGCAGCACAGGCAATGGGCCGGATCACTGATGTTCCCGTGGGAGAAACAAAGATTTCGGTCTTTTATTGCTTATATACTGCAGCTGATTAAACCTCGAGAAGGTGAAGCCGACAGATACGGTATAATCTGTAAGCAAAAAAAAAGATTCTTTTTTTTCTTACAGGCCGGGCTTGGTCATGCACACGCCAGCCCTGGCTAAGCTTAGTAATGAACGCCCGGACCGGGCCCGGGCTTGGAACCACGGGTCCGTGCCGGGCCCCGGCTGGTCTCGGTCATGTACGCCCGGGCCCGGGCCGGGCTCGGGCTTTGTATTACGGGCCCGAGCCGCGCTCGGGCCAAAAAATCAGGCCCGTGCAGTACTCTAATGACTCGGATGCCCTTTGGGTCGACATCATGTCCATTTCTGCTAATGGCGACTATTCATAATCAATTAGACACCGTATCTAATGAAGACAAGGCATTAGCCTCCATCCTGAAGAAATCCTTCTATGTCGATGATCTGCTCGTTGGTGTGGACACTTTAGAAGAAGGTTTAGACATCTACAAGATGTCGAAGACAATCATAAATGACGCCGGCATGAACCTCAGTAAGTGGAAAACGAATGACAGACGGCTACAAGAGGTGTTTGATCGCAACGAAGAGCAAGTTGAAGATGCACATAAAACGTCCGTTTTAGGTATGCACTGGGACACAGTGAATGACCTCTTCGAATTCTCGGCAAATCCCTTATTCCGATATGTGAATCAAGCTCGAGGCGACACGAAACGCACTTTACTATAAGACAGCTTCTAGAATCTTCGATCCCTTCGGCATAGTCTCCCCGTTTACTGTGACCGCAAATCTGCTGTTTCAGCGCTTATGGGTCTTGTAGAGCCCATGGGACGAAGAGCTGCCTGAAGAGATAAAGAATCAGTGGAAAGAATGGTGCACAGACGCCATCCAACTCTCTTCTGTGACGATTACACATGTGTAAGAGCTGGCCTGGAGGCAGAAATAGATACTGCGGGGCTTCATATCTTCTCTGACACCAGCTTGAAAGCATATGGAGCTTGTGCTTATTCGAGGGCAGTGGACATTCGTGGCAATACACTCACGTCGCTCGTAGCAGCCAAATCCCGCATAGCACTGTTAAAAGTCCTAATGCTGCCTAAACTAGAGCTTATAGCAGCAGTTGTAGGAGCAAGGTTAATGAAATCTATCCGGTCGTCAAGGGATTCAAGGTTTCTGCCCTGTGTCTTGTGGTGAGACTCCATGATTGGATTGAGCTGGATTCATGGGCAACAGAATAAGTTAGGCCAAGTAGTAAAAAATAGGGTGACAGAGATAATAGACGCGACTGGCCTGAAGCCATGGCGTTACTGTCCAGGCGATCACAATCCAGCCGACTTATTGACTCGGGGAATATCTGCAAGGGCCTTGCGGGAGAGCAGCAACTGGTGGAATGGTCCCAAATGGTTGGAACAGCCGAGGTCAGCATGGCGTGAAGAATCAGACACAATTCCTAAACCTTGCCAGGACTTCGAGCCAGCTTATGACCCACCAAGCGTTCTTCTCCAGGCACAACGTCACGCGCGCACGCTAATTGATATAACAAAGTTCACCAATCTGCAAAAACTTCTGCGTGTCACAGCTTGGCTCTTCCGATTTGTGAATGGAAGTGGAAGAATGCATCAGCGACAGTGGAAACAATATCATTAGAAGAGCTCATCAACGCCGAACCGTTTTGGATTTGTCGTGTTCGACGAGAGGCTTTCCATGTGGACATGCAAGGGATTTTGCACGAAAATTCCGCTCCTAAACATTCCGTCTTAAAAGATAGAGCCATCTTTCATCGACCAGAGTAAACAACTTCAACTCTGAGGTCGATTCCTGAAGAATCAGACACAATTCCTAAACCTTGCCAGGACTTCGAGCCAACTTATGACCCACCAAGCGTTCTTCTTCAGGCACAACGTCACGCGCGCACGCTAATTGATATAACAAAGTTCAGCAATCTGCAAAAACTTCTGCGTGTCACAGCTTGGCTCTTCCGATTTGTGAATGGGAGTGGAAGAATGCATCAGCGACTGCGAAAACAATATCATTAGAAGAGCTCATCAACGCCGAACCGTTTTGGATTTGTCGTGTTCAACGAGAGGCTTTCCATGTGGACATACAAGGGCTTTTGCACGAACATTCCGCTCCTAAACATTCCGTCTTAAAAGATGGAACCATCTTTCATCGACCAGAGTAAATAACTTAGACTCTGAGGTCGATTCGAACGAATGGACACGTTGTACGAGGAGAAGCATACCATTATTTTACCGAGACACCACCACTTCACGAAGTTGGTAATCATCGAAGCGCAGTGTGTATCAGCGCATGGAGGTATTACGAGTACCATGGTACAGGTTCGCCAGCGTTTCTGGATTATTCGTGCTCGGTAGGAAACCAAACAAGTTATTGTTGCCTGCTTTCTGTGTAAGAGATACAGCATGAATCCAGCAAAAGTTCAATGTGCTCCCCTGACACTCGATCGGCTTCTTTCTTAGAGACCATTTTAAGTAGTTGGACTAGACTTTGAAGGACCACTCCATATAAAGTAGACTGCAGTGACTGCCACCGCCTGCAAAGGATACATTCTGCTGCTCACATGCGCCACCACTCGAGCAGTACACCTAGAATTGATGGGCGGGCTCTCAGCAGAAGCCTCATTGTGCCAGGAGCACCCTGATGGGGAGGTTGGTGGGAGAGCTCGATCTGCTCCAACAATTCATCAAAATGTCTCTGCGGAAAGTACTAGGAAAGAGCTACCTGAATAGCGAAGAGACTGAGAGAGTACTGCTTGAAGTGGAAGCAGTGATCAATTCAAGACCCTTGACCTACCCACACTGACGCGATGGAACCTTCAGCAATATGCCCAGCCCATTTTCTTGTCGGATGGTCATTTATGGTGGTTCCAGGACAGACAGCTCAGAGTAAGAAACGCGATGCGCGCAAGCAACAACAGACGATCTGACCAAGAAGTGGTGGTACCGTCACAAACTGCTTGACCCCTATGGATACGATGGAGAAAAGAGTACCTCCTCGAGTTGCACTCACTGCATCGCTGCCAACCGGGTGTCAGCAGTGACCTAAAAGTCGATGACGTAGTTCTCGTTCAACAGCCCGACATTTCAAGATGTACTTGGCCCCTTGAGCGCATAGTAGAAGTTTATTCTGCCCAAGATGGTGTATAGTGGGCCTATAAGATCAATACTCAAAATGGCAAGTTCGTACGCAGACCTGCAGAGAAACTCTACAAACTCGAGTTGGACCACAACTCCTTTGGGCGGGAGATTGTAGAAAAAGAAGAATAAACGTACGCAGACTAGGACTGCGTGAAAAGAATTGAAGGAGCAAGAACAAATAGCTCTGTGTCTGGCTTGTCGCATCGGCTCGTAGTATTTCTATAAGTGGTTCATGCAGCATGTGAACATTTGAACGCTGGCTCATGCAGCCAGTTACGTTGCAACATATCTTCTATGCATTACTCGTTGGTAATTTACACTTCAGTTACACGTCACTTGTAACCGAGTGTACGACCACACCGATAGATGAGAGCAAACACAGCGTGCAGCGCGAGATGAAAAAAAGCGGCGAGAGTGAAGAGGCCCGAGAAGGAAAGCGGGGAGGAGGTTGAAGTGGAACCATGAGTCGGGAAGGGGAGGATGGCATGGCGAAAGGTTTAAAAGGAAAGCGGATTGCCAGCGGCCAGCGCGTGGGCTTCAGACCCACCACGCACGCGCTATTTTTTTTATTTATTTATGAGTACCTTACAGCGCCCTCGTGGGACATTGTGTAAGGGGGGCAATACAGCATGTACAGAATAGAGAAATACACATAGGTGGCGGATCCAGGTGCCTACTTAGGGGGGAGGGCGGTTCTTCATTGCGGTAGGGGGGAGGGGTTGCGCAACTACATAGCGAACACAGAATCATATAATGCCCGGGACAAATCTCAGTCACGGGGAACGACAGAGCAGACAGTGCAGCTCGAGCTATGACTCCTCGAGCGAGTCCCCCGTCCCGATACCCTCCTCCCGTCCCAGGCGCCCCACACGCCCCGGGATATCCTAGAACACCAGCGTCACGGAAGACAGCACTACACCCCGCCACACTCTCAGTTAGCTGTAAGGTATGCGTATGAGTTGCTCCGCCTGCAGACCAACACATACCCGCACCTACGGTTAAAACATGCCATCCACCCAACCGCATACGTGGGCACTTGCCCGTGATGCGGAGGCCAGCCAACTCTCGCCCACATTCCGCGGAAATGCGAGCTCAGGCCACCCAAAATTACTACGCCACACATTTTGGCGCAAAAAAACTCACACGGATCATTGGGAGATCTGGCTCATCAGCGAGGAAAAGGAGGCCCAAGAGGCACTCCTCGACCAAACACGGCGGGCTGCTGAGGCCAGTGGAGCTATGGACTAGGGGCCCCACACACCTGCTTCCCATACCCGTTCCTTACACAATAAACATTTTTCATTCACTTACGAGGACTCATTATAGGCACATGCTTTAGAATAAATAAAAAAGGCTCACAAGCAAGAATAAACGTCTGAAGGAAACCTCAAAAAGATAGCACAATGCGTAGTGGAAGTGGAAGCATCAAGACTTACCTAATACATTAAGGTATGAGAACGGGCTAGACAAAAGACAGCAAAAAAAAGTGGGAGGAAGTCAAACACTGTCTTTTTTTTTTATTCAAGTACCCTAAAGGCCCGTAGGGCATTACATAGGGATGGTATAATAAATCATTAAGTAACAGTAGACGCATTCAATCAGGTAATGCATGTTAAAATAAAAACAAGAACACAAATGGAAAGAAAGATCAAAGAGAAACCGTAAAAGCTGTTACAAGAACACATCCTAAACTTTCAAGACACCTATAGCCATTAAAAGGGGTGTAGCACAAAATCAAGGTTACTTAGAATGAGTAATTCAAAAGAAAAATCCTTGTTAAAACAGGTACATACAACAGCAAATACAGCATGTAACAATAAATATATATATATATATATATATATATATATATATATGAAAGTCAGAAGCACAACTTCGCGGTTAATATTATCTTAGGTTTAATATTTTCCCAACAGTTTCGGTCGGTGGACCGACCTTTTTCAAGGGATACAGGAAAATCTTGCAACAGTCTTTTTATATCTTCAGGCAGAGAAAGAAGGCGCCAAAAAAAGGTGAGAAAGGAGAGATAGAGAGATATATGACAAAGTTGAACATGCAAAAAAAAGAAAGAAAAAAAAAAGAATGGAGAGTTAAAGGAAAGACCCCAAGACCTGGTCGTGCCAGACAAAGCAGAGGGCAAGGTCGCTGTTAAGCGTGTTTCACATGCACAATGCGTGTTTCACATGCTCAATTGTGCATGTGAAACACGCTTAACAGCGACCTTGCCCTCTGCTTTGTCTGGCACGACCAGGTCTTGGGGTCTTTCCTTTAACTCTCCATTCTTTTTTTTTTTCTTTCTTTTTTTTGCATGTTCAACTTTGTCATATATCTCTCTATCTCTCCTTTCTCACCTTTTTTTGGCGCCTTCTTTCTCTGCCTGAAGATATAAAAAGACTGTTGCAAGATTTTCCTGTATCCCTTGAAAAAGGTCGGTCCACCGACCGAAACTGTTGGGAAAATATTAAACCTAAGATAACCGCGAAGTTGTGCTTCTGACTTTCCTAAATACGCTTGGCCCATTGAAAAATCCAGTTACTATATATATATATATATATATATATATATATATATATATATATAAATACATGTAAAATAATAAGAATAAGAAACTAAGCAGTACAAGGAACTTGGTGCTCACCTAAACAAAGCCAAGTGCGCACGGAGCATCAAAAGATGTTGATGACAAAAAAAAAAAAAGCCCTAGACCACAATGGATGGCGCCTTGAACGATTGTGCAAGAAAATCCTATGTGTGTACTTTAAAATAGTCTTTTAGTTTTGCTAGGAAATCGTCATGACTTAGAATGGATACTATTTCATTTGGTAACTTATTCCAGTGATATATTGCGAGAAAGAGAGGCGAATGACTTAAGAAGTTAGTGCGCGCCAGAGCGGGCTGCACTTTAAAGGGATGATCAAGGCGCGGGAAGATACGATGTGCGGGCCTGATGTGGCATGCGCTGAAACACGACCTGCAGTGATAAAGCCTGTGAAAATGGGAAAGAAGTGCTATGAGTCTACGATTTTCTAGAGAGGGAAGATTTAGAGAATTTTTAATGTTGGTGATGCTGGACGTTCGTGAGTAATTTTTCGTAATGAAGCGGGCTGCTTTGTTTTGGACTGACTCGAGCTTGTTTATGAGGTACGACTGATACGGGTTCCAAATAAAAGACGCGTACTCCATTTTTGAACGAACCAGCGTCGTATACGCTAATAATTTAGTGGACTGGTTTGCCGAGTAAAGGTTACGCCTGATGTAGCCAAGTGTTTTGCACGCGCTGCTAGTAATCGCATCGATGTGTTGATTCCACGAAACGTTTGAAGAAAAATGAATTCCTAAGTATTTTATTGTGTCAGCATGAGCAATAGCAATGCCGTTCATCGAGTATTCGGTTAGCTGCAGGTTAGAAGCTCTAGTGAAAGCAATAGCCTTAGTTTTTGAAACATTTATTTCCATTTGCCACTTTCGACACCAGTCCGTAATTTTCGCGAGGTCATCCTGCCTTCTTTGCCGTGCTTAGTCTCTCTTTCCGCCGATTAAACAAGATTACTTAATACAGACATAAACAACAGTCTACACAGATTAACGTAATTAAGATATCAATAAAAGAATTATGTACATCTAACAAGCATAACGAACTTTCAAAGATATTGACAACATAAAATTTTGCGCACCTGAAAACTCTTTGGGATGAAATGTTTTAACTCGGAAAGTACTGGCATTTCTGCTACTTCGAGGAATTTGTGTATTGTTTACCAATAATTAAAATAATTGCCATGCATACAAGGAGTATTTTTTTTCACTCAGCAGCTTAGAAAGAAAAACATTAGGTGCATGACACTTGAAACTGCGAACCTTTAGCGCTTTGGCTACAATAACGATATATCGAGACAGCCATTACACATAACCATAATTAAATGCAGAAATTGCACCACAAATGAATGTTTATAACAGTATAGTCAGTACTTACACTAAGCGACCACAGGACAGTGAATGCGTTTGACGTCTTTAAACATAAATGCATTCAATTTAATACTATAAGGATATTTAATACCCGATGTGATAGTGAGTGGCTACAGCATATTGCTGTTGGGCCCGACGTTGGGGTTTGCGTCGTGCTACAATCATCGGCATTAAATTATGATGTTGCCTCTGTACAACGGCAAGCATCGCAAGGCACACAAGCGTTCGCACAAATAGGACAACACATGGTAACGCATGTGTGCGGCGTACGTGCACTGCTGCACCATGCTGGATTGGCGCATTTTTCCGGCTATTGACTGCTAGCTGCCGGCGCGAGATCCGAAGATCTGAGATACAAAGTCTATCGCGTGAGTGGCTTTCCGCTCACTTTGGGGCTTGTTGACACCTGTGAACAAAACGCGTTCAGGTACTCCAATGGTTCATATAGAGATTGACGTAGATGTCATACCTCAGTAGGGGAGCAGGTGACTTCGGGCAGGCTGTGAGGATGGCAAACGAACCGACACTGCACTGGTGATTCGCCGCCATTAAAATTATGGGAAAATGGCTGCAGCTTTGATAAGATTGGATCGCTGCAGGACACGATCATCGAACAGCATGCGTTGTCAAGGCTTTCTAACCCATCAATAGCTTTGTTGAAACGCCTTTATTATGTACAAAATTAGGCAGTGAAATACTTGTTCTGGGAATAAGTGGTTTCTAAAAAATAAGTTTTTACGGCATGTTTCCGGCTTCCAAAATGTTTCTGTTGAATTCAAATAGCAATATTATAGCCTTAGAGATTACCTACCACTACATGGCGTCTATGATGTATCGTTCATGCAGTCAGTAAAAGCATAGCCTTTGCGATCTGTTATACTACAGTGGGTTTGCCCAAACATTAAAATCTGCATAACTGTCGTCTTAAGTTGCAAGGATGTGTCAGCTACTCATTTTGCCTTGCAAAAATAGCTTGTATTACGTGTTCGATAGAGTGCAGCAACATGAAAATGTAAAATAAATTACGAACCTTTAAAATTGCCCACTATAATATTTTTATATTGGGACATTGATTCATGTCCTAACTTAAGTCCACGGCATGTCCATTTATGTACAGCCAGGGGACGTTAAAAACAGGATGTCCTTCGGATATCCTGATCAGATGTCCTCTGGACGTTCGAACGGGATAAGGACATTTCTTGTACGCCCACTGAACGTCCGTGATGGATATTTAAAAGGATGGACATTCGGATTTGTGGCCGACGTCCCACAGATATCCGTGGTTGCTTGCGGGACGAAAACTAAACCTCTGGGAGAAAAAAAATTCAGATATTATACAGATATGTAGACAGAAGCATAAATAGTATTATAACGTCTAAAAAAAACATACACCTGCATCCCAACAGACGACAACCTTAACCAACGAAAACATAAGAATCGTAAAGCAACATATACAACGGAAACAAAATATTTATACAAGAACAAATATGTCTATTTGCGATAACAAGGTTCACAGGTTTGTTATAAAAACATTAGGGTTGGCACCTTCAGCAATTGATTTTGGAAAGACCGAACCTGTGCAAGCTACTTAGATCACAAACTCTAACCTCCGTTGTCCGCTATCTTTGGTTGCGAATCACTGAATTCCTTTTGTCCTCTCAACGGCAATGTCCCTATGAGCATGTAACAATGCCAGTCCAGTCGAGCGCCTTTCGCTAATTTGAGAACGCACCCAAGTCTTCAAACGCCGTAGAGCAGAGGAAGACCTTTTGGCACTGGCAACATTCACAGGTAGGGTGGCCAGTATATGCAGTATCTGCCCCGCTTATTTAAACAACCTTCTACTCTCTCAAGGGACAAAGTTCGGGGTGAGGAGGAAGCTATAAGCTCGCTACCACAAAGCGAGCGGTTGCGGCCAGTTTCGCGCCCAACAAAAGCGTAGAAGAGAGGGGTGCTTTGCTCACCACAGCGGCCTAAGAAATTTCAAGTGCCGCAGAATCACTGTAGCGGCCTAAGAAATTTCATGTGCCGCAGAATCACTGTCAAGGGGGGTGGAAAGGGAGGGGGCGATCGCCCCCCCCCCCCCCCCCCCGTATCGGCCATTGCACCAACGCTGCCTAAGAATGCGCTCCACGCGAGTCACGCGTTCCGGTGTTCACACTCTCTTTCTGAAGAATGAAGACGCAACCGGTGGAGCTGCTTCGTATGCCGCTGCTACTACTGCGTCGGTGCTGAGCCTGTGCCTGAGCAGAGGCTCAGCGCCGACGCCGAGAGCACCCTGTCATTCAGATTAAAATTCTTTGCCGGAATATATCGCGTATTCAGATCACCCAAAGAGCTGCGATCAAAATTCTTATTATGGAGTATCGTAATCATCGGTGAAATGTTTTTTATTGTTTCATTGCATAATCCCATAGAGAACAGACCCGCGGACCATCTCGAAAGCACTGGTAATTCAAGTGGTGGTATACATGAGCCGATTCGTCATACGTGTGTTTTCTTCAATTGCGCGAGCGCCAGCGTGGAAAGTGATCCCATCCTCCTCCCCAGCCACCTGAGACGTCTCCTGCAGCAAGCCACAGGGGTAGAGGTCACCGTAAGAAAGGAATGCCCTTAGCGAACGCTTTACCAAAGTGCCTAAGCCTTAAGATTCCCCCAAAGCCCTCATGCAATAGCACGTGCGTCTCAAAAAGCTACAATAGTTTGAGTTAGGCGACAAACACGCCTCGCAGCACAGCTCTGTGTGGACACGCGTCTCTTGCATCGGCACCTATGTATCGACGGTAAAAGTCCGATTACTGCCAACCACCAGCCACTACGGAAACGGGCGAAAGAGTGAACGAAAGCTATTCGCCTTAACAAATACGAGGTGCTCTTGGGTATGCTTCAAATACAATTTAGCACATATACGAAGGTCCACGTCCTCAACAATGTATTTGTTCTACTGATGATTATCTGCCGACGTACAGCATTATCCGAAACTATCGCTGCACTAATACAGAAGTAACTGTTGTTAGCACATACGAAACACCGTTGCATATATCACAAGCAGCGGATATCAATTCATTCTTGCACTATTTCCTAACTTGAGTCGGGCTTGTGTTCGACGTAAATCCGCCAGCCCTGCAGTCGACAAAATGATTCCTTTCAACATTTTTCGGTGCATTAATTTAGCAAGGCAATCGTAAAAATAACACCCAGTATTAGAAAGCACACGCTAATAGGCCAGGCTCAGACAGCGCCACAATTCATGTGCCTGAGATAGGCATGTTTGTAGTGGCCGGTATATTTTGCAGGTGTTATAAACGTTGTTTAACTTTTCTTTTTGTAATAGGAACAATCAACTGCGAGATCCATGTGTGGGACACCTCAGTAAGAAATGCGTACGAAAAACGATTATCTTATAACAGTTGCGACGGGAAGTTCTATGACATCTGTGGAAGGAATTCCACCCAAATCCTGGTATTTCAATCAGAATGTCCCAATAACCTGATCGTGAATACGAAAACGTGAAAACGCAGCTTTTCACAGCTGAAGGAAGAAGCCGCAAGAATAAGTATGATGCACTGGGCTTTTCCGCCTTTCAATAAATAAGAATAATAAAAGTTGTTCAAGCAAAAATATGGAATTGATGCTTTCTTTTTGAATTACCACACCTATAAAAGTAATCAAGTGCATTCAGAGACACAGTCTATGCATTGATTTCTCTTTCCCAAGTTTATAGGGAGCACTGCTGTGGTGGGTCGTAGTGGGGAAGCTATTGTGTTGCCATGGCGGACTTTTTTCGACAACTACTCCAATCAGCACAATCATCTAGAATGTACACCGTGGCTAACAAACTGCGAGACCATGAGAGATATTACATTGGTTGGGCAACTGTCAACTTTTCAAGACATTAAGACAGCTCTATGTTGCATCATAACTTTGCGGAAAGCAAGTCAATCACCATTAAGTTTTTTTGGTAATCATGCTTCTGGCCAATCTGCGCTTTTGTAACGTCATCTCTCCTACCAATATTTCTAAATTGCTTAAGGACCGTTTTCTTACGCTGAAATTCACAACAGTTCCACTGCGAAATTACGATGTTGCTAGGTCGACCCTCCATGATTCATAATTTCAAAGACGGATCTCTAACCACCGAATCCGACGACCCAATACCGACCGCGGATTCGAGCGCTCCGACCCTCCCGCTCAGAGCAGAGAACGCCTCGCCAAGAGACTTGAGCGTATTCCTCGATTCGGTCTTAAACTCTCTCATGTCCGTCTTGAATTCTTTAACTTATATTTGAGGTCTTCCAATCCCTCATTTCGTAAGGGTTAGGACAACGCTCTCTTCTAAGCGGGGCGCCCAATGGCAGGCGTCTCCGACTGGGTCTCAATGTGCATGTCAACCATCCTTAATGGGGGAGGCGACTGCGAAGGCGGCGACACGACCGCCAATTATAGTTTTGCTAATAAGACGCTCAAAGGTGCTAGCAAAGCGTTTTCGCGCTCGAGTTCTGTGATCCTAGCCGCGCCATGCTCTGGAAGTGGGGATACTTCACTGATTACCATGGGTGACGTTCCCTTGACAGAGTCTGCCCAGCGGGTCTTCCCAGAGGGCGGTGCTTGTAGTCGAGCGGCAGGAGGTCCCCTGGATCACGAGCGCCTTCTGGAGTGGGAGCGCCCGTTCCTGGACGAAGAGTGTCGCGCCGTTTGGCCGGTGTGCCCTCTCGATGGGAATCTGCTGCGGCTCTGCACCTGGTCGGCGCCGGTCGGCGTAGGTGGTTTGGTGCACTGACGTTCGTTTCTTCTTCATCGAACCACATATGGTACTTGGAATCGCTGCTTGCACAGCTTGTCCGCTGTAGGGTGAGGCCCTCCACAGAGGGCGCACTCGGGAGTGCACATGTGATCCTTGGACGGGGATGGCTTCCCGCAACTTCTGCAAATAACGTCTTTGGGCGCCGGGCAGACGTCGGTCCGGTGGCCTAACCTTCCGCATGCGTAGCACACATCCATTTGTCTACGGTAAAGCGTACACCGTCTCATATTTGGCCCGCACATGGCGTAGTTGGGCAGCTTCGGGCCGTTGAAGAGAACGTCGACCATTGTACTGGTCTTGATGCGCTTGACCGCCAGTGCTCTAGAGTTTCTTGGCTGCACAATTATGCTGCTGAGCTGCTCTTGAATGAAGTCCTGGTCGACGCCTCCAACGACCACCTTACATGTGTGGTCCGGTGCGGCCAAGTAAGAGCTGACCTCATAGCTGGCCTTCGCGACTATGATTGCTTCGATTCTAGAATATGTTTGAGCATTCTTTTCTACCGGCGTACTCACGACGACAATGTTGGTTGGGACACACAATGTCGTCACCTATCTCGGCCGGGCTGAGTTGCGCTGCCACTGTCAGGGCATGGACCACCTTGATTTGGCTTACATTATTGACGTTCAGGCCACCTTGGGGTCTAACAATCCTTCTATAGTGCTCCCTCGGTAGACGGGGGAGTCTCGGTGCGGCGGTGAGACGCTTCTTCACGCCAGCGAAGGTGCGGCATCCGCCTGAGACGCCGCCACGTTGTGCCAAACTTGCGCGTGCGTCTTGCTCGAACGCACCGTGTTGCTTGCGCTTCGAAGGGGCCGTGGTCCATCCGGATTCAAGGCACTAATCGAGGGTAATGCCCTCCGCTTCCACTTCTACATCTTGCTGTAGAAAAAGACCGGCCGCATGAGAGGAGAGTCCCCTCCGCAGCACTTTCGCCGGGAAAGTAGGCCTAGCTGGTTAGACCTAGTGGCCGTTCGGCGTGGTCTAACAGAAAAGCTTAAAAATCCGCCAATAGGACCATTCACCGATAAAAGTCCGGGATTGGCGTAGTCCTCAGAACGAACTGCGTGGAATGGCGTAAAGTTCAGCCACAGGAACCAAAAGTTTCCAACCGAAAACATATGAAGTAGCAGGAGCCGATGCGTTCACATCCGTACTAGTCGGTGCCCCCTGGCGGTCTCCCAAGCCGTGCGAAAATAAAAACAAGTTATCACGGGGCTGCGGATTCAAACCACCGAACTCCTGGTTCATCAGGCGCGCCCTTTAAAGCAGAGTTTTATATGCATGAAGAAGTAGACGCAGTGCAAGGCGCGTGCCCTTAACATGTCCACGCTCTTCAGGGCACTCTCGCCAAGCGAAGATGTCTCGCATAGAGGCTTCACAGCTGCAGAAACCTTGCACACTGAGTTTGAAATGGCGGATGGAGGAGGGAAATGTTGTGATCACGTGTTCGCTCGCCTCGTGTTCTCCGTTTCCTGCCAGTCCCGGCCCGGCAGTCAGATGGGGAGGCCGCGCTTAGTTCGTTCTGCCGAAAAGCAGCATCGTTGACGGAACGGCAGCGGGAGCGGGTCCGTGAACGTGCTCGTGCTCGCCTGTTTAATCCTGCGCTTCGACAAGCTGAAGTGGCAGCGAAACGACAACGATGAGCCGATCCTCAGGTTAGGGCATTGATTTAACATTCTCTAATCACCTGTGTAAACTTACCATGACCAAACCTCTCACAGTTACCATAGTGACCATAAAGCAATCATGCTCACATGCAAACTGTAACGACGATTAGTGACAAAGTTTCTCGCTGCTTACAGAAATCCTGTCCCTACTGTGCGTTGGCGAGACTGATAAAGGTGAACGCTCGGGGTCTGTGTTTGAAAACAAGAATAAACAGCCATTTATCATTCACGAAACACCTCTTTAATGTGTCTCAAATACTCAAAAAACTAACCAACTAACCCTAGGTTTGGACATGCTTCGCGGGCACCCCTGTTCCTGGTAGGGGAGATGTCTTAATCTTTTTATATTCGTAACGCATGGTGTGCACCACACAATACCACAGTATTATAGAAGTGAGAAGACAAGTAAATTATAAAGGATAATTTTTACTTAGACAGGAAGTCTGTGCCTCCACCTTAATATAATGCCGATAGAACTAGAAATTTTAGATTGAATGTACTCAGTATGCTCATTTCCGCTTAAATTCTCTGAAAAGTAATAAAAAATATATGGAGATTATAAAACCTTTAGCGTTAGATTGCCAAGCGAACGCTTATTGCTTGCGATAACGTTTTTCCTTTAAGTAGCTAAAAATTGCCTTTGTTTTTGGAAGCATATTGTCACGAGCCTCTAGAAGTGGACTTGAAGGTTTAATAACCCGTAGAGCAGCTGGCTCTCGGAAGACGCGACCGTCGGGGCTGGCTCGAGCAGAGAAGGGGGCGCGCGGTCTTCTTTCTTCTCTTGGGCTCGACCCACTCTTGCCCTCGACCCACTACCTACAGGTGGCAATATCCCCCCTTCCGAACAAAAGCATCGCCTCGATGCTAAAAAAATAGGCGTAGAAGACAACGAAGAAGAAGGCAGGCAAAGCGAAAGTACACAAAAAAAGTAGCCGTCACGCCGGCACAGTCAATGAACGAAGAAGCAATCTCCCAAAGATAAATGAAAAGTAGAAACAAAGAAGGGAATGAGAGAACAAAAAAACGAAAACAAAAAAAGTTACGGACGCGCAATGTACGGCTTCATGCGCACAACATGAACTATGTCTGAGCTCGGTTGTCTTTGTGTCCTACTCCGTGTCTGCGATGATGTGTCCGGAACAACTTCGTAGTTTACGTCACTGACGCGGCGGAGCACTTTATACGGACCGAAATACCGGCTCAGCAGTTTTTCACAGAGACCACGACGGCGAACGGGGGTCCACACCCAAACTTGGTCCCCGGGGTTGTAGGACACGTCCCTGTGGCGGATGTTGTAGCGTCGTGCGTCTGCCTGCTGCTGCTGGCCGATATGCAGCCGCGCGAGCTGCCGGGCTTCCTCAGCACGCTCTGCAAATTCCTCGGCGTCAGTTGTCAATAGGTCAGCGTCTTGACACGGCAGCATAGCGTCCAGCATCGTCTGGACTTCGCGACCGTAGAGAAGGCGAAAGGGCGTGAAGCGCGTCGTCTCTTGCACGGCGGTGTTATACGCGAAGGTCACGTAAGGCAAGATCCGATCCCATGTTTTGTGTTGAACGTCGATGTACATTGCGAGCATGTCTGTGACCGTCTTATTCAGTCGCTCGGTAAGTCCGTTGGTCTGCGGATGGTACGCGGTCGTCTTGCGATGCCTGGTGTTGCTCAATTCAAAAACCTCGTCCATAAGCTGCGCTGTGAATGCTGTCCCTCTGTCAGTTATTACAGTGGAGGGAGCACCGTGACGCAAGACGATGTGGCGCATGAAGAAGTGCGCTACCTCTGAGGCCGTGGCTCGTGGGATCGCCTGCGTCTCAGCATAGCGTGTTAAATAATCAGTCGCGACGATCACCCATTTGTTGCCGTCGGCAGAAAGAGGAAACGGTCCGAGAATGTCCATGCCGACTTGGTCGAAAGGCGTGTGAGGTGCTTCAATTGGCTGAAGTAAGCCAGCCGGTTTAACGGATGGTGTCTTGCGGCGCTGGCATTCACGACAGCCTTTAACGTACTGTTTGACGCTTGCCGAAAGCCCGGGCCAATAGTACATTTCGCTTACTCTAGCGAGTGTTCGTGAAAAGCCTAAATGACCAGATGTCGGTTCGTCATGGCAAGCGAAGAGGACGTCGTCGCGCATGTCCCTTGGAACCACCAGGAGGTAAGCACGGCTGGTCGAACGAGCATTCTTCTTATACAGCACGTTATCTCGCAGACAGAAGGACGTCAGCGAGCGGGACAGATGGCGTGGTATGGTTGTGTCGCGACCCTCTAAATGATCGATGATCGGTCGAATCTCAGCGTCGTCACGCTGCCGTCTGCTCAAGTCCGACGAACTAATGGCGCCCAGGAAGCCGTCATCATCCTCTGTTTCCTGACTGGCAGGATCAATGGGTGCGCGGGACAGCGTGTCAGCGTCTTCATGCTTACGGCCAGACTTATAAACGATGGTGATGTCAAATTCCTGTAGCCGCAAGCTCCACCGTGCCAGTCGTCCTGAAGGGTCGCGCATGCTTGCCAACCAACAGAGGGCATGGTGGTCCGTCACTACTTTGAAGGGACGACCATAGAGATAGGGGCGAAACTTGATGATCGCCCACACGACCGCGAGGCACTCCTTCTCCGTAGTCGAATAATTCGCCTCGGCACGGGACAGGGAGCGGCTGGCATACGCTATAACTCTTTCCACTCCATCTTGAAGCTGGACGAGCACTGCGCCAAGGCCAATGCTACTGGCGTCGGTATGCACCTCAGTATCAGCATCATCGTCAAAATGTGCAAGAACGGGTGCTGACTGAAGGCGCTGTCGTAATTCAGCAAAAGCCGCCTGTTGCTCATTATGCCACACAAATGGCGTATCGTCTCTTGTAAGGCGTGTCAGGGGTTCCGCTATCTTCGAAAAGCCTTTAATAAACCGGCGATAGTAGGCGCACAAACCCAGGAAGCGCCGGATGGCCTTCTTATCGGCAGGAGCTGGAAACGCGGCCACAGCGGCAAGCTTGTCTGGATCGGGTCGGACCCCTTTGGCGCTTACTACATGACCGAGGAACTTGAGCTCTTCGTAACCAAAGTGGCACTTTTCGGGCTTAAGTGTGAGGTCTGCCGATCGGATGGCTTCTAGCACACTCCGTAGGCGGTGAAGATGCTGCTCGAACGTTTCAGAGAAGATGACCACATCATCCAGGTACACAAGACAGGCCTGCCACTTCAGTCCAGTAAGGACAGTGTCCATCATTCGCTGGAAAGTAGCCGGGGCTGAACACAAGCCAAAAGGAAGCACTCGAAATTCATAGAGCCCATCTGGAGTCACAAAGGCTGTTTTCTCGCGGTCGCGTTCGTCTACCTCGATTTGCCAGTACCCGCTTTTTAAATCGAGAGAAGAAAAGTACTGGGCGCGCCGTAGTCGATCTAACGAGTCGTCGATACGCGGCAGCGGGTACACGTCCTTTTTAGTCACGTTGTTGAGCTTGCGGTAGTCGACACAGAAGCGTAGCGTTCCGTCTTTCTTTTTGACAAGAACGACCGGAGATGACCACGGGCTGTTGGAAGGTTCGATGACGCCATCGTCAAGCATCTCCTGGACTTGCGTACGTATGGCTTGGCGTTCTCTTGCCGACACGCGGTAAGGCTGCTGGTGTATCGGGCGTGCGTCTTCGTACGTGATGATCCTGTGTTTAGTGATGGAAGTCTGGCGTACCTTGGAAGAATGTGCGAAGCAGGTCCTGAATTCAAGCAAGAGCTTGCGCAGTGCTGTCTGGCTATCGGTGGACAGTTCAGAATTGATGTCAAGATGGCCCAGAGACGTGTCTGCTGTCTCCACTACTTCTGACGTGAAACAGTTGTTAACGTCTGCTATTGCGTCTGCAAACGCTAACGAAGTGCCGCGGAACAGGTGTCGGTGCTCGTAGCTAAAGTTGGTAACAAGCAATTGCGAATGACCAGCACGAATCTGTATAACACTGCGAGCCACACAAACACCTTGCTTCAGTAGGTGTTCCAAGTTACTTTCGGCCACCGCTTCGCCATCGCGTAAGCCACAGCATGTGACGTCGACGAGGACACTGGCACGTGGAGGAAGCGTTACACTGTCAGCAGAAACACGAAGTACGTCGTCGCGCCGTCGGCCGTCTTGCACGTCGATTGCTCGTTCGGCAGAGAAAGTGATACGACGCTCTTGCAGATTGATAATCGCGCCGTACTCCTGCAGGAAGTCAACCCCAAGGATAACGTCGCGGGAGCATTCGCGTAAGACAAGGCAGCTCGCTACGAATGTAGATCCTTGAATCTCAACTCTAGTCGTGCAGGCGCCCAGCGGAGTAACGATGTGGCCGCCAGCCGTCCGAATCTGCGAGTTATGCCAGGGCGTGATCACTTTCTTCAGCTGCGTTGCTATTTTGCCGCTTAGTATCGTGTAGTCTGCGCCGGTGTCCACTAAAGCACTAACGGCATAACCGTCAACAGTAACTGGTATATCGAGCGAAAGCCGGTCGTCCCGTTCAGTTGCAGGTGGTGTCGGGTCGGTATCTTTCCGTAACTGCGTCCGTCGGAGGTCTTCAGCGCTTCGACCGTCAGCGACCTCGCCCCCAAAGATCGCCTCAGTTAGTTTTCCCGGCGGGGACTGGTCGACCGCTCGGGAGAATACCGCTGGGGCGGAGGTGAAAATCGTCTCGGAGACGGCGAACGCGACTGCCGCCTGGCAGGCGGTGGCAAGCGCTGCTGGGACAGGTATTCCTGAATGTCCCGGGGTCGTTGGCCGTATCGGGGCGGCGGCGAGTATGCGGAAAAGCCGCGAATCCCAAGGCGCCGGTATGGGCACTGGCGGTACAAGTGGTCAGCTTCACCGCAGTGGAAGCACAGAGGCCGATAATCGGGTGTGCGCCAAACATCCGACTTCCGAGGGGGCGGGCGTCTATCGTCGACGTAGTGAACCGCTTGCTCCGTACGATGGGCAAATGGAGCGGCATGAACAACGGGCGGCGGCGTGTACCCAGCGTCGTAGTACGGTATCGGCTGCACCGACTGAACTGACACCGTAGGAGGAGCACGAACGAATAGCGGCGGAGAGGAAGCAGGGCGCTTCAGGGCTTCCGCGTAGGTCGCACGGGGGTATTCAGGAGGTACTGCCGCAGCGTTAGCAGGAGGCAAGGTATCACGAAGCGCCTGGTGCAGTTCGTCCTTGATAATGCTCGCTATGGAGCTTACCGTAGGTTGCGGTGTTACAGCGGCCTTTTGCAACTCTTCACGCACTACAGAGCGGATGAGTTCTCGCAGTGAGTCGCCGTTGCTTCCTATGGCCGTGAAAATGTCAGCAGCAGACATGCTGTTCGCTTGCCGCTCATACAAGTTCGAGCGATGCAGAAGCATCTTTTCCATGGTTACGGCCTCGGACAAGAACTCCGCGACCGTCTTCGGAGGGCTCCGTATGAGGCCAGCGAAGAGTTGCTCCTTGACCCCGCGCATCAGATGACGTAACTTCTTCTCCTCCGTCATTCTTGGATCCGCTCGTCGGAAGAGGCGCGTCATGTCTTCGACGTACGTGGTCACAGTTTCGTTTGGCAACTGGACACGGGCCTGAATCGCTCGTTCCGCTCGTTCGTGGCGATCAGAACTGGTGTAGGTCTCCAGGAGCTGACGACAAAACTCGCGCCACGACGGCAGTTGCCCGTCGCGGTTCTGAAACCACGTACGCGCGCCATCCTCCAGGTAGAAGTAGACGTGTCTGAGTTTTTCCGTGTCGTTCCATTCGTTCACGGAGGCCACGCGCTCGTATTCGACCATCCAGTCTTCGACGTCTTCGAACACTGTGCCATGAAACGTCTTTGGGATCCGTGGGCTCTCAAGTGTGTAACGGTTCGACATCGTGCTTCCCGTACCGGTTGGGGCGGTTTGAAGGGAGGCGCTGGTCATACCGGTCGATGTGGTGGGAACCGTAGCGTCGACGACTTCTGGGGACAGTCCCCTGATCCTGCGGCTGGCCCGATGCACGGGAGTGTCGACAGGCACTGGATTCGTAGCGCGGATCCTTGGAGGGGTCTGCAACATCCGTGAGGACGCTTACCCAGCACCTCCACCAGTTTGTCACGAGCCTCTAGAAGTAGGCTTGAAGGTTTAATAACCCGTAGAGCAGCTGGCTCTCGGAAGACGCGACCGTCGGGGCTGGCTCGAGCAGAGAAGGGGGCGCGCGGTCTTCTTTCTTCTCTTGGGCTCGACCCACTCTTGCCCTCGACCCACTACCTACAGGTGGCAATATTATTAGGCAATTCATGTCTCCCCAACTGTTTAACATTTTAGAACCTCATTGAATAATTATTCACCTAATTAAGTGCCTTATGATTAATGCAATGTGGTGATGAAGTTTAACTGGTTGAAAAGGGAGGTTTAAGTAGCTGACACCTTGCGCATTTCCTCCCAGTCACTCAACTTTGGACAAGACATGTTCACTTGCTTTGTGCATATAAGCCCTAACTACTGCCGTGTGTACCTCTGTACTTGCATATACCAGTAACCTGCATTTTGTTTTTACTACCCTTAAAAAAGGTGTATCTGTTACTGCCCCTTTGTGCTTACTCGCATTTCACCGCGAAAGTGCATTTTTTTATCTGCATCGTTCAATAAAACACTTTGTGTTCTTATTTTCGTTGTTGGTCTTGACTAAGAATTGCCGACAGGAAACAAACAAGACGGCATCTGCGAAGCAACTTGTGTCTGCAATGTCAAATCATCCTTGAGATGGTGCTTGAAAATTATTTTTCCAGGCTAACCACACAAACAAAGATGGCAAGTTCATTATTGAAACATGCGGACTGTAAAATTTAACCGACAACAAAGCAGCAGCAAGCATTAAGCCTTCTTATAAAATTGTGAAATAACAAACCCAGGTCATTGTGCGGTGCAAGTTTGCAGGGGCCCTAGTACAATAAACGACATTGCGCTATCACAGTGGCTCCATTCTTGAAGTGTGCAGCTCATGCAATATCATGTACATTTATGGTAATTGAGATGTGTAAATGAAATGTTTGTACAGTATAGACTACTTATAACGTAACTCCTTAGCAGTGCAGGACCGGATATAATACGTTCTTTTCAGTATCCCGTTAATTTTTCGATAACACTCTATGTATACGCGTATCGATTAAATTGCTGTTGCGTGAGACGAAATACCGATTAAAGTGCGGCTGGCTGGAAGTTCGGCAGTCAACCGTGACGTCGTCCCTCAAGACGCGGATCTACTCCGACGCAACGCACTAGCGCGTCAAGCTCCGCGACGTCACGGTGGCGAACAACCGGCGTCTATGCACCAACGACACGACATGATCGACGTGATGGCGCCGTCGGGCGTGCCCAAACTTTGCCGGTGCGTGAATAGCTCCTTTCCTATTTTCCTCCGCCACGCCGATCCACGCAGGCCACGCATCCCAGCATTCATCGCGCGGAGCGGGCAGAATGACACGGACCCGCGGGAGCGCGCGAAAGCGGGTCCGCCGACGCGGCTTTCTGCCCATTAGCAAACATGGTTCCACGTGTGCACAAGCAAAGAGGAACGCATCTCACTCGATGACCGCGGAAACTCGCTGTCGAAACGCTGTAATGAGGAAGCGCGGCAGCAGCAGCGAGCGAATTGATCTTCGTGTGGCATCTCGCATCAACGCGAACTAAGCCGCGAAGACACAGCGCAAGGCGGACTGTGCCCCCGTCGCAGACGTAATTCAAGATACAGCGACCCCGGTGGGCGCGCCGCCTCCCAGAGTGGCCGCGCGATGTTCAGTGAACACTTTGGACAGTTCAGAAACATACCCCTGGGACTAGGACATGCGAAGGGTGTGAGAACTCTGTTGCACAGCTTTGCTGCCTTAGGAGTACGTGTTGCTTGCGTCGACATGTGTGTGCGAAGTTTGTTTTTGTATTGTATTATAGGAAATTGTGGTGGCGTGGAGCAGAGCAGAGCAGAACAGCAGGCTTCAAATCCAATGGTCCTAGGTTCGAATCCTCCCACAGTCCACTACATTTCCAGGCTTGGAGTGGCGCCTGACAACGACAAAAATTGCCGAGAACTAGTGGGTTTATACTAGTCCACGTGCAACCCATATTAGGAAGGCCCGATAAGCTTTAACAAAGGCACTTCTTCGCCAGAGCAGGAATAAACTTCCCTGGCGCACTATTCGGCCACCTCCTCCCTCATGACTCCTGGAGTTAACTCATGGCCCTCAGTCACCAGTGGCTGCGGAGCACCTGACCAAGGCTGAGGTAGACCAGCGAGGCGGCAGAGGGTGCTAAGAATCTCTGTGTGTGGACAGGCCGCCATTGGAAACTGAACCTTACAACGTTCAACGCGTGCTCCCTCTCCAATGTGACTAGCTTATCAGGGCTGTTTGAGGCCTCATGAGGCATTGCCTGGAATATGTTTGGTCTTAGTGAGGTTAGAAGAACTGGTTAGGCTTATCCAGTGCTGACTAACGGCCATAGATAGATAGATAGATAAACTTTAATTCAAATATAGTTTTGTCTTGCCCCAATGGGGCATCGCTAATGGTCGGGGCCCCTAGTCCAGGGCTCCGCTGGCTCTTGCCATCTTCTCTGCTCTCTGGATCAGCTTGAGCTGGTCGTCGAGGGCCGAGCTGGACAGCAGTGCCTCCCATTGCTCCCTCGTGGTGTTCGTGTCATGGTGTTCTATGTTGTGTAGCGTGCACTCCCACGTAATGTGGTATAGGGTTGGTGTGGCCCCACACCACGGGCATTCGTCCCTGTAGGCTGTGGGGTGCAGGCGATGTAATATGTGTAGGTTCGTGTAAGTGCCTGTCTGGAGCCTACGCCAGGCAGCGGCATCCTCCGTCTTTAGTATTCGATGGGGTGGGGGATATCGCAAGCGACTCCCTCTGTGGTAGTTCAGGATTGCTGAATACTCGGGGTCAACTGGGTCAGGGTCATCTGCAGTCGGCGTGATGAGTGCTCGGTTATATGCAAATTCTCGAGCTGCTCTGTCGGCATACAGGTTACCCGTGATGGCAGCGTGACCCGGTATCCAAATGATGGTTATGATGGTGTTGTCGTCAGTGTCCTCCTTAGGTATTTGGGCTAGGACTTGTGCCGCAGGTCTTGCGATTCTTCCCTGTAGGAAGTTGCGGCAGGCCTGCTGGGAGTCCGTGAGGATCGTCAGTGGTTTTCTTGCGTGTTGACCTTCGCGGATGGCTAACGCGATGGCCAGTTCTTCCGCTTCCGTGATCGTGCAGGGGCGGGTCGATGCACTGGAGGTGACGTGGCCTCGGCGGTCGCATACCACTGCCACTGCGCCCTTTTTCTTCGTTCCGTACATAGCGGCGTCCGTAAAACGGGCCGTGGTATCGAACCTGAATGTTTTCTCTATGTATTGTGCCCTTGCTTTCCTCCTTCCGGAGTGTAGGTTAGGGCACGTTCTCTGCTACAGAGGTATTCCAGATAAGAGAGAATATGGGGTAGGATTTCTAATCCATATGGACATAGCGGGCAGCATAGGTGAATTCTACAGCATTATTGAGACGGTAGCAGTCGTCGTAAGCAAACTGAATACGCGGTATAGAATGAAGGTAGTACCAGGCTATGTTCCAAACTTCAGTCACGTTGATGGAGAAATTGAACAGTTTTAAGAAAATGTTGAATTAGCGGTGAGAAAGGTGCAAACTCAGTATACTCTAGTCATAGGCGACTTCAA